>NW_027526295.1:243062585-243400813 GCF_048455015.1 Haemaphysalis longicornis | reverse complement strand
CAGAGGTTAGTTGGTTAACTGGTTTCACTGAACCGGCGAAACAAATTGCCGGCATATCTGCTCACTTCATTGCAAATGACGTCGAAAGGCGATCGTCTTCGGCCGCCCCTGCTACCTAAATACCCCTCCACGCCCGTCCCGCTTTTCCCTCGATAAACACGGACCAGGTTTGCTAAAGTTAATTCAATTTTCCCGCGTTCAACTGCTCGCGCCATCTACTAGAACCTTGAGTACTGTTGAATGTAAAATACTGCCACGGGTTCCAGGCTCGCGCGAGCTGCTTTGTTATTTCTTTTTCAAAATATCGTTTGCAACGTGTATTTTTTGCATGTTGTTGCAAGTACCAAGCACACATTTATTTCAACTAGAATAACACTGCTCGTAAAAGTTGTGCATTGATGTTTTTCCTAAATTTGCATGAAGGTATTATTTTTGCTGAACAAGGTTGACGAGTAAGTATGAAGTGAGCTCTCAGATTTACTGGTTTGGAAAAGTTTGCCTATATACCTGTCGCTCCACTCAAAGGCGTAGCCAGAATATGTTTCCATAGGGTTATACGCTACCGCGAAAAAAAAAATCAAGAGGAAGAGAGACTCCACCGGATGCCCGAACAATATATGTCATTTTTCTGCGTGCGTAAATTTTGTAAGGTCTTCTGACTCCGAAACACCAAACAGACAGACAGAGACACAATTTAAGGTTTAAGTAGCCCAAGAAAGACTATCGTCTTTCAAATTTCAGGCGTGATACAACCTCGCCGTTAAGACGGAAACGCAACCCGCCGCTGTGAAATAGTGGCTAAGGCGTTGTGCAGCAGAGCCCAAGGACGCGGGTTCGATTCCCAGCTGAGGCAGCCACTTTTGTGATGGAGGTGAAAAGCGAAAACGTCCGTGTCTTCCAGATTCTGGCGCATGTTCAAGATCCCCAGGTGGTCAAAATTAAACCGGAGCCCTCCGCTACGGCGCGTCTCATCGCCTGTGCGGCGTCGTCGCGTTAACCTTCACAATCAATCAATCATTTCAGAATGGAATGCGATAATCGAGCAGGAGCAGACGTAGATGTGCCACCCGCACTCGTATAAAACGAAAAACTCCCAAGAGTGCCTCCCAGTGCTTGCCACGTGTTGTCTCCCTGCGGCGGAGGCCTTCCGCTGGCAAACGATGACGCCAAGAAAGCTCACACGTGCCGCACTATCCGACACCCGGAAGGCAGGCGGTCGTCTCTTAAGTAAGGAAATATTTCAGCACTGTCGGTCCGTTCTTGCGGCGCTGTCAAACCCAGCCTCTTGGGTGCACGTGGTGCTCCGTCACAAAAGCAGCAGAGGCTTTGGTCGAGATTCCAGAGGCGAAAGCAGCAAGCAAAGGAAGCGATCTGCAGGCGTCGAACCTTTGTTTTTCCATTGTCAAACACGCGGGGCTCGGAAGTGCCAAGTAAAATGCTGCTGTCACGACACATGTAGACCCCCAATGACATAGGAATCGCAGTGTCACTCGGTACGCTTCGTGGACGTGGAAGGTTTCCGTTTTCCTATGTGACCCTGATTCAGCACAACCCTACAGCGAAGTTTTGCTTTACGAGCTCATCGACGCTTACGATGACGGAGACTTGCAGTCGCGAAGGCCACAAAGTAGATACGAGTCATCAGCGAAAACGAGACTGTGTTTACTGCGGCCTCATTTATTCCCCTGTACCCCCCCCCCCTTGCCGAGATTGCGCAAGTGTCAATAAGCCTAGGTTCCCTAATTTTAACCTAGCCAACTGCTCCATAATAACACTGCTTTCTTATTTCGTGCATTGTTCGTTCTAAAACATCATAATTCAGGGAAAACTATTCAGCCTACCTCTGATTTACGAATCACTTATGGCTCGTTACGACATACGAGCGGTCCACACTTGCGATTCATGTTCAGAAACAACCCCGTTTACTCCCCTCCCTGCTTTCTTCTCTGGTCTTCTAGGGGTTTTCTTCCCTTTTCCGTCCCTTTGCTAACAAAGTACATTGAAGGAGATTTCGTGCGCCGTTTAAACCTTCTCTTTTCCAAATAGATAGCCTGATTGTCTCCTTTCTCTGAGCACACCACCGCGGAAATATAGCATAGCGCGTGCTCTTAAAAAAAAGCTTAGGAATGAACAGAGATTATAGAGAGCGGGGTTGAACTGGATGCCCGTAAAGACAAAATAAAGAAGACGGGTGTACAAATCTGGCTCCGCTCCAGAGTTACTAGGTCACAGCATTCTCTCTAAAGCGCACCGAGGTAATTAAACGGATGTGCAGTCGCCAGAGTAGCGATCGCAAACGGATGCAGGCAAAACGTTGGTTCGGAGTAGAAGGGGGAACTTAAACGACAATTTCAACTTTGGAAGCGCCGTCATTCCCGCTTCCCTGTAAAACACTCGGCGGAGTTCAATGTACAACGCACCAGCAAATTTCGATTGAGTTCACGGAGAAATACAACAGCAGCCCGTGCCATTCATTGTTGCCAGCCATGGCGTAAACGCGTAAAACACATCTTCAAACCAGATGCCGGCGTCATCTGGATTCCTGAAATGCCGAATTCCCGAGTACAAACGAAGCCTCCTTCCAACCCGCCCCTCTTCTCTCGGAGCCGTGCCTAAAGAGAATTTCAGACGCCAAGATATTGAGAGAACTGGATGGACCCTTTATTGCTTCCCTGTAGAAGAAGTGGCATGCTGATCCTGTTTAACGTTGAAGTCGTAGAGACGAGGCGTAAAAATTTGATTCCCTGACGTGTTCGTCGGAAATAAAAGTGTGAAGCCATTATTCTAGTATTTTAAGGAGTACGGACGCATATACGGAATCAAGCAGTGCTGTATAAAAAATCAAAAGGCCGACACGAAACCAAGAAATAAAAAAAGTAGAAGGAAAGGGGGGGACAATAAAATGGAATCGACATTCGTGCATTTTCTTCCCTGCGTGGCATTTAAAAGACACACAGGTGCCGTCAGCATAATTGGAACAGAGGAGCTGTGGCCGAACCGCATAAGAGCACCGTGTACAAGAAGGGAGCAGAACACGCATGCGCGCCTTCCGACGGTGATAGACCATCTATACTTCTCAACACACTTTTTGCATTGTTCGCAGCATACTGGTCTCGGTGATGGCGCTGAGAGCCGACACACCTAAAAATATGAGAAAAGAAAAATTGTCACTTCCGATCACTGTGCTTTCGACGCTTCTCCAGCAGCTCGCATGCGCTGAAAGTGTGTGAGAGACGCTGCCAGATGCACCTCTGCTATCAGCGCCATCGCTGAGGCCAGTATGCTGCCAACAATGCTCCAAGCCGCATTAAAATGAGTGGTTTGAGAAGTATGGATGGGCTATCGCCATCGGCAGGCGCGCATGCGCTGCTCCCGTCGTATACTGCAGCACACGGCGCTTTTATGCGGCTTGCCCCCAGCTACCGTCCTCCAATTACTTCTGATGGCACCTGTACATAACGCATTGTAATCTCAGAACATTGGCGACCCATGTAGGAGCGCGTGGCAGCACAGAAGCAGCGGGAAGAAACTGCGTCGACCATTTCCTCGTTATTACAGATTGCCAAACGCGTAAGGACCCCTTATTACAACAAACATCGCAGCTTCGTGTAGGGTGCGACGCTGCCTACACGACGATGGCGCAGTGGGTAGAGCACCATGTACATTGCGTTCCGCCCTCAGGGTCGAGGGATCGAAACCAGGCGCCGGATAGTATTTTTTTTATATAGTGTAGGGGAAGGGGTGCGGACAACGACGGTGCGGACTACGACGGACGTCAACGCGGGTGATATCGTGAGTTACTGAAATGCTCTGCATTTAAAAGACTGAATGCACGTCAGCGTGAGCCTCGAGAACACCCTTCCCAGTGTTCGTGGCTTGATCTGTCGCGGCTCTTGTACTCGCCAGTTCCCCTGTAGTAGCACCTCAAGTGGGAAGCACAGACGCCGAGATCGCGGTACAGACGCCGAGTTCGCGAAGCCCGTTGCCGCCCGTTCTATCGCGTGCTAACACGGTACGCTAGGGGAAAGATGCGAACGCCTGCGCGCAAAATTATCTGGACCTGCCAGTCATGGATAACATTCAGCGGCAAGTTAGGAAATGCGTGTGAGGTGCAACAGCCGGATTTCCAACGAAGGGAGAGGGGTCACCAGCTGTGCTGTTTGTCCAGCCTTGCACCACTTGTGCAAGCTGCGCCAAGTCTTTTTTACAGGCCGCTGCATTCTTTTGCGGCGGCTGCTAGGTTGGTTCACGGTAACACGCACAGTAGAGCCGGTGCTGTAGAGGGAAATAGTTTTCAGCATTATAAGGCATAAGGGCCAGAGGACGCGCAGCATCGGTTTGTCGAAGGAATGCACGGTAGGGTACTGCAGAGAAGTCGATTTTTTTTAAATAGCTTAACAGCGCAGAATTCATTTAAATGGGCCACGAATAACCCATTTTTGTAGTTTTTGGCTCTCATCTTTGACCACTGACGACATGACATGTTTTGAAAGCGGCGAAAGGCAGGTGTCGTTACAATAAATTGCAATATGTACCCAAATTTCGCTTTGAAAAATAGTCGTCAGAAGAAAAGAAAAAAAAAAAGCATAGTCCGCACATGTGTGATGTTGCGCTGGCGCATTGGCGATGGTAGTGATTACCATTTTCATAGCGATGGCTGGTGAAGTGTAGGCATTTTGTCTGCCGGTGCTCGCCCTATACCCCTCGTTGTCTACAAAAACGGAAGGTGGCCATCCAGCAGATCTTCACCGCGCTTGAAAGGCATGGGCTCCGGAAAGGAGCTAGTGCTCAGTAGGGCTGCGAAAGGGGATGCAACGTTAGGCCGCGTTGAGGCGGAGCCGTAAATCGGCCCCCGCCTACTGCAGGATCTTTGTAAATAAAGTCTTTTCCAATCCAATCCATAAAGTAGGGCTGGCCGCAGGTTAAAAATTTTAATCCGATTAACCGGTAGGCTTTAATCGGTTAATTGGTCGATTGATCGGTTGAGTTGGTTTAAGAAGAAAAATTATAAAAATCATATTTTAATAATCAATCAATCAATCGATCAATCAATCACCAATCGATCAATAATTTATTGACATACCCGGGAACCGCCTCTGTGCTGATGCACGAAAAAAAAAAAACACAGGCAATGTACGAAAGATACACCTCACAAGTAATGTAATTAAACGAAAGCGTAGCTAACCCAAAAAATAGGCATGCACCCATAAAAACGCATACAAACACACTCATCCGCACAAACACATGCATAGCGCATTGCCGTAAGGCACGTGGCACCACACCAGTGATCGTTATACAGAGATACTGTACGAAAAATATACGTAAATGATAACAATGCTTAGTCGTGTGAAAACGGAGTGATCAAGATAGCTTATATGTGAGAAATTAGGTATATAATGAATGTACATGTAGAGAATATCAGCCATTGAATCAACTCAATTGAAAAAGGGTAGAAAGGAATGTTTTTTTAGCATTTCATGCTCAAGTGACAGCGCGAACAAAGGATAAAAAAAAAATCACATAACAAGCTCACAGACATGTTTGCGGAACAGTGACGGGGAATCATTAAATATTTCTAAATATTCAGTGTACTGATTGTCCGCACAATGAAGTCGCACAACATTTGTCCCAAGGCAAGCGAACATGTGGGATTAAAGAATGTCTCGTGTCTTCCGGTGGAATGTTTCCGGCACATGGAGTGGAACATATTGCAGCACTTCATCTCAAGACACTGCCGTGTATGATGATGTTGACCAGAAAAGAAAATCTGCCTGAATACGTCTGGAGGGTAAGCACGGTAGCATCGATACAAAAGATTACCCACAATTAAAATTGTTATGAGCACGAGTAATTACACCCACCCAAAGGACTTATTCATACCTTTAGTCATATTTTTACCCCCCTTCCTTCCTCCCCTATTCCCCATCTCTTCTGTGTCATTTTTCAACTCTTGACCGAGGCCTCGGCCTGTGGCGTAAGGGCTTCGCGTTTTTGTTGTCCAATAGATGTGTGTCAATTCCATCTCATTTTAGGGTGGAGAAAAATTACTGCAATACTGCTTCCGCAGGGACGCGATAGCCAATGTGTATGATTAGTAATTTATTCCTGATAAGTTATTACAGTAATAATAACCAGTAGTAATATTCTTAGCAATAGCGCGGAATATGCGACGCTAATTATTTAATATTTTTTTCTATTCAATCTAAGCTCCCAACTTTTTTATCCAGTCAAGAGACGCCAGGTTTATACTCCGGATAATACTTACTCGAACTCTCGCATCTCACGAAACAGTCAGCCCCGCGAACACTGCCTTTAAACGTAAACATACGAATGTATGTTAATTCAGCTAGTTTTAACTACACATCACAACACCTACATGCAGAACACAGAGCTATGTCGACGAAATCAAAGGTGTAATCTATGTTACAATAAACATAACAGCTTCCCGCAATGCTAGCACTTAACGCTTCTAATTAAAATACCCGTGGAAGTTCTCGCTACCTTTTCGACGATGGCTTGTATGGTGCATCATCAGGGGTAATCAGAGCGAGTAAACACAGGCTTCCACTTGACGCATGGGCGCAGGGCAGATGAAGTAGCTTTCCGAGTGGCCGGCAACTCCAGGGACTGGCAAGCACCGATCGATGGCCGATGAATCCGCTGTCAGCGAGGAAGTTGCCGTGAAACGACGGGCATCTTGAGAACTCCTTCGAGGGGCCTCAGTCAACTTGAGGGTTTCTTCCTGACGGGTGATTCTTCCTCTCCTTTGGCGGGACAGTTGCCTGCTTCGAGGTAATAAAGTCTCGTTTGTTTTCCTGTGCATCGTGCGCCATGCACACATTGAAGGACATTGGGAAGGGGCAGACTAGTTGACGCATATAGGTTATGTTTTGTGTTTGTAATTGCCAAGTTACTGAGACAGAAGAAACGTTAGATGAAATTAGTCTTTTGAAGGGAATGAACTTTGCATATATCACGCTAAGGTCGCTGGTGAGCGCGCACCCACGCGCGCACGCGGCCCGCTAATGTTGTTCGAAGTTGCTGTGTGCTTTTTCATTACAAGTCTGGGCCTCGAATGGCCGACACGCGCATGCGAATCTCCCAAGCCATCGTGCATTTGCGCTTCCCATGTATATCTTCATTACCAAGAACTGATATTACGTTGACACCTAAGCATTTGTTAATCGTGTAGTGAATGCAAAAGCATTCCAATTAACAAACATCTGCCCTCAATACCCCGTGAGCCTCTTTCCTTTTAGTTGTTTTTTTTCTTCCCGACGATGATGATGATTAGTAGCTTCCCCTTTGTAACGGGGTGGCGTTGCACAGCGGCCGTAGTCTAAACGCCACTGTAAAATTACCACGTCAAAAAAATACAAACAAAATAGATAAAAAATATTATCGAAATAAAACGAAAAAGAAAGTGTTCGAACGCCATCTGGTCGGAGATCGCCGTACGATACCAGGTTAAAGTGGATGCCGCTAGGTGCCCAAGTTAAAGTGGATACCGCTGGGTGCTCAAGTTGATTCTACTGTTGCCCTTCATAGTAATTACCATTAGGAATGGTGGTGCAGGTAGCGACACCTGATAAATTAGTCTCAAAGCAAATCACGCCTAATTAATACCCGCCGCGGTGGCTCAGTGGCTAAGGCGTTGCGCTGCTGAGCACGAGGTCGCCGGTTCGATTCCCGGCCGCGGCGGCCGCTTTTCCGATGGAGGCGAAAAGCAAAAACGCCCGTGTGGACGAGATTTCGGCGCACGATAAAGATCACCAGGTGGTCAAAATTAATCCGGAGCCCTCCACTACGGCGCGCCTCATCGCCTGCGTTGCGTCGGCGCGTTAAACCCCACAATCATCAAATCAAGCCTAATTCTGCTGTTCATATTTAGTTGCTTTCGTTTCAAGTAGCTTGAATGTTTTACTTTTCGGTGAAACGTTCCAAATAACATTAATTGATTTGAGAGTACCGTAGCCACCACCTGTAAGGCTTTAAAAAAGAAAACATGTTGGCGGCGCTGTGTACTGGCTTGGGTTGGAGTCAAGGTAAACTAGAATTTACCCCTGCGCGAAATATTTTGGCAAGAAATAAGCAAAGTATTTGCAGTAATTACTTAATAACCTATGCTACCTTGCCCGACACAAATTTTGGAGGCCTAAAAGTACTTTGCGGGCTCGGAAACGTATTTGAACTTTTTTAGGCAGGCGAGTCTTAGCAGGAGCAGGGGCTGCCGTTTTGCTCGCCCGTCTGAAAAGAATCGTCGTCCGTCGTACCCCTGCGCATCAGCTAACAAGAATAACGTACTATTATAGAACATCAACTAAGCTTACTTTGATCGACTGTACCAAGCATCAAGCGCCGAGTGCACTGCATTTGCTGTCACCAAGACGCGAGGATACACTTTGTTTGCTCAGGAAGCTCGCTGGCGCCGGTACAGCCTGTGCCGTTAAGTTTACCGTTCCAGGGAACTGCTCGCGCATGCGCAGTCGACTCCCGCAAGCAGGGCAGACGGTAACGTAAACACAGTAATGGTTTGCTAAAACTACGAATATCATCTCCGCTAACGGATTCGAGGGCGATGTAACTATAGTTCATTACAGAAGATGCATGCCGCAGTGTGGAGGCTACATTGTTGTCAACAGTTCGTCCACTGGGTATCCCTAACTCACCGTGAAGGGGCCCTTGAAAATACATATTCGTCACCTCTCTCGGCAGGTGGAACCGCAAGGCCCCGACGCCTTTTGTCGCTTCCTTCACAGTGAGTGAGGCGCCCTCATTGGGCGGACTGTTGACAAAAATGTAGCCTCCACAGTGCTGCATGCAGCTTCTGGAATGAACTATTGTGTCATTGTACCGTTAAGCGCTGCCTTCAGAAAAATGTCACGCGCAGTCAGACACACCAGTAGAGCGACGATTAAACATATCAGGTAGGGCGGTGGGGGAAGTGCTCACACAGTCCCAGTACGACGCTCATTGCTTCCAGTCGGCGTTTGTATGCGGCACCGCGATGCAATTCTGCCACCTCTTCCGTGCTCCTCTTACTTCTGCGCGGCCCTGTACATCAAGTAACATGCTATAAAAGCCCAATTAGGCCGCCGTTACGTATGACGATGCCAAAAAGTTGGGAAGGAAGACTTATTGACGAAGGGAAGTGCGCGTGGTTTGAAAGACTGATGAGTTTACGCATAATTCACGCATAAGGCTAGGTACAGACTACCGACGCGAAAGCCATATCGTGATCAATGGACGTAAAAAAACGCCGTGTAACGCAGTTAGGTTGGCTGAGACGTAAAATGACGCCATTATTTAAAGTTATTACGACCATTGCGGCAACAGTCTTAAACCCGGCCTCAGATGCTTGACTGAAAAATTGAATTTGTTCCTGCCATGCGGAGACATTCAATAGCCACTTCTGCCAGGCATTTTCCAAACAGTTACATCCACTCCAACCAAGAGGGAAAACATACATTTCGCCATGCGGTTACAGGCTCCTTCTGCCTTTTAAAGACGATAGTCTTTCTTGGGCTACTTAAACCCAGAAATTTTGGTCTGTCTGTCTGTCTGTCTGTCTGTCTGTCTGTCTGTCTGTCTGTCTGTCTGTCTGTCTGTCTGTCTGTCTGTCTGTCTGTCTGTGACTCGATTCAGCCACCCGGCCAAAGTAAAACAATGCCTGCGCAATAGTCTTATATAGTCACAGCTAAATCTACCTGCCTAACTCCGGTATAATGTTCATACTTGTCAACATTATTGAATAAGAACAAGACATTACGCAGAAGTGATATTTGAGTGTTCCTTTATCAAAAATTATACATGCTTGATTTTTGCGAAATAAATACTTCATCAACTGCAGAAAAAAAATTCACTCCGGCATCGCCTGGTGTCGCCCGCGCCACTAATGCTTCTGGCGCCATTTTAAGAAATCAACCGGCAACAGTTACGAAAGGTTCCACTAGGTAGGTTCCACGTTCTGCTTGGAACGCACGTGTACTGGAGCAGCGCAGTTCTATAAACGTTGAAGTAGAGCGCCTCGATCCACGCGCGTCTCCGCCGTACGACAGCGTTGGCATCGAGACACCCGGCCTGGAGCAGTGGAACGCGGTAAATTTAAAATGATTTAAGTAAACCTTTGGCGTCTTTACCTTGGGAGGAGCGCGACGCAAGAGGAACAACCCGAGAGGTGAGCGGGAAAGTGAAGGGAGGCATTTACTTGGCAAAAGTTGATAAAGACTATCGTCTTTTCTCGACATTAGCAACGAAAGGAGCAGATTCGCGGCCATTTTTTTCAAGCGCTGATTACCTAAGCAAGTAAGAAAGATAGGGTGGCTAAACTTGCCACCTTATTATACCGTGCAGTAAAGCATACATACCGCGAAGGTTTACGGGGACAGTGACCCTGCTTACTGCCTCCCTCTGTTTCCTCATACAAGAACAGCGCGTGGCTCCCAATTCGTTCTTCACTGCACTCTTTCGCGGGAAACTCGTCGAGGCAATATGACCTGGGGGGATATCATAACCTCGGTTAATGGAAGTGAGATATCATTTCGTTCTGGCAGTTCTGAGTGAGTTTGTTTTTAGCCTAATGACTGCGGGAGTGCAAAGGAGCAGGCGGGAAGTGGACAACGCGGGTCCAGAATTGCGCAAGAACCACCCTTGCGGAGCGGTGAGAGCGATGTTGAAAGAGTATGCCGTCACCTGCGGGGGCTGCGACCCGGGAGACATTTTCGCAATTAACCATGAGTGTACAGGTAAAGAGACGAAGGCAATGAAAACTTGTTGCGTACTTGCGGCACGGGAATTTTTTTTTTTCTGCAACCTCTCTTACTTACCGTGACCTTACCCTAGTGAAAGAATTAGATTAGGGCAATCGCGGTCGCTTGTATTGTTCTTTTCGCTTGTCTTTTGGTTGTTTCTGCGACTGGTTTTTTTCAATCAAGTTTTAAAATTGTGTGAACGACGTGATTACGTAGACGACGAAAACGTGTCTCTGGCACGAAAAGGGAATTATGGGCTGCGTGGCGGTGTCTTGGCTACCATCTAATGACCTCGTTAGGAAAGCGTGCCCAGCGGCAGCTGAAACCACGCGAACCTATTTGCGGGAGTGTACATGGCGTTAATTAGACGGGAAACTAAATAATTATTCGTAACGAAAACTTCAGGCTTGGACAGGTTAACGTGCTTAGTGCTACGCTACGTTCGTCCAAGCACACGCTTGAATGGGCAGGCTCAGCGGACGGCTAATTTTAAGGGCAGAGCACTTTACGGGCTCGCCTTGTCGTCTTAGCTTGCTAACGGTCGATGCAACTGCCGGAATCAGGCGCCGCAGCGAGATAACGGACCCAGGTAGAGCCTTGTCTACCGGCGTCAGGGAATGACGCTGAGGCTTCGAAAACCACTCGGTTTAAACAGTCATAACCGTTCGAACCTCGTGAACCGCTGGCGCTTGTCATACGTCGTGCCGTTATTTAGCGCAAAGAAAACTGCAGGTACATTTTAGGCAAAATCAGTGTATATACCCGGCAGCCCCCGCGTTCCGTTAGTTAGCAAGGCTTGTTCAGTTGGTTTTTACGATAAAAAGCGGCCGCGCGAGAAAGAAATGGCGTGTTCGAGGGGAATTGGACTTATCACCTTTACCACCACACTTCGTCTCACCATTTCAAAGTACGTCGCAAATATAACGCGCGCCACTTTATTAATGCATAGCATTCCTTGCCGATTACAGGTCAGTCAGGACCGTGTAACGCCTTGCATTTCCACAATAATTCAGATTTTGCCGAAGTTCCACCTGTAATCAGTGTAACTGCGTAAATAGAGATAATTGGTCTAACAAAATTTTGAAAACTAAAAAAAAAGTGTATAAAAAAGCCCGGAAAAGGCAAACAGTGTAACGCCCTGCATTTCGCTGAAGGTCCACCTGTAATCGCTATATTAGCGTAAATGGAAATGATTGGTCGAACGAAATTTTGAAGAAATAATAACAAAATACCGAATATTTGTAAAAAATACAGAAAATGGGCACAGTGTAACCCCCTGCATTTCTACAATAATGCAGATTAAGCAAAAGTTCCCCTTAAAATTGTCATGATAGCGTAATTGGAGATAATTGGTCGGACAGGATTTGGAAAAACCAGGAGAATTGGCTGTAAAAAACTCACACTCAAAACAAGCGGCATAACAATGCTACGCATTAGTAGAGAATTCCCTGAATTTCTGCAGATTTTCTCGCAGTATATGCCCAAGCTTCGTCCTAATATTTCCCTGGTTGACATATGCTGCTCTCGCCCCTGCCCCACCTCATTTTTTTTGTTTTGTTGTTTGTTTAAAGCAGTCCTGTCTGCGGTTCCATTTGGGGCTAGTACTGTCTTCTCGTGCTTTCTGTCAGCCTCTCCCTCACGCAAGTGGCTTTATTTCCGGCATCTATTTCGGCTCCGCTGTTAGTCTTCCCTTCGTACTTGGAGCCCCAATTAGGTGTCATTAGAGCTAACCAGGGACAGCCCCGCCGCAACTTCGCGGCTGTTTTACTTGGTTCCCCATTGTTCTTTCCCTGCCGGTTGTTTTCGGGCCTCTGCGTGGATGAACTACAAGCAGATGCTGCTGATTGCGGCTCTGTGGTGAGTCATTAAGAAAACGTGGCCCTGTCCAAGCACCTCAACCATGGTCCTTGTTCATTATTCAAGTAGTTTTTGTGTCATTTAATCAAGACCTCTGGTATACTATAATAGTATAGTCGGAGAAATTTTCGGCCGGTGTCTGTCACCTTGTGTCCGTTCTCACGCGCTCATCTCGGCTTCATCATCTCACGGTGTTAATAGACGGGTCGACATCCCCATTATCACACCGAATGCGCAGTCGAAAACAACCCGTCGCAGCAAAGCACTTCCTCCAGTTCGGAAATTTTGAGGCCTTAAACCATCCCCATCTGCTTCAGAAATGGGAATCGTGAACACGGTTGAAGTTGTATCTTACAGCAACAACCTAAAATGAATTATTACTGTAACGTGTTATTTTACAGCAGAACTCATATTAACTTACCAGCATAATCTGTCATTCTTTCCCCGTCTATTGTCGCGTGACAAAAGCTCTCGGAAGCTGTGAAGGCAAGGTTCATCTAACGCAAGTATAAACGCTGCCTCTGCCTCACAAGGGCTGTGGCCACCTCAGGCTTTGAGATCTTTCAGAGGGTTATGAAATAAAGGAAGGCGAGGTCGAGGCAGCAGGACAATGTACACATCCGTATATGCATACGCATAGTGATAAGAAGAAAGATTAGGCTTGAAAAAGTGCAAGGGCGATTCTAGTGTATATTGACTACCGACGGCAGTAAGACCGCATGCAAAAAACACAGATCGAGCATGTAAATTAGTATTCGAAGGTATGGAGATGATTGGGAGCCTAGCATTAGTACCCCGAGAGTTATTTCACCGGTCGCGGTTTCCGAACGGCAAAACGCTCGCTCCGGACGGCGGGTAAAACAGATGTGTCGCCATCGTGTCCTCCGCAGGTGGCCTTCGTACGGGTGTCACAAGATGTTGAGAAATGAGCCGGGTGGTTCAGTTAGAGCATTTCTGAGTCAAACAGAAAAAAAAAAAAACAAATCCGCATGCGAGAAAAGAAGCAAAATTCTCACAAAAAGGAGAAAGCAGACGAACGGTGGCCGAGAAAAAAAGAGATCTTTGGGCGACGTGCTCCTAAAATTGGTTTCTCTAACTTGTTCCGACACAAAGGAGAAACAAGCGCATTCATCTTTATTTTGTGCCTGTTATTGTACGCTTGGATGCTTCACATAAAAGCGGTGGCTCAGTGGCTAAGCCGTTGCGCTGCTGAGCACGAGGTCGCGGGTTCGATTCCAGGCCGCGGCGGCCGCTTTTCTGATGGAGGCGAAAAGCAAAAACGCCCGTGTGTACGAGATTTCGGCGCACTTTAAAGATCCCCAGGTGGTCAAAATTAATCCGGAGCCCTCCACTACGGCGCGCCTCATCGCCTGCGTTGCATCGGCGCGTTAAACCCTACAATCAATCAATCAATCAATCAATCAATCAATCAATCAATCAATCAATCAATCAATCAATCAATCAATCAATCAATCAATCAATCAATCAATCAATCAATCAATCAATCAATCACATAAAAGCCCGATAAAGAAGGTGTAACCCGCGCTATGCTCGGCAATGCTCAGCGGCACCTGCGCCGTGATATGAATGGTGGACACAGGGCGTTGAACACACGGCAGCGCACTCATGGGGATAGATACTCACTGAGTTAATGAACCCCGATGTAAACACCTACCGACAGCCATCGCTTTGAAACGGGCTGAGGTAAACAATTGAAGCTGCGTGCGTGTAGACTATTAAGGAAAATTTAGTAACATGGTAAATTTTTTCTAGAAGATGGGCGGTATTTTTTCTCCAAGGAAACCCCGTTTGCCAGAGCAGAGGGCCTTTAAAACACTGCTCTGTTATCTTGAAGTCAACCCAGAATACCGTACTGAAATTAACGTTCGTTTGAAGGGAGCATACGTGTGGCTGGAAAAATACTGACAAGCTGTTGAAAACACACAAACTGCTGAAAATACACACTGCTGAAAAGACAAGGCGTGATGGACGCTGTTTCTGTTTTGTAGGTTACCTGTTTCTTAACAAGACAAGCCATTACGGTGTTTAATGTCCTTCAGGCCTGACCTCGGAAGGTCAGGCCTGAAGGACATTCTGTAGTTCTGTAGTGCCTGGATTTTTATTTGATGCTATCTAAAGTTACATTTTCATCCCAGACACCTCCGCTGACCAGCTGGTCAAGACCACGGAGATCAAGAGGAGGTGTTGTCCGAAACGGAATGCAACCCCTATAGCGATCAACTTCTCAAAATGCTTTTCCGTCGCCCTGTTTTTCCCTTGTTTAGTATTGTATTAGCGATTTTAACCCCCTCCTCTCCCCCCCATCCCCTTGCACGCGCTTCTCCCTCTCTCTTCCTACAGCTGCGAAAAGGCTCCCGTCGTTGTGGCGCATCCGTTAAATGAACATAATTTCTAGGGACCCTATGAACATGGTTTGCGGCACTGCCAAACAAAACAGACATGCGCCGGCCCCACAGAAAGCTCCCGCAAACGGCACGTGCTAATTTAATTTGCACCCGCCTAGCGCATACAGAGCTCTTTTTGTCGCCCTCCCCCAATGTCGCCGCGACCCTCGTCCACCTCAGTGAAACCAATGCGGCCGACAGGTGCACGCTGCGGTCATCCAGTACGTACGAGGCGCGGCGGGCACCGTACTTCTCAACAAAATCGGCTCTGTGGCGCTCGCTGGGACAACTTCAGCTTCTCTGCAAATTGTGAGCCACGGATACAGCGTAACAGAAACATTTAGCCTTGCTAGCTTACTCTTCCATCGCTGTTCACAGTACGGAAACTTTTCATTCTGCTCGGGACCCGCGACGGCGACCCGCGACCCGCGACCAGAAATAAGCCGAGACTGGGGGACATCCGAATTGCTTTCACACCGCTCGGCCTCCCCAATGACGTTCCGGGCATGGCATCCTCCCTCACGCACTGCGCTTCGCTCGACAGGCGAAGAATCGCTGGTACCGCAGTGACGCGGGAAACAATGACTTTAATTGACACTACATGGGTCACAAGTAACACAAAATGTTGGTTACAATGAAAAACGTGCAATGCTTGAACCGGCTCGCAGAGGCGGTTTCCCATTGTTTTAAACGACGAGCCACTCTCCGCCTGCAGCCACTGTATTTAGGCCTCACGCTAGTTCGCTAACGTGCTCCGTCGGCTCGAAGGTAGTTCACTAGGAGGAGCGTTGGAGTGCGTCGCACATAATTAATCCAGGTTGGTTCCACAATGTCCGCGGGAAGCACCTCGCATCCATTCGTGCGGCCGCAAGTCCACATCGGCACAGAAAGTCCACATCGGCTCACACGACACCCGACACGAACTGGCAGCCATTTTGTAAGGAGGCGTAGAGGAGCAAAGGGTGATGGAGGGGGAGGGGAAAGTTTTTCATACTCCCATTAGGACAAACGTAGTATCCACAGCCGGATACTACGTTTTAAGGGGAGGTACAATCGTGGTAAATGCGCCTACTTACGACGGCTCTCGGCCCCCGGAATAAACTGGTAGTTTTTCCGCCATCGTACTACCGAACGTGGGTGTGAGCCTCCTGCCGTAAGGAGTTTCAAAGACGTATTTCACCCAAAAAATCCGGTTCGAGCTAATTTGTGTTCAGTGTGTACCTTCAAGTGTTACGCGTTAGTGTGAGCTTCCTTCATTTTTCTAGGTTTTGTTAACTGCCGGGCGGTCGTCACGAGGCCCGGGCTCACGTGCGCGCGCGCGGCAATTTATTGGTATTTTTAAGTGCGCACACGAAAAATTGCGATTTCCTAAACCGCTTCACTGTTAAAAATAAATTGAAATGTCTTTCTAATTCACATTTTCCCGGCATGTCTCTGCAGAGACTTTCAGGAGAAAAAGCTGCTTTTAACAGCGGAGGCGTTACACGAATAACACATAGAATGGAAGCAATCAGGGCAGATTTTGAAGTACGCATTGCGCCATCAGCTCACATCCCCACGTATTGTGTATTCTAAACAACGAATGGTAAATAAAGTTGTTCGAAAAAGCAGAAAAATTGTCTTCTTTATAGCCAGCGCCCACAGTTTTTCTCAAGTACGCGTTTTGACAGAAAAGAAAAAAAAATTATAGGCATGCTATCCTCATCAAAAAAAAAAAAAAACCAATGAGCAGAAATATGCTTGTCTTTGCCTTAGTGAATAGATATTTGGATTAAACACACTCATTGACCTTTCCTTCGCGAAAAAAACCCGTGACACGTGTGGTTTTGTCGGAAGAAGGAAAGGCACCGGATGACCGTTTGTGGGGCCACGTTTTGCCAGAAGAAGAAAAATCGTCAACTAAATATCTTGTTAGCGTGAGTGACAGGTTTGTTTTATAAAGGATCTGACAATGCATAAGAATTTCTCAAATTAATAGGTTTTAGACGCCGAAGTTACACGAGGGCTACGAGGCATACCGTAATGAAGTGCTACAGATTAATATAAGCCACCTTCGAATCCTTGGCGTCCCCCTTTATTTCGACACACGGGTATCCTAAATTATTCGTCTTCACCATAAAAAAGCCGCAATGGCCGGGATAGTCGTGGTGCTGAAGAGCAGAGCACTTGAGACACTTAACCACCCCGGGGGAAAAGAAAACACCGATCTTAGTTTACATGAGCGACATCGGAGGTAAAATAATGCATCCTTCAGGTTTGTAGCATGCTTGGGACTGGAGATCATGCATCTTTACAGTTGCGTCAATTTACATGTCATCTTATTGACGTTAGAGATATTAGCGCAGCACACGACTAAAAAAAATTCCCGCCTAGAAAAAAAAAAACGCGTAACCTCCTGAGAGAAATTGTAGAGAGGAGGTGGACACACAAACCTTCCCCTAACCCTTCCCCTAACCCTTCCCCTAACGCGGTTTTTATACTGGTGGTTCTCTGGACCAGACATGTGGCTCCAAGTAGGGCTAGTGGGCCTTGGTGTATACATACCGCGTGCCAGCAATAGAGGAACGTTCCAGTTGACTCAGACGCAATGCCACCTACTGTGAGCTGTGATATAGAATAACATTTACCGGCTGTGTACTGCCATCGGTCCTATACAAACGCGCGGTGCAGTCGTCCCAATTATCAAGAGACAATCTACAGCCGAATCCGCAATTAGAACAGTGCAAGTCCTTCCTCCTGGCCGAGAAGGCGATGGTTTGGTGCAGAACACCCAAAGCCCGAGTCCACGCAGCGCAATAAAAGCGAAAGCCAGCGGCTGTGCCTAAGGAAGAAGATATCCGAAAGCCAATGGGAATCTCCTTCTGCGCGGTGATACGGAGAAGCCAGCTTCGGGCAGAACTAAGGGCACAACTGCTGCAGGCTACGGTGGCCACCATAACGGGGCTTTGGACCCGAGCGAACCCAAGCGTGCGGAATAGCTGCAAGGACGCACACGCGAGAGTGAGGGGATGGAACCTTTTAATGCTTCGCTCGCGGCCTTGTAGTGTCTACGCATGCGCAGAGTAAACAAGAAAAGAAATACCGCGTCTGCCGTGAAAATTACGTTCTTGGTGACGGATTCCCCCCATTCACGCGGCCGCTACTCCGGAGTTGTATCTCCTCGGCTTCCTCCTTCCAAAAAACGTTTCTTCCTTTCTGTAGCATGCATGACCCGGCGAGGACGAAGGGCGTCTTTCCGGAACTCGATATATGCTCGGAGATTATCCGTACAATGCCCATCGAATGGGCTTCAGTCAGCCCGCAGCAAGTAAATCGAGTCTTAAAAACTTGTGCGACGCTCCGGTACAGGTACAATCCGCGCAGCAACGTAAACTAATGCGAACGAAGCTAACCGTAGAGAAGCGGTCATTTTTTGCACGCTGCTCAACGAGAACTGGATTTGCAAGAGTATTTCAGAACTACCACGTGAAACCGGAGGGGTGACAACGTGAGTGAGCTATGGTTTATGTGCTGTCGAACACACAAAAGCACTTCGTCCAGCTGAAGCCAGGTTTGTTTCTGCCCTGCGAACTTTCGGTTAACATTACACTTCGGCTCAACACCACCATTGTACAAAAAGCCCTTCGGAAGTTGCAATTTCTCCCCCTTCCCATTTGCAAAACAACTCAAAAGCAAGTTGATTAATTTCGGCAGAGTAAGATGTCTAAAATGCAATTATACTACTCACTGCAACAGCAGTTGCTTATTAATAAAGAAAATGCCATGAGAATTTTGCCACCCCATACACCTGTAGCCTTTCTACAATGCGAAATATAATGCAACCATGAATGGTAAAACTGGATTTGCTGAGCTCACCCTTGCGTGTTTTTGAAACAAACTGTGAAACAGCTGGGTCATGTAACTCTAAAATTAATCTATGCGAAAACTTCCCCTGGTCCCGCGTTTTTCGCCAACACTGATATCAGCACGCAAACTTTGCAAAATAGGATGCCTTCCCGCACGCGGTGAATTTTCTTTCAGTTTTGATTACGTTGAAGTGTTTTTCCGTGCGGTACAAGCGCATTCAAAATAGGCATGCTGGTGAAAGCGAAAGGCTGCCGTAGCTACTTACTACCGGTGCACAAATATGCAATATCCCTTGAGGAGTGTCATTCAGCGCAATCGGTTGCCCTCCTACGAACCACTCATGTTTATTTTCTCCTTATGAAGCCTAGAGTTTTGTGAAAGGAAGAGAATAATACAGCTTTCAACGCAACCCAAAGTGCACTCATCTAGTGTATTTTGGTGCCTAGCGCACAGTTCCGCACACTTTTGTTTGAAGTCAACAGAAAATAAAACCGAGACCGCGATACTCCAGAACGGCATTGAGACGACAACGCCGCTACAGGAATAATTTCAAAATTATTCCTATAAGGACCTTTATTTCTTGTCTACACTTTTCAAACTTGAAAAGAGAAGAGAAAGGTGGGGGCAAGGGAGCCTAGCGTGTACCTCGCTCGTAGGATCAAGAAATCGCAGCGTGATTCATCGAAAGACCACCAGGATAAATTATCTGGCCCGCAGGCTATTTGCTGCGAAAGGTTGATTTTCAATACGTCACCCATGAGAGCGCAAAGTTCAAACCAGGGCAACTATGGGTGCAGCTATCGCGACGCTTTCTCCACGTACGTCGCTTGAGCAAACAGAGTCGGGCACGGGGTTTGCCAGCGACAGTGAAAGGCTATGTTTTACTTTCGTTGCCTGTCTCGCACTGAGTCCCTCCCGGGATTCATAACTGTCCTAGGCTGCTTCTGTAAAGACTGATAGCAAGTTTGTTTCTTTAATCGCGGTTCTGCGTTCTCACCGCAACCGTTACACGCAGGCATCCGCATTATAAACTTAACGCAAGCCGTGCGCAACTGCCTATATTTGGGACGTCACCTATATAATAAAAAACAGGGAATTCCAATAAGAAGGGGCACTCATAATTGTTCCGCCATCGATATAAATCAGAAATACAGCCCCAGATTCCCTTTAACGTCCCTAAAGGTAATAAAAAGGTAAGATGGAAAGAGAAATGCCAGCTTCAATAATGTATTTCACCGGAAAGAAGGCTTCCTTGGCCTTCGAACTAAAGCCGGGAGAGGTACCAAACGTGTGATCGCTAAGTAAAAACAAAGATATCTATTCAGCCGTAAACGTGCCTTGAGTTCTCGACAGTGCTTGCCAGATGGCCATTATGCGACCGTAAACATTTGTGGAGGAATATCCTCCATGGACTGCAGCCACGGATTGCGCAGCCAACATTGTTGCAGCAAAACGTTGTCCCTGTTCTTTCAACTGGTGAGAAGCGACAAACCGTTTTCTGACGAATGAAACAGGGAAAAAAGTCACCACATCACAATGAAAATAATTATAGAGGAGGATTCTATGCTTTTCCAGCAACAGTTTATTCAAAAATAACTCAGAACTTTTGACTGCAATGTCACTGTGGTTTTCCTTTAGCACCTATCCCATTCGAATAAATTGGTAGCTAGAAAATTTGCTTTCACATTTCTGTTGGTGTTCTGTGCAGCACCCGAGAATGCGAAGGACTATCTTTTCACTTCATCCACATGTGCGGCGGGCTCCGTTAGATAACCAAGCAATGCTATAACATTGAACATGGCCGTACGCTTTCTGCCCGTCTGAACGGAGACCGGGACGCATAATCAATTTACGACGCATGTCGAGTGTCGTGATGGTTGAGGACCAAGTTCCTTTTAAAATAGTGGGCTCAAAGTACTCGGGCAAATTCCGCCAAATGAACGGCGAAAACAGCCTACGTTTTCTTCGATAGGTGCTTAACCATTCACCAATGGTGCAGCATGTCGACGCCTAAACGAATTACGCGACAAATATTTGCTCCGCCTGTAGCAGCAGGAACTGTCTTCACCTTTTTCTTACGGGTTGGGTATTCTTGAGTACATATACGAATACAAACTCCTGCACCTTTCTACTGCGCTTGTTCGTACAGCAAGGAAGATAACCCGATTATTGTCCGCGACATCTTCTCGCCTTGTTTCCTCGTATATGCGCAGGCGGAACATTTCTTTCAGACCTCCATCATGGCCACACCTCCCACCAGCTCCTTCCCAATGTACTATATGACGAGTTATCGGAACTATCGCTTAGGTGCTATCTCCTGCCCTTTTTAGCATCCCACTCCTGGGAGTTCCCGAACAACTGGAGAGGCTAGTCAACCGAATACATGCTCTATACGCAGACGACGTCACCATGTGCACGCACACTGACTCAATGCGGAGGCAGTTGAAGGACACTCTGCATATGGCAGCCGACACCATGAAACAATAGGTAAAAGAAAGCAGCCTTGCACGCGCGCCGTCTTCAAGCACGTATTACATCTAGGTCTCCATCCCGTGTCATCTCGGTCTCCGCCACATTTGTCCTACTACTTACTCACCCAACTGCCGCTACTGCGATGGGCCTAACACTACGCCTCGTCTTATCTGGACGTGCCCCAATAATTCTCCACCACCAAGCTCCCCTACCCTTGAGCAGTGGGAGTCCGCGTTGCAGAGCTACTAGCTCGAAGACCAGAAGGCGACGATGGCAGCCGCAGCATGCGACCTACCGGAATAGGATCGCCACCCGCTCCGCATGGCTTTTAGATGCGACGCTGAGAGTATCTCTTGTCGGCGGCCCTGTCCTTCTTGCGTGCGTCCGTCGTCGTCGTCGGCGTCCGCACAGCTGCGTCTCTCCTCCACTCTCCCCTCTCCTCTCCGATAGCGAACGCTCTCTCGCGAGGGGCATTGGATTGGATTCGATTGGATTGGATTGGCTTGGCTTGGCTTGGCTTGGCTTGGCTTGGCTTGGATTGGATTGGGTTTGGATTGGATTGGATTAAAGTGGATTGTGTTGGATTGTGTTGCGTAATAGCCGCGGCAGACGCACTGGCGCCGGCGCGTGCCCAGGTGAGAGCAAACACTCTCTCTATCCCCTTCAGCGTCGCATCACACCAGGGTTCCCGCGAGGGGAGGTGGGCGTAATTTTTTCTACCGTATATACCTTACCTATTTTTCAATAACGTTCTCTTTCTCTCTCTCGTGAGAAAGTTGCGTACCGGGCAGGACAATGATGACATCAGGTCAGTGTGACTTTTGTAGGCTGTTTGCAAGCTCTTACGTAAAACCACGTGACTTTTACGCAAGATGAAATTGCGAGAGCCTGACGTTCACGCTCCCACCCGTTGCTCGTCGTAATACGTCATGCCGTTCCAGCCAACCACAAAAAGGGCGTGGCCTACAAGTAATACCTTTGTTAAGTAGCAAAACCAAGCATACATTGACATGATCGCTGCATTTTGTCTAGTTTTTAATGCCTCCCAAGAATTATGCACCTACAGTTGCAACAACAAAGGTAAACCTTAGAATATACGCCGTTAAGCTTCATCCAACACCAAAATGACGAAAGCACACACAATAACTTTATCAGCCGGAAGGACGTGGCAAATCCAATCAGAAAAGGCTTTCTATCAAAAGTCCCTTAGTCTAGAAGAGGGATCCAGAGACGAAACCGTGATGCGCTGCTGCAACCGCCACCCGCAGGATATATGCGCGTCTGACCTTGCCCAGGCTGTGTGACCCATGCAGCTAAAAAATTAATCGGCGCAAAAACAGGGACGAAGAAGAAACACGTAACACACAACACGGTGCCGAACTTCCAACTAGCCACTTCTTTATCACTGGCAGATAAAGAAGTGGCCTTTTTAGAAGTGTGATGCATTTTGACGTCGCAATGTTTTTAGTATTTTAGTTTTGCGTATATAAGCAGCATCTTTTTTCAATAAATTCTAGTTAAATGCCCGTAAATGCCCGTCCTTCCTCATTCGTTTTACTAAAATACACCTTGAAGTATAAGAAAGTTGGTGGAAATACGCGCTCATTTTAGTCATGTCACATATACTTGGTTCTGAAATGACACTAGCGGTCACCCACAGCAAGTTTCTCTTCATGATAAATTAATTATATGCTTTCCATTTCGTGGTAAACCCGTGATTTCTAATTTTTTATTATTATGACTGCCACCAATCTGCCACAACCTAGCTAGTTATTGTGACAAAGATCAAGAAGCGTTTTCTTCCTGGCTAGACCTACGAGTGGTTAAGCCGCGGAAGGGCAGCTCTGCTGGCCGGGGCCCTGTCGATCAGTGTGCACTGGGACTAGACGTCCGAGCACGCGAGGCCAGACAGCCGGGTGTAGGGGGTTCACACAGGGGAAGATTAAGCAGGGCGTAGCAGTGCCAAATAGCGCGGTGTGTATCTTCAGTCCGCGGAGTGTGAGCAAGCTGAGGTACGAAGGAGCGATGGTTATTAAGTGGGTGAGTATGGCTCGAGTGGGGAGGGAGTGCGTTTGAATTTGTCTTCAGAGCACTGATTATGTGGGGGATAACGGAGGGTGGGGGGGGTCGGGGGGGGGGGTGAGAGAATGGAAGAGTGGTGCGTGAAAGCCTGGGATCGATGGTGATATTGCCCAACGTGGGGGGTGCTCGGGAAATGGAGTTGGGGCTTCGTTGAGGGGTCCGATGTATTAAAACTAAGGTCGCCTCGTGTACCTTCTCCGCGAAGCCAAAGCCCATATGGTCAGGAGTTCTCAAAAGGGAGATACAGCGCTCAGGAGGGGGGGGGGGGGGGGGGTAAAACTAAGGTCACCTCGTGTACCTTCTCCGCGAAGCCAAAGCCCATATGGTCAGGAGTTCTCAAAAGGGAGATAAAGCGCTCAGGAGGGGGGGGGGGGGGGAGCGGGGGGGATCAGAAAATTTTGTGAGCAAGTGGCGAAGAAAGAATTGCAATAGCTTTCCTCTCGTTCGTGTACTTTTTCAGCGCTCTAAGCGCTTGCACGGAGACATGATGAAATAAAAACAGGGAGGAAAGATTTCTACGAAATTTACCGTTTGTTGTCGTTACACATCGATATAAGGAAAATTCCTTGCCAACACCATGAGGCAGGAAACAGCGCCTTTTATTTGCTTAGTTCTGGCCCGCGGCGCTCCTATTTAAACGTTTTCCTCTTTCTTGTTTTACTCTTCACTCATACCAAAGTATCGACGTTATGATCGTCTGTACTGGTTACGCAAAACTCTCTTCTTCTCGGTCGGCGTAGAAACAGCCAGATGATGTGGACAAAATCGCCATCATTTTGAGTGTTAAGCCTGGTTCTCTGTCGAACAGCGATACACGCCGTCATTTTTTGCTGGCGCCTGAGTTGCTTCCTGGCGAATACCATTCCCCTTTCCAAGGAGCTCCTTGTCAAAGGCGGCCCACAGCACACGATAGCCGAAGGAAATAATTTTTAAGGAATCCCATGCTTTTTAAAATGTTTCTAGGACTAGAAAATGACCCCAAAAAAGCCATAAAACAGCGAGCGAAAGATTATCGTGGCAGATACAGGTATTGCTCAGATTCCTTGCAAAGGCGCCTGTAGAAACGCGGCGCTAAGCACAGCACCTGTATTGGACGCGGAGCGCTTACGTTCGGACATGAAATAAACCTTGTCCTCAAGGAATGCCAGTAAAGTACTTAAAGGAATAAATATAACCACCCGAACCAAAGTGGGAAATTGCAGAAATGCAAACAAAACAGCTGAAGTTGGGCAGTGGGCTGGGAAGGCGAGACAACGTTTTTTCGTTTGTTTTGATGCGTAGCATCCGTTGCCGAGTACCGCCACAGCCATTACCGCGTAAGACCCTGCATTTAAACACTAATGCAAATATCGCGGAAGTTCCACCTTTAATCGTTACAATAGTGTAAATGGAGGTAACTGGTCGTAAAGAATTTTGAAAAACCGATAAATAAGAAAAGAAACTAGGAAATGCTGAAAATGGAGAACCGTGTAACGCCTGCATTTCCACAAAAATGCAGATTTCGCGAAAGTTCCGCCCCTAATCTTCTGAAAAGCGTACATGGATATGATTGGTTGAACAGAATTGTGAAAAACCAAGAAATAAAAAAACAAAAATAACGAAAATGGAGAACCGTGTAAAATCCTTTATTTAAACAAAAATTCCTGTTTGGCTGAAGTAATAGCTGCAAGCGTTATAATTACGTAAATGGAGATAATTTGTCGGAAAGAATTAAGAAACACCCAAACATTTGGCTGTAAAGAACTCACACTTTAGACAAGCGGAATAAGAATGCTACGCATTAGGAGACAATTCCCTAAATTATTGCATTTTAACAGCCAAGCTGTTTAGTAAGTTGTAATTTTTGGTGCCCGCAGCTAAAATACCAAGAAATTTCTGAGTACACTCAGGCGAGCGCGGGCCTTGCGGCGACCATCCGGCAGCTAAAAAAACAAAGTAAATGCCGAGCGCTCGTGTGTGCGTGCCTCTCGGCGACCGCCCAACGTCCCTTTGCACGTTTGCAAGCCAAGTGTGCCTACTTAGGGAGATTGGCCGAGATTGGCCCCCAAAAAAGAACTCTAGCGTTCGCCGTAATCGTAGCAACGGCATCTCGGAACGAGAAAACCACGTATTAGCGTACTCCCCTCCAAGGTGATGTCCAATGATTGCCACTTCCAAAAAAATGAAGGATGTTCACACTTATAGCAACAATAGTGGACTAAAGGTCGTTGCGGCGGCGAAGAAGAAGCAAATCGGCTGCAATCGTGAATTTATACCGTCGTAATGGTCGGGAAGATTGCATACAGCTTCGCTAACTTCAAGTGTTGCGCGCTAGTTTGAGCTTCCTTGATTTTTTTTTCTCGAAGAAGTTGTAGCAGCACCCGCTACAGCACCATCGTCATCGGTAGGCTGTTGTGTGGTCTCATAACTGAAGAGGAGAACCAAGTTGTGTTCCAGGCTTGAACGATGGCATCGTGTCTGCGTCTCTTTTCTCCGCGGCCCTGACCCGTCGCCCACAGGCGCCGTGCAACATATGTGGGCGTGGGCGGCCCGACTCTTTACGCGACAGCCGGCCCTGCTTACAAAGTAAAATCGTAATGGGAATCTATTTGTATTCGAAGTACGAATGCTGCCTTTAGAAGCTGTGGCTGTTTAAGTTTCGGACCTCGTTCAAACTGCAGTGTTGTGCTCCTGGGCTCTTTTTGCGTTGTGTTTCAAATTTATTTTTGGTGTTTTATTTATTAATCGACTAATTGTTTTTTTTTTCTTAACTTTACATCTTGGGCGCTTGGCCCAGTTCATTTATATCTAATTGACTGTAAACGTGCCATAGTTTTGCTGATGCGGGTGTTATTCTTCACTTTATTCTTGTTTTCTTTTGGGAAGGGGGAGTACGGAAATGAATTGGAATAGGAATTTGATACCTGTTTGTCGACTTCTGCTCTCAGTTGGAGCTGGCCTCTTTTTAGTAGCACACTTCAGGTCTTGTTCGCTTAGCTATACTTTCTAGAGAAAAAGCAACTTCTATTTTAAGAAAATGCCAAAGGCAATAATGCGGTAGCAGTAAATCGTGACAATTCGCTAGAGTCTCCCCGAAATAGGCTTGATCCAAGAGCCGCTTTTTTCCGATGCAAACAGGAGAGAAATGCTCCAGCGGACCCACATTCCTATTGGTAGTGGTGTCCATACGGCAACAGCTGTGACTCAAGCGACGTGAGAGGAAGTTCTCTCTAGAGATTGGTGCGACAGAAACGCACAACCGATGGCAGTCTGTGTCATCCTCGAGGTCTTAAAGCACGAAGAACTGCTTCACCCCACCTATATTGGACGTACTTTGTGCATACGAATATAAGCGCTCTCACTGCCAACGCGGTGAAAGGAGCACCGCGATATATATTACTGAACTTGCCGACCGTGCACTGCTTACTCGCCGAGAACACAATGCATCCAGCTCCGGGGCACCCCCATGTCCCCTCTGCAGATTATCTGAGGCGGAGTGGTGGAATGTCATCATTGCTGTATACGGGGAAGCAGACAGCTCGCCGTCGACCAGACAATGGAAAGTTAGGTCTCTGATTTATTACCAGGTACACCGCATCGCTGAGCCCTTCGGGCACGGAAACACCGATATCAATGGCGCAGACATTATGCTGACTGTCTAACCATCAGAACTCCCGCTTGGCGTGGATGGCGCGGGGATAACGAAGGGCTGTACGCTACAAAATGTGGCTGTTGTTCAGTGCCTGTGAAATCGATCTTTTGGGAGAAACGCGTAAAGGCCTGAATACATGGAGCGAATATGCGACGAAAAGTCGACGAACAACGCCCGGCGGCGTCCGCCCGACGCGCCGCGGCGGAAAAAACGTCGTCTGCCACCGATCTGCTGAGGACAGATAAGTTCGCCCAACGTTGGTTCGCCCGGCGTCGACGGCACCGGAAGCGGCAAACAAACAGTGTACCAAAACTGGCCAATCAGGAGGTCTCGCCGCTCGCCCCCATTTCCGCCTGCTCCGCTTGTCTGCGTCGTCTGATGGGCGTGATGTTCACCGCTCACGCCGGTGCACACACTCGACGTGCACACGGTGAAGTGGCGGTAACCTGTGCAGCTGGGAATAAGCGACTGTACATAAGCCGCTTTCGGCTACTTCACGTCCACCCAAACACCGACCGCCCTGATGCCTACCTAATGACCGTAACCATTCAGCGGAGGTAGTGACGAAAGCTTCCCGCGTAGCTGGAGCAGACGATGAAGTGCAGACGATTTTTGCCCTCTGTAGCCAGACCACATTCAGATCGCCGCTTTCTTTCAACGGCGGCGGCACATGCATATCGGCAACACAACAACAAGATTAGAAACTATTTTTAAACAATAATTTTAAGCTTTTTTGAAATGTTTCATAATTTTACAAAAAGTTGTAGTGGTATCGAGAGCTTTTTGTTTGTGATGCACTTTATTTCGCTGCATTTGCTTCATCTAGCCACGCTGACAGTGACCCAGCGGCGAGGCTGCGGCTAGGGACCCTACTGCGGCGGACGCTGTGTCTTCGCCCCGTGTAGCGCAGCCCGACGAACACTCGGCGCTGTGCCGCAGCGGATTTTCCGCCGGGCGAACTTCGTCGTGAAAGTTCGCTCCATGTATTCAGGCCTTAAGGCGAATCTTCCTTTGTTCGGTCGGGTAGCGCTTCCAACAACTGCATGAAGCTCAGTCATTAAACTCAGTCATTGAACTGCATTGAGTTCAGTCATTAATGGAGCGGTCATTAAAGATTGTAAGGAGGTTGGCTCCCCGCTTCAACAGTGGGCTATGAATACGTCGTGGGGAAAATTTTATCGTATCTTTGGATGTTTGGCTATGTTCAGGCTACCGACGCAAAAACCATATCGTGAAAAACGACGTGTAACGCAGTTAGGTTGGCTTAGATGTGAAATGACGTCAACCGGGCCTTACTCTGGCTTCAATACATAAACACATAGGTTACCGCGCACTTCTACATTTGTTGACGTACGGCAAGCATTCGAAAACGCAGGAGTGAAATGCGTGGGGGGCCAAAAAAAAGTTTTACAAGCAATGCAGGTAGCTTGAAGCACTGAGGCGACTCTCAGACGGCCACAATGAATGCTATAATGAAGGCGTTACAAGCCGCACTTGCTCAAGCAGAACATAATGATGCATGTACGACGGCGGAATTTAACATTGAAAGCATAGCCTTGAATACGGCCAGAAAAGAACGAACGTGACCGTCTAGCGGAGCTCACGAAAGTGGCGACGCAGCAGGTACTAAGCGTAGAGGACAGACAGTATGGACGATAAAAAATGGCGGGGTGCTGGTCGGTGGGCCATGGGGATTTATAAATTATTAGAACTGAAATAACAAAATAAGGAAGGCCTAGAAAATGTCCTCAAACGAAATGGTCGTAAGTGAATTCCAGAGAATCGGTCCTGAACGAGGTGCTCTGAAATTAAGCTTTATTCTCTATTTCCGGCCTTTTTGCTGTTCCCGCGATGGAAAAATAACGGACATCTGATGAGACTTTGCGCAACATCACCCCGACGAAACGCGAAACGGGAATTAGATAGCAGAATAATGCGAAGGAAAGGGAGGGGCCTACAGAAAGAGAACATATAGACCCTGTTGTGCAATGGAAAGAGTGAATGGTGAATGATTGGACTTGAAATACGGAAGATTGATAATATGCGTCCTTTACTTTAATGATATCGCTGATGACAGAAAGGAAAAAAACGGGAACTATGTCGCCGCCGTGTAATTTGTGCCTTGAAAAGTATCGGCTAACGGATGTTGCGTTTAGAGCAAAGGTTTCTTCAATCGCTCTCAACAAACAAACAAAATACCCGTGTACACATTTCTAGGAGAAAATTACGACCAAAAAGGGCTAAGAACAGATTTCCGCGAGCTGATCGTTACCAGCATTGCAGGTCACCAGAAAACTCGGTCATCAAATTCTGCAGTTTGTCCAGGAGCAATGAAATTTCGCGGAAAGGTTGGTGGTGGAAAAAAGCTTGAGAAGGGATGCTTTAGGGACTAGACCGGCCTTTAAGGTTCTTGGTACTGGACCGTTCTAAGTTGTAGTACATTCAGCGCGTTCCAGCAGTTGATAACTTTTGGATGTGGCTTTATGCGTACGTATTCATTGCTGAATTCCCCAGAGCACCAACCATCCTGCATAACCACAAAAGAAGCATAATTACCCAGATTAACCCAGTAAATCGTTACTATAGCCTACACGTATATTATTGGTCGGTGAAAAAAAAGTTAAAACTCACGAAGCTTTATAGTAAACACACAATACAACGACAACTCAGGACTTCGTCGTTTGTCGCCTCCACTTGACCCTGATGAACTTTGGTGTCCGCACGACGGTCTTGATTGCGCACAAGCGCGTGTGTGCATAGTCACGTGCTCTTCGGCCGGTCGAATCACCTGTGGCCTACCCGTAGACCTGCGAGCGGGAATTCAGGTTATCATCATCATCAGAGCTTCTTCAGGTGGGCTTTACTGTGGGGCGTTTAGCATAAGTAGCCCATGATCTCAAATGTATATGCGAGAGAGAGAGAAAACATTTAAAGAGCGCGATAGTGGGAGTGAAACCCCAGTCCGGGAATCCATGCGTTGCCCCAGCCGTATTCGCCCGGGGCACCAGAAGGGCCTGGTCTTCTAGTCGACAGCTCAACAGTGTACCCCGCAGCTCAGGAAAGAAACGGGTTGAGAGGGCTGTTAGGGCTGGGTTGTGAGCACTTTCCAGATTTATATGTTGGAAGGTACCTAGCTGTGGACAAGACTTGCCTAGAGCAGTACACTCTGTGATAAAACTGAAGGCCTCCTGACTTGGTACCAATGTCTTTTTTTTTTTTTGCAATGGTAGAATTATGATTTTCTGATTTTTGCCGATAGTGGACTGAGGGCAGGGAAGTTTTTGTCTGGTGGTCCGTAAGATTGGACAACGTGTACGTAGGTGAGAAGAGGTGCAGAAGCTGTAGTGATCTCAGGGACTCCATGGACCAGTTCGCGAGCCTGTTGATAGGCAAAGGGGTTTCCCGTCACAAAGGAGTGTTGTGCAGGTGTCCACACGATGACAATTCGGTGAGTATAATGGTAGCGTTGAAGAACCAGGAGTGTCGTTGGGCCACCCTCAACTTCAGCAGGCTGCTGGTGGGTCTGTGAGTATGACTGCTGGAGAATTGTGCTGAGGCAATGACGAGTTCTCCGGCTTACCGGGAAGGTTGTCCAGATGAATGTGCATGCAGTTGTATTACTTTGAGGAGATAGCCACTGCAACCACGCTTCTGTTGTCAGCGCAGAAGGCCGCATTTGTACTGCAAGCAATTGTAGAGCGATTTCGGCACATGTGTTCGTAGGATTGGTTGCACATGGTCCTGGGCTTGAGATGGAGGTCGGAATTCGTTTTCTTGGGTAGCTGTTTCATTGAAATACAGTTAAACCTGGATGTAACGAACTTCCATGTAGCGAATTCCTGGATTTAACGAAGTTTTTCAATTCGTCATTGCCAGCCCCATTAAACCCATGTGTTTGTGACCTCTATGTACCGAAAGCGTTCCGCCGCGGTTAACCTTGATGTAACAAATACTGTACGCTGATGAGCCATTGTTTTTTTACTTTTTCTGAAAAATGGGCTCAAGAAACGCACAAATTTAGCGCATTTCATACCTTGATGAGAACGAATTGTACCCCCACACCATGATTGGTTTTCGGGCCGGGCTGTCGACTCAAGACGTAATGAAGCTTATCAAACATCAGATCATTGACGGGGGTAGTGGGGGCGTTAAGGCCATCCTAGGGCTGGATCTAGAGAAGGCTTTTGACAACGTTCGACACTCATATATTCTGAAGTCTATTTCGGATCTAGGCTTGGGGGCGCGATTTCCCGACTATGTGAGGTCCTTCCTGTCAGGTAGGAAGGCTACCCTGAGGGTTGCGGAGATGGAGTCTCGGACACTGGATCTTGGGGACAGGGGCACTCCTCAGGGGGCCGTCATCTCGCCCACATTGTTCAATCTGGCCATGGTCGGATTGGCCAGGAATCTCTTGGAAATTGATGGTATTAAACATACCATGTATGCTGATGATATAACCATATGGTGTCCTGGGGGTAGTGAGGGATATATCGAGAGTGTTCTGCAGGAGGCAGTAGATGCAATCGAGACTTATTTGGTCCCAACGGGGTTAAGGTGCTCTCCCGCCAAGTCAGCGCTGTTGGTTTACAGTCCCACTAGAAGGGGACCCAAGCCCAGGGGCTGGGTTCCCGTGGACAAGATTAGCATCCAACTTCGCACGAGGAATGGGGATATGATACCTAGGGTAGATAACATCAGGGTTTTGGGAATGCTGATTGAGTCTAATGGCGCCAACACGCTGACGATCGCGAAACTTATTGCCAAGACAGAGAATGCGGTTCGCTTAGTGAAGAGGGTGGCCAACAAGCAGAATGGGTTGAAGGAGGACAGTCTAATCCGGCTTATGCACGCCTTTGTGTTGTGTCACTTTACCTATGTGGCGGCTATGCACAAGTGGAAGCCTTCAGAGAAGGAGAAGCTTGACACGCAGATAAGGAAGATCACCAAGAAGGTGTTGGGAGTGCCGATGTGCACCAGCAACGAGCGGCTTCTCCAGCTGGGTATACATAATACCTTGGATGAGATAGCTGAGGCTCAGGAGAGGGCGCAGATGGTGCGTCTCTCTACGACTAGCGCGGGTCGGCAGATTCTGAGAGAGTTAGGTGTTCCTCAGGAGAGGATTTCGCTGCTTCACGTCGGTATACCCTTGAAGGCCCGTCAGCGGTATCAAGTGATGCCTATTCCTAGGAACATGCATCCGGAGCGAAATGTCGGTAGAAGAAAGGCCAGGGGGCTTGCCTGCTGAGACTCATTCGTAATAAGAATCAGAGGGTTAGCTTCGTCGACGCTTCTTTTAACGAAGAGAGGAAGGCGTTTACCGTAGTTGTGGATAATGAGGGCGCGGTCGTCAACGCTGCTTCTGTTCGGACTGATAGACCGGACGACGCCGAGCAGGCGGCTATTGCGCTCGCCCTGGTTGACAGGAGCAGGCCTTTTGTGTATAGTGACTCAAAGTCAGCCGTTAGGGCTTTCGAGAAGGGCTCGGTGGCTAAGGTTGCTTTCAGAATTATGAAGACCTGTGAGATCTCTCAGCACTACTTATGTTGGTTTCCTGCTCACCTTGGGGTGATTGAAGGAGCCCCTCTGAATCTCAACGAGTCTGCTCATGCGGCAGCGCGAGACCTTACCCTCCGCTCTGCCCCGCGACACGGCGTGACAGCACTCCCTGAGAACAGAGACCCCCCTTCCACATACAATGAGGTAACTAAGTACTATCTTCTTAACCGCAGGATTTACGGTTTGCCGCATCCTAAACTAAACCGGGCTCAGGCACTTACATTACGCTTACTGCAGACTGGCACTTATCCTTGCCCGCGGAGGCTCCACATGTTTTATCCTGATACGTATACGGAGCCTTATTGTATGGACTGTGGTGATTTAGCCACACTGGAACACATGCTCTGGTCTTGCGAGCGAATTGAAGATCCGGCTATCAAGGACGCGTCCAGGTGGGAGGCTGCACTTCGCAGTCCGAACCTGGACGATCAATTCTGGGCTGTCCAGCAAGCTCACGACGTGGCTGTGAGGCTTGGCCTTTCGGTCCCGACGTGGGAGCGGCCCGCTTAGTGGTTCATTTATCACTATTTGCAGGACCAAATAAAGTTTTCCCTCCTCCTCCTCCTCCTCCACGTTTAAGTGCGGTGTCGGTTTGGTGCTAGGCCAGCCTGCCGGCGTGTAGTCGCGCGTCTCCACTGCTAGCTGTGGTGTCGGTTCTTCGGTGGGGAATGCTGCTGCCAGAAAACGAGAAGTGTTGTCTTTCCAAGACAACCTCGCAATTTTAAATACCGTCTCCGCCGGCGAGAAAGAAGAACGTAGCCGCCCGCTACAGTATACCAGCGAGCACCCGTTTCCCAATTTTTACGGCGGAAAACAGCACCGAGTTCGCGAAACGGCGCCTTTTCTGCATAAGTTGGGTCCTTGAAACGCGTTAACGCACCCAAAAGTGTCAAAAGGCCAAACTGGTACTTAATTTACGTTTGTGCATACGGGGGCAAGTGAGATTGCCTTTTTGGAGTGCCGTGTAGTGACAAAACTCGTAGAAAAGTAGCAGGTGCAAATCACAACGTTTTTCACTATGCAATAAATTATTGAAGGGTGAGTTCACCGTCACTGATGTCTAGCATTTTTGTTTTGCTTCTGCTTCATTCCCGCGAGCCTCAACTCGAAACGTGCATGTAACGAAAACCTGCATGTAACGAACAATTTCCAATTTTTGTCACCTTCGTTGTATCCAGGTTAAACTGCATGTTTACGCCACTCGCTTGAGAGAGGGGCGAAGTGATCTTGCTCTGAACAGGTCCAGTGGATGTTATCCAGCGGCTGTCCTTGTGTTGCACTTCCTTAGTCTTTGTCTGAGTTCGCGTTGGTTTTATCCAAGAATGTCTTTCCAACTAGCCCAGCTTGCAACCCTCCTTCAGTGGATGTTAGACGAGTCCAGGGGGCGTTGGCTTGATAGATGACCTTCAACAAGTTCCTCGATGGTGTTCCGAAAATCTATCTGCAAAAGTTAGGACACCACATTACCGAACGCCTAATCAACTCAATCATTCTATTCAGCCAACAATCTCAATCAATCAATCAATCAATCAATCAATCAATCAATCAATCAATCAATCAATCAATCAATCAATCAATCAATCAATCAATCAATCAATCAATCAATCAATCAATCAATCAATCAATCAATCAATCAATCAATCAACGAATTTTAAGGATTTCGAAACATTTTATGTCAATGTTTAGGGGTTTTGTTTCTTAATCTAAAAAGGTGAAAAAGCCCTCGAACGACCACTTTCACAACGTATATCTTTTTTTTTATATCAGGAAGCAGAAAATCAGGCCAGTTCCTTCCGAAGACGGGAAGCGCCACAATGTATTTCAGTCACACGACGCTCGCTGCTGTACTAATAGCATTTGTTGCCGCCACGCCTTTTACGGCAGTTCCGGCGTCTGGGGATGAATGAGAAACGGCACCCGAATTCCTTCCTTCCTTCCATCTCTCTCCGCACGAGCACAGCCCCCCTCGCTTAGAAAACTGTGTTTCACAATGTTGCCTGTATGGTGGGCTCGCAGGATCTTCCACACTTTTGTTTTTCTGCTCTGTGGCAAAGCTCCTTCCGGGCGCCACAGGGCAACAATCAATCCTAATTGATACGCGCTGGCGACACCCTTACGCTTCCAGTTGCTCACCTTGCCTTCCGTCCAATCCTAATCACATCGCCCGTAATCCGCATCCACATACAAAGACTGGATCCGGCTGACGCGCGATCACAGGAGAATTCTGCGCCGACTACGGAGAGTTGCGCGTGAAGCTTCCGAAGTGCGACGCACGTAACCCCTATTCCCTTTTCGCCCTCCCACCGCAACCGGCCTCGTGTCACCGTATTTATAATGAATTTTGTAGCGACAACTAACAGAAACACGGGCCCTAAAACCGACGTTACAACGTTTTTAGGGAATCATATTCAAATAATGTGCCCTAAAACTTCATTACACGAAGAAGTTGGGACAGACGACTGACTTCGGTGTAAAAGCGTGGATGACGTAACTCTGATTACACTGCAGTGTGGACAATGAAAAACTTCGAATAAAGCGAGATTTCGAGTAAAGTATTTTCGTTATAGCGAGTGCGAGTGCACGTTCGTAACTACGTCCTTCATGAGCTCAATCGTCGTTAACCTAGTGAGCCGCCCGAAAGAGAAAGCACAGCCGGCCATTGAGTATTCCCCACTGGCGGCGCTTAGGTCCCGAACTGACACCTTAATACGTGGCTTTCCATTTCTTTCCCCGCGGTAAACTTTTTTTCGCGCTATGCCTCTTTCATTTTCCGGCTACTCTACACGTCACGTGCACCAGAGGGTAAGTAGCGTCTATTACGACGCGCCCGGAAGCGTGCGTTGGAATTTGTGCCAAGACAACCGCAGCGCAACGCTTCACTAAGCATAGTTACAGATAACCGCTGATACACGACCGGATGTCAATAACTTGCTCTCGCTTGCAGAATGCATAGAGAGTAATTCGCACGCGATCACAAACAGAGGAAGCCCGGCGTTTTACACAATCGATGGCGAGAAGATATTGGAGGATCAAAATGCAAAAACTCAATTTGTAAACTTGGAGTGAGCATTGGCTGCTCCCGATGAAAATTCCCAGTGACCCACTTGAACACACGCGTGCAGGCACACAGATATGCTCATACGCGTATAACAAGAAACACACAGTTACGTACGACATCGAGAAGCCAAAACCATAAAATATACAACCACCAAGCTGGTCGCAAGCTCTTCCTCTAGCCAGGGAAGCATTTTGTAGGGGTTATAGGTGGTGGCACTGCGCGGGCAATGTCGGGTCATTCAACATTGGCGCGGAGTTCGTTCGGCGCTCTCCCGGTTCCATGGACGAAAGACAGCATACTTTATGACGCGAACATTTACTTTCACTAAAAAAATCCAAAGGAAGCAGAAGAGGAACTGCAAGCGTTGTTCGTGTTTTTTTTTATTGGAAAAACATTTGTCGTTGTATAATGCCTAAAACATATACGAATGAGCGCCTCTTAACGTGATCTTAACGGGGGGGGGGGGAAGCATGTTGTGTCTGTTTAAATTCTTGTTGCAATTACCCTTCCGCCTTCCATAGCCAGGTTTCTCGGGAACTTACAAAAGAGGACGGTTCAGCTGGATATGGTAACAGTCACTCGGAGGGGCACGTCGACGCCATGTGCAAGCTGCCAGCCTCGTTGGTTGCTACAGAAACAATCACCAGGGATCATACTGAGATTGTATATCACTGCGATGCCCAAACCAAAGTTTCCGGGTGCTTTTCCTTCTTGAAGAGCCGGTGGGGAGAAGAAAAAACACAGAGATTTTCATTATACACGTCCCTGTCGGAACGATACAAGAGGAATAAAAGTAGTGGTGGCGAGCACTTATCGCGGGCATCGCTTGCTTACTGAACACGACCAGGACAGCGCCGAGCGGCCAATCCCGGAATTTTCCAACTGTTGCGACAAACACGGCTACATCCTGCAGAGGCCGAAAACTGCAAAGGGTGCTGTCACCCCTACGTTGGTTAATCCAGTTGGTCAGCGGTTCATACAGGGGCTTTACATGGCCAATTTTACCCTGACTCGACTGCTAGCCCACGTGAACAAGCTATGAGAGATGAGCAAGGTCCCTGATTACCTGAAACTCACCCTCGTCCATCCCATTCCCAAACCAAACAAAGTCCCAAATGTTATCACAAACTTGCGGCCAATTTCACTTACTCCAACTATATGTAAACTAATACAACGTCTCCTCCATGCACGAATACAATACTACCTCGAATACGCTCAACCTTGGTTTCAACCATCCCAAACCAGCTTTCACCCTCATCTCGGTACACACGACTGCCTGTGGCTTCTTCGTCGTGTTATCAATCAGTCGGGAAGGAGTCGTGGCCTACCAGACTACGTTCTAGCCATCTACATCCGCAAGGCATTCGACAGAGTCAGTCAAACCGCCATTCTAGAAGAATTAGCCCAAGCGTACGCAGCCAAAAAACTCCAGAGTGGGTGCGCCACTTTCTCCGGAGTATACCCATAAAACTTAACGGTTCCCATCCGCGCTGGTTGCCGCGTACTTACTTTCTGGACAGAGGAGTTCCTCAAGGGTCTATACTCAGACCAGTCCTCTTTAATCTGGCGATGACCCGAATGGCTCGTCAACTCGAGCGAGAGACGTCAGCCCGTTTCGCCATCTACGCGGGTGATATTACAATATGGACAGAAGGTAATGACTTCGAAAGCACCGACAGTATGATTACTGAACTTCAGGCAACTGTAGCAAGCCTTGAGAACCATCTGCCTCAACTCGGGCTTGAGATGGCACCTGAAAAAACTGAACTCCGTATTGTTCACGGAACCAAGTCCTCGCCTGCTACGGAACCAGCCACCCTCCACATCGCAGATAGATCTATCCGTGCTACTTGTGGCCACATAAGGCTGCTTGGCATTCCACTGGGAAGTCACAACAGTCGAAAGATCTGGCTAACCAAACTGAAAAAGCATTGGAAACCAATGCTTCACCTTATTAAACGCCTGTCTAACAAGTACGGCGGTGCACAACAAAGTTCATGCGTTTCTTTGGCTCGTGCTGTGGCCATCGGTGCCCTCGCATATGGTGCCCCGTATATGACTTCAGCAAGACTAATCGCAAATTCCTCCACACCCTTCACAGAGCCACAATCCGAACCATCACCGGCCTACCTCGGCATACAATAAATACGGCACTGTGGCAAGCCGCTCCACCTCCTCCCATCGATTTGATAATGAAGGGCACTCGAATGCAAGCGGACTTCAAGCGGTCTCTTACCGTGCAAGGACTGGGGCTCTCAGATTGGGACAACCAATGGCCCATCCAGGTGCACAACCTGCTAAGCCCAATTGCTCCATGGGCTCTCCCGGACGTCGCCCCTAATGCCCCTTCGAAACCAGTCCCGCGCGGTCAATCCACGCTGCGCAAACAGCACCTAGAAAAGCTAAACCGGTCCCGTTTGCCCGGTGAGATTGACATCTATACGGATGCGAGCGTCAGGGACCACACCGTCGGTCTGGCTTGGCACTGCTCGGAGAACCCAGATCTAAGCGGCACAGGAAGCCTCAACCTTGTCCTCATCACGCTGTTGGAGGCTGAGCTCCACGCTGTCATCGGTACCCTCAACCACAGAAGCTTCGACGTCTCGCAGATGCCACCATCCCACATTCGCATCCCCACGGACTCCTTCCGCGCAGTTCAAGAACTCAGACGCCCATCCTCTCGCAACCACCTCACACAACAAATCCTGACCCATGTCGCCCTACTCCATCGCAACGGGGTATCTGTACGGATTAATTGGGTTCCCGGCCACGAGACAGCTTGCACGGGTAACCAGGCCGCCCATTCTGCGGCACAGGAGAGCCGTATCATTACACCTCCGCTGGTTCCCTGCACGCCGACTCCGTCACCCTTACCTCCTTCCCTGCAGTTACTTCGACATAAGCGGGACAAGAGGAACCGCTACATCGCTGCCGCCCCTCAAGGGTATTTAACCGGCATTCCTCCCCTGCCGTGAGCCGGTGAAGTATTTCTCAACAAGCTCCTAGCAAATTCCGCCTACACCCCGCACATAATCCGAAAATAGCTCTCACCCAATCTGCCTCTGAAATGTACGTTCTGCGATGTCCTCACATATGCCGACCTCGACCATCTCCTTCGGGATGGCTCCTTCTTCTCGCAACATCGCTCAGACATCATCACATCTTTCCACGCATCCACAAGCACCCCAGAAGATAATCATACTATGGAGAAACCGCTACTGCACAAAATAGGGCTGTTTTCCATCAAAAGTGGACTAGAACGGGCAGTATAGCTGGGGTCGACTCTGGTCCCTGCAAGCTGCCACGTCCCTGTAAAAGACACTGCATTCCCTTCCCCTACTCCCCATCCTCTTCCCTAGACCGGCCTTTGGCCCTCCTTACCAATAAAGGTGCTACTACTACCACTTTGCCTGCGTCTTCCCTATCTAAACAGGCAACGGAAAAGAAAATACAGAATGCTGGCGCTCGTACGAGTGCGCTGAAGCGCGGGAAAAGCATAAGAATGCGACCGTTAAGAACAGGACAAGTAATGTCTTCACCTAGATATCATTTGCCCGTAATCTGACGGCCAGTGAATCTGTTTTCCTCAGGCGAGGTTTCCCACCTCCAGGCTTGCATCCCCCACCAGGCTCCTCCTACATCTTTCCGTTTAGTTTCAAAGCGCGAAACACGACCTATCGATGGATCGAAATTTCATGAACGTCAGCCAATCCGACGCGGCTGCACGGCTTCCGTGATAGGGGAAGCCTGGGCAAATGGGCGTTGTTCTCCCCAATTGACTGCCATAGCATGAGTGGTGGCCCTAAGCGCTCGCAGCAATGAAAGGGTAATACGGGTGGAAAGCGCGATTTATTATGAACACTAATTCATCGACCCTCTGGGAGCCGGATCTTGCATTGTTACATTTTTTTTAAACAGCACCCAATACCTCTGGCCTGCAGTGTGTAATGACTTATTTATTTCAGGGGTAGAAAAAATACCTATACACAGAAAATGTAAAAGTATGCGCTTAGCCAAATGTTTGCGCTTACAATTGTTGCGTTCATTATCCAAGTTACCTCAATGCGAATAACAATGCGCCCATTCCAGCTTATGTTGCTTGACGGCCGGTTATTACGAATTTATGATTTAAAAAGCTGTAACCCAAAAATGTCAATTATGGAGTAGGTGGATATAAGGTTCAGGGCTCTGAAAAGATAAAACAGATTTTTTCTTGAGGTACGCAGTCCCAAAACCTGATCGCGGACTTCTTGCCTCCTCGGCACTTCTCTTCCCACTTCTTGGCCTAGAATTTTCACCCTTTCCACTTCGCCGATGTCGATAGTTTCCTGGTAACGCTCCACGACGCAACAAGAGCTTTAAAACAATTCTGCTGTTAGAACATTGTGCGCAAACTCATTTATAAGACGACGGCCATGTTCGCATAATAGGTTAGTCCTTATGCAGGTTAGGGCGGACCCAACAATAATCAAACAATAGCAGTCACCAGACGTGTGTACCTGGAGCGACCGGCTGAATCCCCCTGGCCATTAATTATTTCGCACGCGCGGGAATATTTTGCCGCCCATGGCTGTCACGGACAGCGCCATATGTCAGTTCGTGGCGGATTACATTCGACGCAACGGGCGGGAAAGACTTCGCGGTATAAGCCCATGTATGATGAACGGAACACGAGTTAAATTACTGGACATTTTAGGCGCGCTCCACATGCAGATATTAAAAACCACGGGTTACCTCTGATGCGAGTATTTCGGCAATGAAGTTCGCGATATGCTGAAATCAATACATCGTGCGAAAGCGCCCCGTTCTAACTGTCGCGTTAGCTTTGCAGCGGTCGTACCAAACACCACACGGAACAAACTAGTAAGTTGGGAAACCTGTTTGGAAGATACGGCGATTGTTACAAAAAACGTTCTCGTGAGCATAGTTATACACGCTTAGCCGCGCTGCATGGAGCCATATGCTCCTCCACCATCAAGCGGAGGAGCTGACACCGGCGCCTGCAAGGAACGCTAACTTATGATTTTATGCTCTTTATGTCATGGTAGATGAACATGCTCAAATTGTTGCGCAGGAGCCCTATTGGGACGCATGAATAGCGATGGCGGCTTTTGCGTCTGAAGTGCACTCAAGTACAAATCTTCCAAAACCTTGAAAAGCCGACTGCAGCATTAGGCTTGCTTGAGGCTACACCGTAGCTGGGCTCTCGATAAGAAGGATCGTGCGCCGAGTGCAACCGGGAGCCCATATTCGGGATAGTTGTCCAAAGCGAAGACCTTTTTCAATATTGTTTTTTGCTTCTGCTCTGCGTCCGCTGAGTCGATACTCCGTCCAGTGCGCATCTTATGTCAGTCCCCAACTTCATTCTATTTTCTCTTCATCTCCTCGCATCTGTCGTGGTAAAGCAGTATTACTGCGTGTCTTCTCGCTGTTTCCCATCCTTCGCATTTCTAGCGCGGCACAAATCCGCTTTGGGTCCTCAATTTCAGTCAGGATTTCTTGGCCCGCATTGTATTGTTTATTCCACGATGCACACTGCGTCTCGTTGGTTGACGTTTTGCATACTCCTTTTCGTGCCTTTTTTGACCGGTCTAAGTCTTCACTTTCAGTTCCTGGTAAAATCTTAAACTTCAAGTCCACCGCAACGAGCCGCTGATCGTATACTTGTCTCTTCTGTGACCGAGATCGGCTGTATTTTTTCTTCGCTGGTGTGCCCCAGGAACACGACCTGGCCCGACTGAGCTCAGGCCAGGTCGTGGCCTGATGGTTCGGGCTTAGTCTGACTAACCGTCCGAGACAACTGTAAACCTCAACCCCTCGGGGTATTTCGCCATGCGTTTTATTCAGTATTCCATGGCAGTATGATGAAAATCACTTTAAAAATCAGGTTTTCATGGGCCAAAGCTGCAGCTAAGTCATGAGCGTAGTGAATTGCTAGGATAAATTTAGACAGCACCTGGGACCTTTAAAGGGCGTTGACATTTCGAGCCCTGGGCGTTTTCGCTTTTCGGCCTCCCCTTGACCACTCAGCCCCCGCGTGTCGGGGAAAGGACTTGGGATTATTCCTTAAACATGATGAATTATTCGACTACAGTTTCTGCATGGTGCAGGGCGCCCATCCCCAGACTTTCCCTCATCTGCTTACGCATTGTGTCCCCTGGACCTTTAAAGCTTCGTATGCGGCAGTTCCTTAATTGCCACGGACGGTCATGCCTAAAAATGAAACACTTCGGGACACAGGCAGCGACATTTTAAACAAAGGACGTGTGGCACAGGGTAAGAGGGGTAGTGGTAAGTTTCACGATGAGACGCGGGATGAGCAGACGCTTTGGTTCTGTAAATGATTAATGACAGGCGCCACTGAGGTTAAAAAAGAATCGAAATAGGAGAACGGAATGACGAATGGCGCATCGAAACACGTGTAGCAGGCTGCTCTCGTTGCATCTCTGAAGACTGAACCCGCAAGGGCAGGTATAAACAATTTTCTTCCGGGCACGTGGCTTTACGATATTACGACCGGCGATAATTTGTTCGAATCACCTCGTGCTCTGTCGAGAATAAACCTCCTGATCATTGTGACCGCGTATAGAAATATGAAGCAGTGTGGAACAGCATTTTTTTTTCCTCCTCACCATGTTTTTCCTGCTCCTCCTACAAACTTACTCTCTTTTCTTGAGCGGGGGTACTCGGACAGAGGTGCTAGCCCGATTCATTCGCAGAGGTTGCCAAAATCTGGCCTCTCCCAGTGGATGGGTAGAAACGGTCGAAGCCGGACAAGAGAAAACGAAAGAAGTGCAGAGAACTCGACGGTTATTTAAAAACAAAACATGGCAGCAGAAGGGGTGGAGAGGGGGGGGGGAGGTAGTGAGCGAGGATTGGGGACACGGAGAATGCATGCGAAACTTTTATCAAATAAAATGTAAAGGGAAACGAGCGAGACAGAAACTAGTCTGTGACACGTTACGGCTAAGGGGAGAACAGCTGGTTGTGCAAAAGCAGATACTGAGAGGGATGTAGAGGAAGGAAGTAGGACGACAATTGAAGGACAGAAGAGGCGAAAAGTGCAGGGTAGGCGGCGTGGAAGCGAACTACGGCGGCGACAGGGAAGAGTCCCTAATGCGACTCGAAACTTCAGGCATAATGTCGAGCCATTCATGCAGCGCAGATTGCGTGTCCCAGTAGTCATATGTCCTACTAATAACAGCAGAGATATAGTGGAAGAGGCAAGAAAGAAAGTGGGAGGTGGAGAAAATCCAGAAGAGAGTCGGCGTGCAACTACAGCAAACTGAAATGAGGCGGTAGCAGTGACAGTTGAGAATCTAAACTACATATCAAGTAAAGACTAAAAGACGTGAACGAGAAATAAACACGAAAAGGGGCAGCCCAACGCGCAAGTCTAATACGGAGCCCAGACAGACTAATAGGGGGCTTGGTCGGCAGGGTTAATAGCGGCTATTCCCAGCCAAAGTAGTAGAGAGATAATGCCCCGAGGCAGAAATTGAGAAGGACGCAGATAAATGGACCCGATTTCGGTAGCGGGGTCCGGTGTCTCGTTATGCCCCGAAGGCTAATTGAAAACAATGAGCGTGCCCGGTCCCCCCCCCCCCCCCCCTTCCCCTCGCTGCTCACATAAGCTGCGAGGCCACTACCCCAATTGCGAGTATCCCGCCAGAGTACCCTTAGTGTCTTGGGAGCACATTCGAATTCACAGCAAAGGACGTAGCTAAAGCTTCTTGCTCCACATGTGACACGCAAGAGAACATCCATCATATCATATATGCGTGTGTTCCGAGTACATCGTGCACAGGCAGAAACTCGTATTATCCTTGCGCTGGCCGTTGGGCCGGAACTTGAGTTGAAGGCAGTTTTGGGTGCTCGGTAGGGTACCAGTCACACTGCACGTGCAACGAAAGCATTCTTGGTGTTCCTTCGGAGCACGGAAATGGTCAGATTTTTGGGAAAAACGTTTTGTAGGTGACTGAGAAGTTTGTGGGCTTCGTCTGGCATCTTTTTGTTTTATAATTATCATTTTGTTTATTTTTCTACTATCATCTGGCTTAGAAAGGCCGCGAGACGGCAAAGCTAACATCGCCGTTTTCCAAATTTATCTCTCTCTCTCTCTCTCTCTCTCTCTCTCTCTCTCTCTCTCTCTCTCTCTCTCTCTCTCTCTCTCTCTCTCTCTTTCCGTGTCAAGTTAGCAGCGATGCTACGGGAACACAGAGGATTTCCGGCAGCGTTAGGCCTAGGCCTTTCTGCACCTTCCGTCTTGAGTGCGAGAAAACAGCCCCTGATCAAATCCCAGTCAATGATTAAGCTGATGTCAATCATCTCTTGTGGACGTGTACAGGAACCAGAACAGCTCGGGACAGTGCGCTAAGAGTGGTTGGTCTTCGGTGGGATAAACCGGGGGACTTCAACCGGTGGGTGCATGAAGACCGCTACTGCAGGTCGCTGCTGAACTTTTTTACACGAGACCGGACTCCATGCGACTTGTACAGGGTCATCAATTTCCTGACTACCTGGGCTTTTGTACCCGTTATCTTTATTCTACCTAATGTCTTATCTTTTCTTTATATGCCGCATGGCAAAAATGCGAATTAAAAAAAAGATTCAACTTTGATAGGTACAATGTACATTGTTCAGCAAACAAGGATAAATGAATATAAACCACAGATATTTGCGCTATCCAGCTTTACTACACAAGTTTGGCGAGGAGCTTGGAGGTCAAACTTTTACCACGACAATTTTTTATATAAGCCCAGGGAAATGTGGCATTCAGTGAGGACAGAAAACATATAGCATCACAACAAACACAACGATTGGATCAGTGCATGAACAGTATTCCATCCCGAAAAAAGCATCGAATATAGCTACGAAATATGTTACTTGTTTTAACACGTCCATCGGGTTCCAGAATATCTATGTGAAAATAAAAATCTGAAATTTCTGCACGAAACTTGTATTCAGTATTCTGTTGTGCATGAAACCGCCTCTATCACCTCACAATTTTCTCTTTTCTTCAATTTTTTTTTGTTTCTTGAGTGGTGGTATTGTCGGCGGACCTACACCACCTGGTGAACCAGGCGGGACATGTCGCCGAGATTCAGGTCCTCCTGGACCTAGAAGGCATCCCCCCCTCCCCCGACTGTCAATAAAATTTGACTGCTACGAATTGCAGCATCATCATCATTATCAGCATCGTCATATGTTTTCTTACTTCTTTTCTATCCTCACTTTTCATGCCCGTGGCAAAATCGCGCGGTAAAAACAAACATACATTTTATCAAATAATTAATGTAACCTCGAGACCTTTCGTGCCCTCTACAGCATAGCATTTTTTTTCTTTTTTGATCGCCCGTGGAAACAACGTTGAAACGAGTGAAAACACTGTCGTTTGTCTTGAGATGCTTTCTGGGAGGGTCTGGCAGCTTTTCCGGGTCCTGTTGGTGAAGCTTGTGCAGACTTATTTCGGTACCCATTACGCCACTAAGGCCATGTAGCGGCTGTTGGCCGGTTTTTCTTTAGTTGCAGCAATGAGCGCTGTTCGATAGCTGCTTTAAAAATAAAGCCACAAAAAGCAGAAATGGAAGGCGTATCTGGTGCGATGAGCAAATCACGCAGTGCCGCTCCGTGCTGGCGATAACTATACCTATCGCAGCGCTTCCAGACGCGAAGTAAAGAGTGAAAGCATTTATCAAAAGTGTTGGAGGGTCCCGTTAACCCTAGTTTCCGCACCACCTGAACGTGTCTCCAGCCTCGGCGCTAATGCCCCATTCGCCCGTCGCCGTTGCGCCGTAATGTTGACATGTAATCATTGGAACAGTTGAAGATACAGCCGGTGAACACGTGAAGATTTATTTACGTCGCTCACCCAGTTGTCGTGACAGAGCAAAACAACGTATCCCTGGCAAACACTGGGCGTGAGGATAGCAGCCGAACTCGGGGGGAAAGCGCCGAGCACAATCGGGCCGATTACTGTTATCGGGTTGCGTTCGCTTCGGCAAGCGCTTGGGTACGAACTATGCGACGCGTAAACAAATTACACGACGAACTTCGTTTCACCTTCTGGAGCTGCCAACGCCCGTTTCGGACCTTTTGTTCCCGATCCGTTGGTAACGAGCAACCTCGGCGTCACACGGTGGCGCGCTTTTCTGCAGCGGGAGAGCTGTATATTTTCAACTTGTTAAACAGAAAACTGGAGCAGCCGGGTACACGTGAGCCTGAAACCAAGGCAACATTTACAGAAAATAAAGTTGGCGCTTCAATTGTACAACCTATATTGATGTCCCGTTTCATGGTAGGTTTCAGCCATCTGAAGAATACCAGACGCACATTCACCAACGGTTGTATTCGGCCGACAATTCCCGGTTGGGCCAATACACCATTGGATACTTCAATAGAGAGTTATTCTTCTTTACTTGTCATGATTTGTTCACAATGTGTCGTACACAATTAGGCATTTCCGCCTGCTGTGAAGGCATGGGGTCCTACCGGAGGCGTGTGCTTTTGTAAAAGAGCCTGAACTGGTGTTTTATTAGAACAATCCAGAACAAATTGTATGAATTTTGTGTGGTCGAATGGCTACATACCCATAAAAAGTTCAATCTCGGCAAGTGTCATGCTTAACTATCAGTCAGAATTTCCACCCGCTTTTAATGTACAGTCGCGATCAATTTGAAGGTGATCGCTTGAGTGGCGAAGAAACAAGCAGCGGCGCCATGTTATGGGTTGTATAATGACTGTATACCACGCTAGAGATTACAAGGAAAAAAAGGCAGCGCTGCCATTATCTCCAAAGTTCTGAAAACGGCCACTAAGCTGGTTGAAAGGCGTGCTAATCGATGCTCCCGCTATCCCCTTCAAATTGATTGGGAGTGTACATTAGCTCATACCTGAGAAGTGCAATGTTTTCTCAGTAGGTGTCATGGATAACTATCGGCACCAGTTATATAGCAAATAACATGCCACCTTATGGGAGGCGTGTGAGAAATATTTAGCCGGATTTTTCATGCTGAGAATGTGACTTGATGGATGAAAAACTTCGCGTTAAATCGTCTATGCTATCGGGATAAATATCTAGCCTAGATAAGGTGATGCCGCCTTATCTAGTACTACCTATCGGGTTAGTGAGGGGCGAGTATTAAAAATCACTGTCCGCTATGGAAAGCCGGACACTTATTCAGCCTCTAATTTGAAGAGCGTGAATCGGTATTACCGTCCATTATTTCACAGTAACCATTATGTGGACAGCATCGAGCTAACCTAGACTTCTTTCTGTTTCGTAGTGAGCACATCCAGCCATCAGCCGAGCTAGCTATTGGCGTTATTTTACCGCAGAAACCAACTTATCAAAACACACCTAAGCAGAAAAAAACGAACCAAAAATGAACGAAACAGCCCCGATTGTAAAAAATAACGTAGGAATAACAATATCGCAGCTAGCTCAAAGCAGTCTTGGGCAGTAACTAGTTACTGGTAACGCGTTACCAGTTACTAGTTACATTATAACTTTCAAATTTAACTAGTTACGTTTAAGTTAGAGGTAACTGTAACAGTGTTAGTTTTACACAGTAACTGTAACAGGAAATACCGTTACGGCTACTTCGGTTTTTTATGAAGATATATCCATTGGCAACACTCGTTAAATTCCGACATACAGTTCGCGCTGTCCACTTTTTTACCCTTCTTTTTTCCCATATCCTCAACACCTTTCATCGTTCCACAGCACGGCTACCCTTGCAGTTTAGGAGAGAAGGCCACTAAGGCGATTATCTTCGATGCATAAAACCGAGGTCAGTCTTAAAGGTGATTTCTTAAAACATTTCCTTCGTCTTAGTGCAGCAAAAACAAGAAAAAGAAAAGGAACTGGAAGTTAGACCTCCGAAAAGAGGGAAGCTCTCGGATGCCAAGTTTGAGAAACAACTCATCCTAAGTTACAATGAACTTTGCAAGTGAATTACCCGACTTGAAGACTGCACCATTAAAAAACTTGATGGGGCGTACACAACTGGTTTTGGTGTTGGGTTTGACTGCAGCCACTTTTACGTTCCCTTCATCTAGGGTTTTACCACCTGCAATTTAGACGCACGCTTCCGTATAAGTTTTATCAAATAAACTGCATCATTTGGTTTATGATCTACCACTTGATATTATGCAGTAACAAAAAAGTAACGACTTTTCACAGTAACTAACTGCAACAAGTTACGCTTGGAAACTCGGTAACTGTAACTGTAACGGAATTCCTGTTTTGGCTCAGGTAACTGTGACTGTAACACTGTTACTTTTGGGGGGGTAACGTGCCCATGACTGACTCCAATGGCCTCTGCTGACCTACACGGAGAGCCGAAACCAACTTAAAGCGTACAAAACTACCTAAATTTAGAAAAAAAAATTGGCTGGTGATTACGATACTCCCTAATGCGATGTTTGGGTGTAGCAGCAGTTCGCTGAGGCAGCACTCATGAATTCTCTCGACGCCAGCGATGATGAGCCTCTGCATCGGCGGCGCGAGGTGCATCTTAGGAACGGACCGCGATCTGCGTCTTAAGCGAACGCACATCATAGTCACGCGCACGCCCCCCTCATGTTTTCGTCAAGCGTCGCGCCGCCCAGCGTCTCGTGCGGGCACAGCATACTGCCCACTGCCCTCCCCCCCCCCCTTCCGCACACTTTCGGAGAGCAGAGGCTAGCGCCGCCACGGCGAGCCATCCTCCTCTACTCCGAATTATGCGACACTCTCCTCCTTTTCTTTGTTTCATAGTTCGCTTTTTCTTTCACTCGTCGGTCTTGCCATCGTTAACTCGGTTACGCCGACAACGCGGCTCAGCCCAGAGATGGCCGCCAAAGCGCTGCGCCCTAAAAAGTGAACCAATGCCCACCCAACCCGGAAACAGCCATGGCGTAACAAAATACTCAGCAACAGTAGCCGCAACCGACAGAAAAAGACAACCACAAGAACGTAGAAAGATCACCAGCTTAAACTGACGTAAATTAAAAGAAAGCCTCCAAAACCACATTCATAACGCACGAATGTGAGAAATTTCACGCGTTATAAAATATATTTCAAGTATAACAGAATATTAGAAGCTACAAAACAACGCTCACGAGGGCGCGAAATCGGCCTCAAGCGTTGGCTATCTATCAAAGTTTTTGGCGATCTCCTGTACAATTTTCATGCGAAGTGTGCTCGGATAAATTAGCCTGGGTTGCTTTAGGTGGACCCAAGGGCGGCTGGGCTGCACTGCACGGAGCCTGTGTAGTGTGGCTTGTGGCAGGGCTGGGAGACACTGCACTGCTCGGCACACCGCTCGTAGACTCGCCTTCCATAACAGTACCAGGCACAAAATAAACATTGGTCGCGGCCACGACCTGCGGAGGTACACGTGAGCCGCTTGTGCTATCGCCAGTTTGGTCACGACGGAACCACGGGCGCGTTGATGGGCGCGTCCTGGTACTTGGTGATCTTGAGTAGGACGTGCTGGAGCATCCCCTCGCTCAGCAGAACGGCTTCGGTGAACTCCTGGAGGTGAGACTTCAGATCGGCCATTGGGCCGCCATTGGGCCATTGGATGGCCGCCATTGGGCTCCACGGCTGCATCCGGTAGACCCCGTAATCGACGAAGCGGGGCAGCTGCCCGGAGAATGTAGCCGCGGGCAAGGCTGCCGGCACAGAGCCATCGACAGCTGTCCAGGCAGCCGGATTTCCATAAGCATCAGGCTTGAGCTGCGAAGAGCAGTCGCAGAAAGGACTTGTTACTTCGCTCGCAGTTGCCACGACGAAGAGAAAAAAGTGGCCTGTGAAGCATGTCGAAGGATGCAGACGTCTTTAAAATGCGTGAGAACGCAGGCGGAAGTAAAACAAAATTTTCAAGAAATGAGAGGTGACTAATGATTGGTTTTAGATCTAATGTTGTTGAACAATTGACATGGAGCTCCTCCAATGCCACTCTTTGTCGTATAAGAACAAAGTAAAGTTTTCCATCACAGCCCTTGGCTGTGATAAATAGCACAGCACATTGCGGTTGACGGGGACAAGTCATGGTATGCTAAAGCATGTGGCGCCGCTGAACAAGCAAACGCCTCATGGCACGAAACCCTCGGTGCCATTTATTTATACTTTCCTTGTTAAATGTTTCTTAACACCTGACACTTGGATATTGTAGCCTCGATATTAGTACGAGTTCCCACCCGTAACGAACATGGAGGGACACCTGACCCACTGGCAACTGACACTAATACCTGGTGCCCGTAGGCACTGATATGCTTTCCACATTCGGTTCTATGCTTTCCAGATTCGGTTCAAGTGCCCAAGCCAGCTGATTTTCATACACGTCGTAGTCCTAGGGCTCGGTAATGCGCTTGGTTTATTTGTTATCTTAAGTCGCAAAACCACGGGCGGCCTGGAAATTTGATAAAGTTCCACCCATGTTCGCGTATGTTATACAGTTCAAGCGCCAAATGGGAACGATATCGCCCGCGTTTTACTGTCCTTTGTGGAGTAATAAAGCAAATAGAAAAAAGGTAGGATTGTGGAAATTGTGTATAAAAATCACTAACCAAGGGCGCAGCCAAGCCCCAAGGAAACGCATTCGGGACATTCGTGGAACATTGAAATCACCTTGATTGGGATGACGAACCCGGCCCGTAGCTCGTCGAGGGCGTCAACGCAGCGCAGACGGCCGTCCACTAAGACGGACATTCGGTTCGACATGACCACCGCGTCGCGGAGGCTCGTGGTCACCAGCAGCACGGCCGACTTGTCCAGGCTCCACAGAAGGTTCAGTGCCTTGTAGATGGTGTGCTTGGCGAACACGTCCAGGCCGGTAATCGGGTCGTCCATCAGCATCACGGAAGGCTGCCCCACGATGGCGATGGCCAAGGCAAGCTTCCGCCGATCGCTCGCGCCGCTTGACACAGTGACTACGCGGGCATGTCAAGTTGCACACCAGGCGTTGCACACTGCCCCTGAAGAAAATAGTTCACGCGGGGCATCAGCGAGGCTTTACAGTGCAAACAGTTATCGAAACCATTGAAATTACATGGTTAGAAAATCAACTTTACTACATTCTAGTGCATTCTCACCGTTACTAAAGCCTTCCGGTGTGGGGCTCAAGAACAAAAAACCTATACCGCGTCCAAAAAAAGACTTACGCATAATTGAAAACGCACCTTATATCAGTAACATTTCTCAAATATTTATGAAACATTAATTATTGGCAATTATGAACAATGTAAGAAAAAAACTGTAAAACTATTATCAAATTAAGACTGACCCATAGCTGTTTTACAAGAGATACACTTCAAAAGAACATGAATACGAGTTTAGGCAGATAACACACACAAAACCAAAACTCCCACAAACTATGGTCACCAGAAATTGAGTCACCAGATACCCCGACGTCTTAAACATCACCATATAATTCTAACCATGATGCAAGACGCTAAATCCGAACAAGCATTCAAAAAGAAATTAGACGTGTAGTTCCTAGAACTACGGCCAAAAACGTATTATAATTACTATTGTAGTCTGAAAACTGGGAGCTGATCTTTTTTTCTGTAGTTATAGTTTCTTTATGAACACTGAGGGTTGTTTTTTTCTTTTTTACTGCGAAATCATGTATTGTAATTATTGCTTTTCTGAAAACTGAGAGATTATTGTTTTTTCTCTCTGAAATCTTGTATTGTAAGTATTGTTTTTTTTAAACTGAAGGCTGATTAACTCTTGGTATAAGTGTGTACATTCTTCTGTTATTTTGTATGGTGTCATACGACATGCCATTTGTGCCAGAAAGGGAGGAGGGGGGCGACATCACTTTGGCAGGATGTCTTTGCCTTATTGATCGTTCCTCTCGACAACTGTACAAGCCATCCCTGTACATGTTGTCGAAATAAAGAAACTTTCAAGCCTTCAAAAACACCACCTGGGGTTGCGGCCACTCATCTCAAAAGGAATGAAACACCAAAGAACTACGAAATCGCATCATCCTGTAATAACACTTCCCTTAGAAAGTCGCCATCAGTAACTGAGTAGCCTGAAAATCGTCAACACCCTCCAACGTAAAACAGTGTTCTCAATTCATCACCTTTAACTCAACACAGGCGTACGCCCTACGCGACTTTAATTTTATTGTTCCCTACGACCTGGTTTAAGCTAAATCTCGTATATAAAAACACAGAATTTAACCTACTTTATACAACACACATTGACATCAATCCGGTATACAGCAACTATGAATCCCGTATACAAATTTGTTGGGTTGAACGTATGGTGCGGAAAGCACAACAGCATGTGATTAGTGGGGGCAAAAGCGAGCAACGTTACAAAGAGCGAAAGACAAGGGAAATATTTTTAGAAAATCGGCATATAGTGTGAAGGAATGAATAACAACGATGCCAGTGTTTGACTCAAGCGCACCCTAGTATTAGTGGTAGTCAAAATTGTAGAATTAAAACCAATCACAATGATTTGTGAAAAAGCAAGAGCGTTCAGTTTTACGCGAGTATGACACCACCTTAGTTCTCGCCGCTCTTACATTAGCGCGTGCTATTTTGCGCCGGTGAATGAGTACGAAAAGATTTCTCTGCATGTACCTACGACCGCGAAGACACAAACATTCCTTGAAAATGTTGACGTCATCTTTATGAAGTAAATAAACTCTTTAAAGCGGCCGAAATATCATTATAAATGGCTCAGGTTTAACAGTTCACCTTGCGCTGGTATCGCATCGCTTATTGTTTCGCATACTGGGCCTCGTTATTCATCAAATCCGCACATTTAGTCACGCTAATTGCTCTTTCTATAGCATTGTGGTGAAGCCCACCTACCGACGATTTCTTAGAGCGAAGTATGTTCAAACGACGTCAAAATTAATTGGGGCAATACGAGACATTCCTGTAAATGCCTCGTATATTTACAGGAATTTCTTATTCCGGAAGCTGCCCGGGTGCATTGGTGTGCGTTTAAAGTAGTCCTGCATAATAAAAAAAGCCTCCTCTAAATCGTTAATGGCTGCCATAAAGCCAGTAAGACAAATATTTTGTGATATTCGCAAATCCTTGTTCCAATTACCAATGACGGCACTCCTGCGAATAGCCATAGCCGGCAGGCTTACACGATCTCATGCGTATTGCATTATTAAAGGGGTTTATTAAGCTTCTGCCAGTTGTTTTTTTACCAGCCTGTAAACTTACGCTAGTTCAAATTGTTGTTGATTGTAGGGTTTAACGCGCCAACGCAACACAGACGATGAGGCGCGCCGTAGTGGAGGGCTCTGGTTTAATTTTGACCACCTGTGGATCTTTTTCGTGCGCCGAAATCTCGTGCACACGGGCGTTTTCGCTTTTCGCCTCCATCAGAAAAGCGGCCGCCGCGGCCGGGAATCGAACCCGCGACCTCGTGCTCAGCAGCGCAACTAGTTCAAATTTCCGCCGACAGATGAAAGCACGATGTGCACGTCCCTTCACTACAGGGCAGCACGTCAGGCGAATCTCATTAATGCGAAGTTTCGCAAATCAAGATTTGAAAAACATTGGGTGGAAACGATAAGTTTGAAATCCGTGGACGAAATCTCACTTTTGGATTCGGTTAGAGGGTACATATCAAGGAAGCAGTACGCAGCGTGAAACCATCTCTTGTTTCAGCAAAAAAGATGCACGGATGATAACTACAGTGACACACGAAATTTGTGGCAGCGCGAACAGCAGTTTTCTTGTTCACGGCGCATACATGCTACGTCTCAGGAAGGGATCGCGTGATCAGCGAACATACGGCGGAGCGTGTTACTGTGCTGTTATTCCGCGGCGTGTCGCCGCCGCCCGCAAGCATGTTGTTGCAAATCGTGCTTGAACCGCCGCGCAAATGTCACGTGGCTCGCATGAGTTACGCACGGAGGAGTAGCGTCTGGCAATAGTGCGAGGAAGAGGCAGTCAGAGAGTTGACGCCATAGCAGCGTGTGCCACCCTCCTCCTTACACTTTCGCCAGAGTCCCGACGAGCGTCTCGTGCGGGCCTAGCATACTGCTGTACCCCCCCCCCCCTTTTGACGCACTTTCCTCCGCCATTTTCGTTCTGTTTTCGCTCATACGGTTACAACGACGAAAAGCCACTGTAGCGGCTGCCGAAGTGCTTGCGCTCTTTTTTAAAAACTGTTCACAAAATATTACAACGCCAACGCTACCATCAGAATTATTCTTTTCAATCTTTGCTTGTAAAACCGTTAAACCGCACAGCATTCCAACCTTTAAGAAACTAACTTCAGGATTATCGATTTAGCGACGCCAAGTTAACTGTTGTAGAATACCCTACCATAGCCAACAGGTGTGCATGTTTGCCGATTCAAGTGGCTCGTCCGCAAGAGTAGTCACAAGGGTAGTCATCCGCAAGCGCGAGCATGCTTCAGGCTAAATATATGTATTGTATCGAAAATAAAATTCAGAAGTTAAACTCATATTGTAAATTTTCAAAGAGCATATTCGAACAACGTCAATCCCGTAACTTCATCCGCGCACCGTTCAAATACGCGGGTGTGGCCAAATATCCATTAGTCATACAACCAAAATTTCATGTCGAGACACCATCAGATTCATAAAGTATTGGCGCAGGGTGGTGGACCCTTACCCCGGCCTCATAGCTGAAGACATTTAGTCGCCCCTATTCCGATCCCCCATCCTCCAATCATTCAGCGCGCTTTTCACATTCTACACCTCTCATTGCGAGCCCCCACGAGGAACGTTCCCTGTGTTTGTCACTGGTCAAAACATGGAACCACGCCCAACTTACCTTTGGCCCGCAGTGAGCTCTTCTCAGGAAGGCCAGAAGAGGCTAATGGCGTCGGCGGTCGTTCTTTGCGAGGCGCGTGGAACCGAAGCTCGATCGAGACCAACTGCCCGCGCTGGCACGGGCTGCGAGCGTGATATGACCCCGTGGCTCGTGCTGAACAGTGTGTGGCAGCAGCGACACTCATCACGAGGCTGCATTTATGCGGCAAGCCCATTTGCAGTGATTGGACTCGAGCTCCCGCGGCAAGTGATGCATCAAACATTATGCGCTTAGGAAACCAGCATTCGGGTTTCAAAGACTGCAGCGCAACAAAGGGCCGGGACGGGGACAAGACGACAAGGACTGTGCTGACCTCTCAAATGATTTGATGGGCGAATTAAATACAGTATATACATGCCGTCCAGCCAGAGGCTCTACAGTGACAGGCTTCGGTTTGTGCGCCGTGAAAGAACTCCAAACGGTCTGTCAGAAGCAGACACGCACGCGCACAATAGCGAAACTAAAACGAGAACGAACCATCAATTGGGAAGAGAGAATCGCAGATCTGCTTTAGGACATATTTCTAATCTAGCACAACAGAAGACAGATGGTCCGACATCCGGTGAAAAAAATCTCAACGGGTATTATTGTTGGTAACGATGGATCGTGAAACTATATTATTGTGATCACTAGTAACTCTTATGGAACTTTTTGTGATCATCATACGCTAGGAACGCAAAGGCGTTTTCGATCGGCCGTTTTATTAGATGCAACGCATCTCTTTAACTCGCCTTGTCCCGCGTCGTTGTCGTGGCGTAGTCCGCATCCCTCCCCCGTTCTCCTCGCCGCAGCAGCTGCGCGCTCCGCCGCTCTCACCGCAGCGCTATCTGTGCGTCAGCGCGGTCAGCGCGCAGCTTGCGCTCGGCTGCGCTCGCTCCCGTCGCCGTGCCAGCTGTGCGTTAGCGCGCAGCTTGCGCTCGGTTAAACATTTACACCATCTTCCCGCGAGAGGAACCATGGGGTAGATGCGACGCATCGGGGGTGAACATGCTACGTAAATAGGATACACAACAACAGCAATCTACACGCTGACATCGCTAACGTAACGGAAATGCAACGGCAAGCCCCGATGCGTTGCGTCTACCCCATGGTTCCCCTCGCGGGAAGATGGTGTAAATTTTCTGCTTCGGCATCGCGGGTTTCGCTCTGCATACCCAGGTGGGGTCGCCATTCCAGCTTGGTCCAAACTGGCAAATATATGGCCGCCACTTTCCCATAGGGGAAAATGATTAATATTTTGTTTCTATGTAACAAAATAAGTGCCGTCCGCATTCTTGATGTTAAATGAAATAGACTAAAAATCGCCATTTTCGTGCAAAATCTGAGCGTAAACTGAGAAGCTGTTTTTCCAGGAAAAATTGCCCCCATCTCCCCGCGAGGGAACCCTGGTGTGATGCGGCGCATGCATACGCAAAATGATAGAGTACACGTGTTTTAGCGACCACCACCCAGCTCTTTATTACACTTAAGAATGATGACTTTATGGTCAGTGAGCAGTTGCCGCAGCAGTGGTCGAATCTTGGTTTCATCGTCGATGTTCGAGAAGGACGAGAGCGAGCGCTGACTGAACCGCCGCGGAGCGATACCCGCTTTATATTCACAGCGCTTGAAGGAGAGGAGACCGCGGGAGAGAGTCGCGCATGCGCGCACATGCGCACCGGAGAAGCTGTTAACGCAGCGTTAACGCAGCGAAGCGCGCGCCAACCAAGCGCGCCAGAGTGAGAGTGTTATGCGCCGGAGTGAGAGTGTTGCGCACAGCTCTGAGAGAGACGAACGGAGGAGAGTCGCGCATGCGCAGGTGGCGTGCGGACGGACGCCGACGACGCAGGAGGGACATGCCTCAGAGCAAGACATTCGCCGCATCTAAAAATGTTTAAAGAAGCTTACTTATCGCCTTAACACACTGTACGGACATATTTAATGTAAACGATAGTTGGAAGGCATACTGTCTAGGCCAGGTAACATATCATCAAAAATGAAACGCAGGCCATTAACCAAGTCACGTATAAAAGAAATGTTTGATGGTTACAGTTATCAGTAGTCTAACCCACCGCGAATACACGAGCCTATTCTCGCTGAATTTGTTCCTTTCCCCAGTGCTTTTCTTTCGCAATATATAGCTCAACAACCATCCGTCTGACATTATTGTTTCCCAGTGAACTTCCACGCTGTGAGCAGTGCCATTTGCATTACACCATATTCACGTGCTAGGCATGACGGGAACTGAACAACAAGGCTGTATCAGCAGACTTGGAGGGGTCAGTGCGTGGAATAAGGAAAACGAAAGAAATAGGAGAGAGCAATAATGTGTATGAAATAAAAAGGGATTAGGATTGGCCGGCCGCTCGCAGGGCACTCGCTCCCGCACTGGGCAAAAGCTATTTTCGCAAGAGCGTGAAGGATTCCCACGGGTTGCCTTTTCGATGCGCCGGACAGCCGTTCTCTTGAGACCGAAAGCCAGGTCGTTCACTTCGCTGCAAAAAGCCAGACTCTCTGTGGCCCGGGTCTGCGGGAACTCCGGATACTTGGATTCCTGAGGCACGTAGTCCACAGAGCCTTTTGCTCGCATTGCTTGCGCTGCAGGCACCGCTTCTGCAGTCTGCGCCCGGCACTCATCTCCCTGCTCTTCCAGGAACAGGGCAGGAAAATGGAAGCAGGTAGGTGTTAAGAGCCAAATTTCCCCACAAAGCAACATGAAAATGACGATGGAGTTAATGTCACGTACGCACAGCGCTGAGAGGATTTCCTCTTAGCGCTCCTAAACCCGTCCATCTGCTCGCCCGAGCACGTGTCTCACCTCGGAGCCGATTGAACGAGCGTTCGTGCAGAAAGCATGTGAGGGTCGTAAAATTGAAACATATTGGAACGATGATGACGTGTCGAAACCTTTTAAGGCGCAACCCTTTGGCGCCCGTCCCGGGGCTGAGCCGCGTCGCCGTCGTCGTTACCAAGAGAACGATGGCAAGCCCGAAGAGTGAAACAAAGCAAATGAGGAGGCTGTCGCGAAATTGTGAGGGGAGGGCGGTTCGCCGTGGCGGGGCGAGACGCTTCTTCGAAAGTGTGCGGGGGCTGGGGGGTGGTAGAGGCCAGTACGCTGTGCCCGCCCGAGGCGTTCGACTGCGCAACGTTTAGCGAAAACGTAATGGGGGTGTGAGCGTGACAATAACGTTAGATTGTTTAAGACGCAGTTCGCGGTCGCTTCCTCAGGCGCACTTCGTTCCGCCCACGTAGCGGCTAACCATAGCTGCCGTCGAGAAATCCACGAGTGACTGCTGCCTCAGCGCACTGCAGCCATCAGGAGTGAGTGCTGATGTGCGAGTGAGGCAACCGGTCTTGCGCTTCGTCAGCCGCTGCAGCTAAACGAGCTGGCAGAGCGGAGGCGCAGCACCGCCGACGCCAGAACCCCGAGTGAGTGCTGAACAATGAGCGAGGCAACCGGTGCATGTTCTTCGTCAGCCACTGCAAATACAAGTTTTCTGTAACCATACAAATAGGTCCGTCTGAAATTCTTTGCCTCAATATATTTTGCACCGTCAAAACAGCTAAACATCTGCGCCCAAATATCGCATTTGGGAGTATCGTAATCGCCAGCCAATTTTTTTTCTTTTACCCTTCGTGTCATACCGCTCGGGTTGCACCGCTTCTTTTCCCTACCACTGCTCAGGACTGCTCGATTTATTAACTCTGAGTGGGCAGCTCTCACATCAATATTTGTGGTGCAGTGTAGCCAGGTACGAATTAAGACAGAAGGAAAGGTGTAATTTGCAGACCATGCCCTAATCGTAAGATTACTACCGAGTAAATACCTGCGCATGCAGAATCCACCTGACATGAATATAAGGGGGTCCCTGTGTCCCCTTTGGTTGCCCTTCTTTACGTCACGCATATAAAGGCTTGCCAGCAGTACAGTTCGTAACGCTGATGCAAGTGCTCTAAAAACATACCGTGCAACAAACGTTCTACGTCACACTACTCAAATAATTGCCTTCGTAACCAATTCAGCTGTTGTAATTTAACATCTACAAAGGAACTAATGAGTAACCGTCTAAGCATAACGATCATGCAGCAGTTAAACCAGCAAGGGTGCAACCAGTATATGGTTGCACTTAGTGAATTTATAATGGTACTACTGATACCCCAAACGCACACCTACACTCATGTAAAGAGATGTGCGCTCGTTCCTCCCCAGCACCCGTTGTAAAGGGTGCAGTCAGGCAGGAAGCACTGCGCAGAAGTTTGGATGCATCCGTTATGTGTGCGCTCCTTTATAACTTGCGTCACTGTGCCCGCTGACATTTCTTGCGTTCTACATTGCAAGTCAGCACAAGAACCTCATGAATGACAAGTCAACTAAATTTATTTAAAAGTTCTTCCAGGGGCGCTATTCCATATTTGTGTAGCAGGCCAAATCTAGCAGACATATTTTTACCCCGACAGATCTTATAAATGGATGAGGAATTTAAGCATGTTTTTATTTCTACAAAAGTACTGTGCGTTGGCTGTGCAGTCAACTGGCAACCGACACCCTTTGCGACGACTTCCAGGCGGCTTTCGCTTGATGACCGTCGAGGAGCCAGTGCTATGTGCGCTGGGGTTTTACGCGATGGGCAGCTTCCACGGAAGCGTTGGTAGCGACCGCACCATCGACCGCCACCCGCCGACTGTCAGCCGGTGTGTGCGGAATACGATTACTGGAGACGTGTTTCCCTGACCTCACCTTTCGTTTTAATTGGTCCTGAAAGGCATTTTCAACACAAAATGAACTAGCGCAATCATTAGGTTGGGTTGTCAACGTGATCCATTCCATGTATAACAATTTTACGTGCAGCGGAAAACTCACACTGTCGTTGCAAAGTTTGTTGCCGCGCTCCCACCCCTTTCTGCGTGTTTTTGGGCTACGCCCTCTTCCCGTATGTACGTGTCATCGATTCTCCCACGTGCGTCACGAAGCAGAAATCTTGCAATTGGATGTATTTTCTCTCACTTCCGGCGAAAAGAAGCGTCGTCTGCTCATCGTCGACGGGTCGCCGCGGTGCCTTGGTTAATTAGCGCTCCCTGCAGCACGCCACTCCTTCGTCCGTAAGTTATCTCTTTTACTTTATTACCACGCTTCTCGTTAAGACGCGATGGCTAGACGGACACGTCGATGACATGACGGCGACGACGACTTTCGAGTTGGGAGACCACCTTATGACGCCGACGACGACACGAACGCGTCGGCCGATCGAAAGTCCTCGTGTTGTGACTGACTCGGTGACCGAAGACGATCGGCGGAACGGTCGTCGGGAATCGATCGAGAAGCGAAAACTGCGCCCCGACAACGTTAGTGCCGTAATGAATGCGGCCCTGTTCTGTAAGTTTCTAGAGTGCAATAAACACAGTAAGGCCCATGAAGTTCATACAGCTCAACAAATGCGAACCGTACTTCGGCTGACGACGCTTCGGCCATTCGCTTTGCCGACAATTCGTGTCACGGATTTGCAAACTGCATCACTGAAATCTCAATATAACGAACTTCAGGGGACCGCGGAAAATTGCTCGTTATTCTGAAAGGTCGTTCTAGCGAAAATCGAAATAGTTAAGACAAAAAATAATATTTCAATGCCTAAAATGACCTACCTGTACAGCAGTGCATCCTTGATGACATTTTTCATAAAAAACGCACAAGTGATTATGAAACAATGCACGTTTATTTAAAGTAGTTGGCAATTTTCTTCTGGTGCATGCAGCACAAGCTTCCTAGCACGAAGGACTCCGACTCTTCCATATTCCTGTGGGCTGACTCGGTGGCCGTGCGGTTTTCCCCCGGAAATGTGCGGAGTTTTCATATGCTGTCCAGCACATCCGCAGTCGTCACGTGCTCGTCGCAGTCTTCCAGTGCTGCCGCGACACCCTCAGAGGCATCGTCGTTCATGCCGTCCTCGCTGCCTTCTTCATCCTGGACGCTCACGCTCTGAAAAATGTTCTATGTTGTCAGCCCTGCTGATGCCGTGAACATCCAGCAAGCCACCCGAGCAGCGGCGGAACGTAGAAAAACTCGAGGTGGGGCGCGAATAGCGCGGCCGGGGCTTTCTAGACGGAGGAGGCCACCCATGCTTCATTTTGTTTTCTCCTCACCTTCTTTTTCTCTCTCTAGCATTGGCTCGCGCATTCCCCGGAGCAAGTTGCAAGGCGCACTCTTCTGCGCTGCGCTTTTCCGTGTCGTCTGCTAGCATACTGCTCCGCTTGCCGCGATTGTTTAACGGAAATCTAAGAATCGCCGGCTTAGAAAATATGAGTTCGTAGTACTGAGGCGTTGCTAACATGGCACGGAACTGAATAAAGCGATCGTCATTTTGAAAAGTTCGCCATTCTGAAGTACGTAGTAGTGAAATAATTTTACATTAAAACTATAAGCAGTCGGCGTGGGATTTGTTAAATGCTCGTTAATATGAAAAGTCCATTATTGAGGATTTGACTGTATGAGTGTGCGGCCAGCAACGCTGGTAGAAAATATAAGCACAATTAAAAGCAGAAGAGGGGTTATGGAAAATTTATTGTGTAATACGGAATTAATATCGACCAACGCTTTTAGCGTAAAGCGTAAAACAAAGGCACGGCGAGCCCTATTCCCACAAGGCTTAATTGCAGTCGCAGCCGAAACAGTGCTGTTGCTGGAGATCAGCTACAGTGGGGCCTTTGTGGAACCGTACCGCGCAGCTGTTATTCAACGAATGTTCAGTTAGCCAGCCAGGAATCCGTGAAATCAGGTAGAAAACATTGATGTGACACAAAGGATGGGTCTCAATGTAGTATACAGGTTATCTTCGCAAAATCGCCAGTTACTTTGTGGCGCAGTGTATTAAGCATTGATCCGCAACTTCGATTGAATGAGCCTCGCACTCATTCAATCTAACTCGCGGGTTCAATTCCCGGCAGGGCGTAGTATTTTCTTTTTTCTTTTGTCTTCTAAGTGGCATTGTTTACGAACTGTGGAACTGCAATATCAAACCTCAATGCATCTTTTAAGTCATAAACGCGATTTATTCAGTTTTATAATCTTGCTTTGTATATAAAAAGGGCAATTGTTCTTTCAGACGACAAAATACTGATGTGTGCATTTTGCGAAATTGCTACGTCTTTATATAGAGTAGACATAGTTTCCTTCTATCCACCTAGCCACGGCCTTCAACCAAACCTTCCACATATTGTAATTTGTAGCATTAAGTACGCAAAAAAAAATTAGAACAAACAGCTTTTATGGAGAGAGAAGGGCCTTCAGGCCATCAGGAGTAAAAGCAAATGCGCAATAAATGTTTTGTGCAATCATATGCACAGTCGAAGAAAGGGGCGGTCACGCACAGCCCCAAAAATGTGTGTCGTCCGTTTCCTGCCTTCTTTTTTTCCAAACTCGCCAATGCCCTGAGGTTTATTTATTTGCAGCCAAGCTTATCTAAATGTGGTGAAACCAAACTAGAGCCGCTATTTCACGCGAGGATGCCCAATAATCGTAACATGGCGACCTCCCGTCTTACGAAATGGGGGCTGGGGGGGGGGGGGGGTACACGAGCGAAAACTTTGTATCAACTCGTATACGCGGGCTGTGCACCATCAATTTTCCCGTCAGTACGTGACACGTGTTCGCTGCGTCTGCGAGAGCCGACTTGATGGCGTTATGCTTCGCTAAAGGTTCGTGAAAACTGGAATGACAGTATTACCATTGCGATATCGGAACAGGCGGGGAAAGTCGTGGGTGTGCAATGCCCCATTCCCTGGCAAGTGCTGCCATCTGCCAAAACTCAGTGGAAATAATTTTTTTCCCTGAGAGAGAGCACTACGCATTCAGTACTTTTTTAAACGGGGTAATAGGCTCCTCTCCGCACCTGAACCGACCTAAAACATACTAAACGACCTGTAATAACAGAACGAATGTGCAAAATAAAAAGTCTGGGAAAAGCGGTAAGATTACGGAGGCTCAAACCAAGGACGTAAGTGTTGGAAGATGTGACACAACCCGTCAGGGCACAGAGGCTGAAGAGCAAGCTCATTTTAGCAGCTGATTAAGAAGAGTGCGGTAGTGTTCAAAGCTAACCACTAGACACCGCTAAATGTAACATGAGGTACCTGGTCTGCACTGACTTGGAAACGGAACGTCGCATCGACGCCACAGCCGGACCTCGTGGGCCCCGGTGAGGCCCCAGTAACTAAGGTTGGCCTGTGACTTCCTGTGTTCAGGACACCTGCTCCGGTCTCAACCTGGCTGGCTAGTTGCTTGTGGTGTTAATATTCTGGTGCACAGCGTCGACATCAGCCCCGGCTGATGAAAACGGGCATGGACGGAGCTTCCAGTTTTCGTCAGTGTCGATGCCACCTTGGCCGCCTGGCAACTTGACAGCCGTTCCTCCTTCTCGATGCCATGCCGTTGACCTGAAGGGCCCGTGGGATCCACCGCTTAATATCATCGAACGCGTGGCTCGCATTGTCACTCCAAACGAAATCGACTGTGTCCAGGGCGTGGGTGGAAACACCTTACATGTCACCATTAACTACAGGGCTGCCGCAACCACCCTCGTTAATTTCAAAAGCATCCACCTCGGAGATACCATCTTCGCCGTCGTAGGCCATCTCGCCCCCAGCTCCACCATCTTGTTCCTGCTATCGACACGCACGCAAGCCCTTAGGCCCCACGGCCCCGGCCTCGACATCAGAGCTGGCACCTTTAAAGGGGAGCCATCAGCGCGCACTGGCACGCACTGTATACGTCTGGGTGCTAATGAAGGAGGAAAATCCAGCACCCAACTTTATCCGTGTTGGCGGATACCTGGCGGCCTTCGGATACCTGGGCTTCAAGCTAGCGGGTCTGCCAACGATGCAAATAGGAAGGCCGCATTGGTGGAGAGTCTTCAGTCCCCTTTCTGCGAACGATGCCGCATCTACGGTCATGAAACTGAGACCGGTGACCTGTCTTGCCAGCGTTGCGCGGATCCCCACGCTTCGTGGCACGCCGCTCCTACAGCGCGGTGGCAAAGGGTTCGTTCGCAGGTCGGAAGCCAGCGGGCCCTACAAGTAAACAACGAATTTTTTATCCCCTCGAATAGCGCGAAAGCGGTGAACACCGAGGCGCCACCACCCAACCGACCAACCAACCGCGCTGGACGAGCCACGGCCGCCACCGCTCTAGCCCGGCCGTGGACGAGCCACCCATGCGCTGCGAGGATAACTCGATTCCTGAGACCTCTGCGATGACGTGGCCACCAAAGAGGGAAAACCAACAAGGCGCCCGCACTTGCGGGGCTGCTACAAGCAAGCACAGCCATGTGGGAGCACATTTGGTGCCCTCTGACCCATTCGGCAGTGTCCTGCGTTGCGTAGCCAAGCCTCAGCTACTAAACAGCGGACCGGCCTGGCCTCTCGCGGCGCAAGCACCCCGGAGGACAGCGGAAGCACTCTGACCTCACGAGGCACATCTTTCTCTGACCTCTAATCGACGAGCCACATCTTTCTCATGAAAAGAGTGAAATCTAGACGGCAATCTGCCCCGATAAGTGAACTCAGTTTAGCGAAGACAGAACTGTGCATCTCACGTTAGAAAAAAATTTAAAAGAAACTGTCGTCAACCAAGACAGACGTTTTTCTTATCATGCCTCGTCGTCCTAAGGCCATTTGAAGTCTTCGACGGATAATGTTCGTCCCGTTCGGTGTGGGCTAAGCGTGTGTTCGTTGCTCCTTGTGGTACGTTTCGCAGATTTTTTTCCAATACAGTAATTGCACCTATAACTCCTGACATTTTCTCACTTCATCAGTAACACGCACTTGATAGAGTACAGTATTCATATTTACAGGCGATTTTAAATCTTTTGGTTTTAACTTTTGGGTGGCACAGCAGATGCCACATGCTCCAACTGTGTGGACCAGGAGTCCATATCGTGAAAGCGCTGTGTGGGAAACTAAAAAACGTTTCCTGCTCCAACATTGGTATTCTATAGTTCTGAGTTTATTCATGTCGAAAAAATTGGCGCAGCTGCTTGCGCTAGTCGTGGAAGGCTAAAGAAACAGCAGAGCTGGCGGTCCTCTCCCTTTGTCGAAAGCCCGCTTCTTGCACCTCACTATTATTTCTGAACATGCCGCTGACAGTTCTCCATGACTGGCAGGCCCGGAACGTTTCGTCTGAAAGCTTTCACAGCTCTTCCAAAGTGCACCGCGTTAGCAAGCGCCAAGTGCAAGGCAAAGCCAACTCCCGCGCTGCGAACCCAAAGGTAATGGTGCGCACTGTTGCATATGAGCTAGCGTACCCCGAGCCGAGCTCCGTCACCTCCAGCATGCGTGTGGTAGCGTGGTGAAAAGAGCGGCCAGCAAATGTTGCTGCCTTGAAGATGACGACAAGAAGCCGAAGCAAACTTAACTGGTTTACTGCATGGTTAGAGATGAGCCGAAGCGAGACAAGAAAAATGCCCCGACGGGTGAGGTGACAGTACAAGACTCGAGCAGAATGACAGCATTGATCACTGCGCCAACAGCAATGAACTTCAGCGCTTGGGGGTCTTATTTATACCCAAAGCGCTATTGGTCAGATAAGCGTTTCTCTAGTTTTTGCACATGGCGCGAACAGTACAGACACACACACAACACTCTTTCCAGAGTTCATGAGCGGTCGGTAGTAGCGGCGCACGCTGAGTCCGAGAAAGGGGAGAGAGGAGGTTTCCGCAACGCTCTCCGCGTCCTTCAGACGCGTCTATACACGCCTCGTGTGCCACCGCCGAAGTTTGAATCACGCCTACAGCGAGGCGCCAGCGATACGGCTTTTCCCAGGCGTGCTGCGTTACGTTGGGATCCGTTGGCGGTCGCTGCAAGCCAGAGTCATCAACACACAGACGCCTACTCGAAACGCGCTCGTAGTGGAGCCTTCACCACATAGCGCAAAAGCGCTGCACGAAGCTTGTAGCACAGCGACTGGCTGATTCGTAACACTGCCGGGAATGCTATGATCGCTTGATCGGATAGACACCCGTTTCATAACACGAGGGACGCATGTTCGATTCCAACCACGGGAAGCGTTTTATTTGTTTGCGATTGGGTGCCCATGTTATTGTTCCCCGCCGCTGCAAACCCCGTACCCCTCGGGTCTTTGGGGTGGCCCAGTTTGCAGGTTTGACGGCGTAAAGGTGGGGTTTGATTCGCGGGACCTCGCTAACCACCTTGTTTTTGAGGCGCGAACTTCCAACGCCTGCTCGTGGGCTCCTTGCCTCCTTGCCACTTGCCCTCACACTTCGAGGTTTTTTGAGCGATGAACGGACAATGCTAGGCCTAAACTGCTCCGCGGTTAAAATGCTATGCGAATATCCTTAATGGAATTCGCGTGTCCCAACGTTAAAGTGCCTGCAATACAGTAAATGCGATCATGTCGGAAGAAAACTAGGCCGTATCGCTGCTTACGGAAGGCCTTCGAAGATATTAACCCCGCAAGGCGCACGCGTGCCGCTGTCATCGACTAGGCGGCACCGTGGATCTGGTGGGAGTTGCAGCGGTGTCATTTGTCGTTGATAAGAGGGGGCCCCTTTCCTGTGCAATCAGAGCCGGCAGAACATGTTTGCAGCGGTTTATGTCGATTTGGCGCACGAAAGACATTTGCAGCCGTTTCTCCCCTGCTTCGCGGTGGATTAAGGCCGCCACTTACCGGACAGTCTTCCTCTATATTCATGATTCGTTGAACCCAGTGCACCAAAGCGGCGGTTGGATGTACCAGTTGTGCGCTTCTGCATATACCCGCCCGAAAAGCGTTAGAGTAAAAAACGTTATTAGCAAGACGTTTTGAGTACACAACAAAAGAGCGGACCGGAAGCTGCAAGGTGTGTTTTATTGTTGGAGGCGGTGGCTGAACGTCAAGATCGTCCTGAAGATTGCACAGCTCACATTACCTGAACCTTCGGTTAAAACAGCAGTTAATAGGAGATTGCCCCAAGGGCGCCGTTCGTTTTCGCGTCACCGCCTGTTTCCTTTTGAGGCGCAGGGCAGTTCATGTGGACTTACCAACACTAAGGAACGCGCATCTTGTGTATTTCTGTCATCTGCACGGTGATAATTATTAAGTGCGTGTGCAGAAAGTTGATGCAAATATTAAAACGCACAATTAAAGCGTGGAAATATAATAACACTTAATAACTGGTTACTGTTAGATTGCGTATACAAAGGTTTATGCCACAAACATAGTGGCCTAAACTGGAAGAATTCGGATGCAGGTAGAAACGTTAATTTTCTTGGGTGAGTACTGTTGCGACGCTGTTACGCAACACGTCTTCTGCGCTCGGGTGAACCACCAAAAACCTGCTGCCGGTCTTCACTCGACTTTCACGACCCGGCGTGTTCACAGTGGCGAACTATGCGGCTACTTGACAATAGGCTTTCAGCGACCCCCTGGCCCCTCAAGCGCCAACCGGCTAGCGGCGGTGCATTGCTTGGCGCCCCGCACTGCAAGCGTCGGCGGCGTGACCGCGCATTATTGTCATGCCCTTTTTGTGGCGTGTTTGACGACCCTGGAGACGTCTTCAACAAGCCACTCGACGTGCATTACGACAGAAGGATGGGAGATGTCTTTATGGTGGCGCAACATCACCAGGACAAAGGAAACTCCGACCCCGGGCGGATTGCCACGGCGGGGGCAACCTAACGCTCACCTGCGCAGGAGAGGAGCGGGTCTCTCGTGTGCGTGTGTGTGTGTTTGTGCGTGGGGGCGCTACTACCAGTGCCATGAATTTTGTGATTGGTGCATCGTGACGTCAGCCTAAAAAAAGGGTGAAGGAGAACGGACCCCACGCGCCCATTGAATCTCTCGCGTGCAGGAGCGCGCTGTCCGTTCTCTGATACCGAGATGTAAATACTTATTTTTAAAGTTTTCTTCTCAGTCAACTTCGCCATCATGACTGCCCCGGGACTACCCCAACCTCGGTCCACTTCGACCACGCTACGCTGGTTCGCAACACTACTTATAAATCCTACCATATTCATCACGTCGATAACGACGTGATGTTATAACATCACGCTGTTGGGAATGCCAAGAAATGCTATAGCATTTGGAAGCAAGCGATGCTTTAGTCCCAGTGTGATAGGAATTTTCTCGTCACTTGACGCCGGTTCGTACATTGCAGGCGAGCTCTAATCCTTCCAGCGCGTTTTCCTCCGTTACGGAATCACTCAGTCACACTTGAATTTATCTTTTCTCCCCATTCTGTTGCAGCTTCGGGCAGCCAGTGCAATGGCACATGCCACTCCTCTGCCTCTGCTTAGACGACGATGAATCCTTATTCTGTGTTGAGTAACCTTTCACTGTAAAGTGGAGACTCCCAGCTTATGCAATCTCAGCCACGGTCAAACGCATCGGCGTTCTATTACAGAGCAGCTGTCACCGGGAGACACCCCAGGTTTCGTGCCAGGGTTGTGTCGACGGAACCTCTTGAAATAACTTTTAGGCCACCATTTCCTGCTTACCGAGCGGAGAACGTGTACGGGAACGTATTTGGTAACAAAATATCGAAAAAGTGCCAGTCACGGAAGGGTACGTCCAAGTTACTGCCTGTAGGCACCGGTAAAATATGATGAAGACCTGCTTCTAGCGTTCTCCGCTAAGCGTTGCCATTGACAACGCACGTTTTTTTACTCCCAGTTAAAGGTATGACGGCAACGCACGTGGAAACTTGCTTTCAAGGTAAAACCACTAGCGTGCGTGCAACCGGATTGCCTCTCATGTCCAGCGCACCACATAGGTATCAAAAATAAAAATAAAAAAAAAAATGGACACGCGCACGCGTCAGCAGCAGCGCCAAATGAAGAAGCACATGAAGCCCCGCTATAAAAACGGATGCAGTGCGGCTGTTTTCAGCACTTTGGCTAGCCCCGGTTGCGGCTATAACTTACAGTGCTTTTAAATGGTGTCACTTGGAAATCGAAAATAATCACAAAAGCTCAGCATACGCAACTTGTGAACGTGTATTAGGAACAGAGAAATCGACATTTTTATAATGGGTGCATGGAGTAACCAGTCTTGGAGACAGAGCGTTACTGTGAGCTCATATGAATGAACCGCAGTGATTGAGTCAGTGCGAGTGAAAGAGTGGGCGATGCCGAGCAAGGAAGTTTATGGGGCTGAGTAGAACCAGTGAGATTAAGTCCTCAACACATGCCTGAACACGCGGTGCGGTCCCATTTGCGTCATGTGGCGCAATCATTGACAACTTTTTTTTTTTAAAAATGCTCTCTTCCGCCAGACTTTCCTTGCGATTGGTTAGAGTGTGGCTATGACTCAGCTTCGCGAGAACTCTATTTATTCAGAGACTACCGGCCTTCACCTTCGTATTGCTCACGCGACCACTGCACATTCATCCGATACCAAGTATTCATTTCCAAAGCCTCTCAAGTTGCGCAATCATACACTCCGGTGCACTCCATCGATTGCGAAGTGTGGGCGGCGATTCACATCATATTACAGACGACGCGTCGTGGAAGGTAGATGAAGACCCCATTAGTGGAACCCAAAGCGAGGGAAAGCGTTGAGCCTTACATAGGCGAAGTTCTGCGCGAACGTCCCGTGCCCATCACGCCTATAAGTGACATTGCCCTTCCGCAGAATTACAGGCGCACGAGAACCCTTGCGTACTTTGGGCAGCCCGTCCGCATATAGCGGTCAGTAGATGAGAAGCAAACATTTGTCCTGCAGTAATGGCTGTGTGGGCAGGCCGACGTTGTGAGCTCACAGCAGGTGAGCGTGATAGAGGGACCATTCCAATTTTGGTGGATTTTTTGCTTTCTGTGCTCTGGAGTGGCAGAAGGGAAAACAGAATGTGAGGCGAGGAGGGTTGTGTCGCTTGGGTGGCCTCCTGATCCTTATTCTAACGGGTTTCAGGTGAAGGCTGCCGCTGATAGTGCTTTTATGACTGGAATTCTTATGCCTTTTCCGAGCTTCAGCACTTCCATAAAACCATGAACCTTCCCTCTTTTTCTCCCATTGCTTGCAAAAACTCTCGGCCATAAATTTAATACTTACAATACTAGGCATCAAAAAGGAACTTCGTTGAGAGCGCCGCGACTAGTGAACAAACTTCCCAGCCCTTCAAAATAGAGCAGGTACCGTCGTTTCAACAAGACCACCTCAGAGGGTTGCATGTGCTTTCTCATTCTCTTTACAGGCAGTCAGAAGCCGCAGACGTTCATTTGAACTCCCCACACCCTCCGGTGTATCCGGGCTCTCATCTATGTGGGGGAAAAAAAGTGGAAGAGATCCCTTTGAGGGTTGCTCAAAAGATTCAAAGCACAAGATAACCAATCGAGTAAACACACCTAACGAGAGATGTCGTTACTGTAGTTTTGATATGAGTAGTATGAATTTGTTTCCACAAGCTTCACCTCAGGTCGAGCTGTCCTTGGGCCAAGCGAAAGAGGCCGCACAGGTCAGTCGAGTGCAGCTAAGCGGAGAAAGGAATATATCTAGCCAAACCAAATAACGGTGTGCCGCACCTACTAACAGCAACGTATTTGGGCCATGTATCATAGGCCTCGTCGGCACCGCCTCTCATGTAGTCAGCAGCAACCCAAAGCAATTTCGGTCTTCCTTTTTGTTGTTTTTTTCTCGTGTAAATGTCGCCCGAGTGGTGTGAGATACCATGTCACAACCGCGTTTTTCTCCTACAAAAGGTTGAATAAACCAGTCAGCCCTTGAAGGTGTTCGCATAACAATGCGTCTTCGTCCCCAAAACAGCACTGATTGAGAAAGCAAGCCATTGTTTTTTTCTTTTTTTTTTTGAACGGGATTTGGTGCTATAGCATATTTTGTGTTTACTGCAATGACAATATCTCGCAGCAGGTGCACCTGATAGGGGGACCCTTCCATTTTCTTTAGAAGTCGCGGGTCTCATCGCATTTGCAGAACGTTCAAACGCAATCCATGTCTCTCGCAAACAGAAGCCTAGCACCGGTCGTTGGCCTAACGCCATCGACAGTACAGGAGAACACCGCTTTGTAAGTATACAGAGGTTTCCTTGCCTTACTCTCCACGATACTCGGTTGCGCTGGGGCGAACCCAATAATGTGCCATGGAGGCACGACACCTTGGTGCAAGCTATTTGCTGCGCGCCCGAAAAAAATCAATCTGAGTTTCTTTCGCAACTTCCGAACAACGCCCGTCAAATTGGATTCGGCCTTCATTTCTAACGGTTTGTTTTTCAGTCTTTTTTTTTTTTGCCGAATCTTGATTTCAGTAATGTCGTTTTGCTTTTATAGAGACATGACATCTCTTTTTTCTATATGATATCCTTTGTCGGCCTTGGTTGCCGTTCCCAAAAAACAACTTACTTCGTTTCGTATTCTCGAGGAAGATGCGTATTCTCAAGGAAGATTTAGTCGGATTTGTAGGCGTCGAATATTATGTTGCTTTCATTCATCGCTCGTTTATTTGTATGATGTTTTCCTCGGGTATAGGAATTTTCTTGCTTTCATATGTAACCTGTGGTGACGGCCGCGTGGTATTTGACGCGATGTGTTCATTCACGCGCAATATTCCTTTTCTTTGTTTTCATTTACCTGATGTTTGACATTCCCGCTATTATTGCCGTTATGATTTCTGGGTGGGCATTCGCTTTTATCTATGCCTATAAAATGAAGTGCCCAATCGACCGACTGACCGACCGACCGGCTCGCTCGCTGGCTCGCTCGCTGGCTCGCTCGCTCGCTCGCTCGCTCACTCACTCACTCACTCACTCACTCACTCACTCACTCACTCACTCACTCACTCACTCACTCACTCACTCACTCACTCACTCACTCACTCACTCACTCACTCACTCACTCACTCACTCACTCACTCACTCACTCACTCACTCATCAAAGCACAGCCGTCCGAAACTAAACTTGAAACTTCGAGAGCATTTTTTTTCATGGCGTAGGGGCTAACTAAGGCGGGATTTTCGGAAATTATGCCCTTACAGAGGAAAAGGAGAAAATTGTGAAGAAATTGTGTTTTCCCAAACTCGAAATTATCCCACTCACCCGTTCACGTATCTGAGTGCTATTTCGCTAGTATATGTAGCCCGTAAGATTTCTGAAAAGTAGTTTTACGGTTTCTCCCTAAGCCACACTATAATGCGCGAATCTGCATTTGGAATCAAATTGGGTGTTTATAAAGATACCCCAGTTAATATTTTTCTACTTGGTACATCCAGTTGGTTTTTGAGGATAAATGTTGCTCCTACAAATGTACAAAACCAGTTTTAAGGATTTCGCCCTGAGACGCCGCTGAAAGGACGATAAGGTTATTTTAAAATTACTCTCATGACGGGTCTAAAAGTCCTAAATTCTGATATAAACGCCAAACCAAACTGGTGGTTGTAGAAACTTCAAATTTAAGGAGTACATTCCTATTATGGCGTAGGAGCTCAGTATGACAGAGTATTTAATTTATTACTCCCTAGGCCTGAAAGAGTGAGAAACGCAATGCAAACGCAAAGGACCAGCAAAGCCTGATCCAGCGGGCCACCCGAGCAGCGACAGCACGCGGCTACCTGGACTAAGGTTGCCCCCATCTGCTCTAAATATGTAAAATAAACGTTTGTTCCCTCCTACACAAATTTTTATTTTTATCACATGCCCGTTCAGATATGGATCCCGTTTTTATTGATATTAGTAACCAATACAAATGTGTAAAGACTGTTTTAAAACATATTGTGATAACAGCCATGAAATGGGCGGATAAGGAGTTTTGGAAAATTACCTGTATTTGCGGATAAAAATTTTTGGAAACTTACCTGTTTGTACAACTTCCCCAACAACTATTCAACCCCTATCTCATTCACTTTTACTTATGAATCCTTCCTATAAAACTGCCCAAAAATCATTTCCAAGATGTTGTCCCAACAAGCGTATAAAAAGGCTTGCGGGATTTTTTTTACATTGCACCGTTCTCGAATTGGAATTCTGATCAATTTTCCCGCGTAGCCTAACGCTCGCTATCTGTTGGGAAATTTTGTATCCACGCGCCTCCTGCAGGAACTCATGCCCATTTATTATAAAACTATAGCTGATTGGTACCCTTCACGCCTACCAGAATAAACTTTGCATGAGGAAGTCAGCCTTTGAGCACACCATCTTGGTACAATTCGTTTCGGGATAGTTCTATTACAGTAGAGGTTTCAGTCGTTTCCTTTAATCACACGCATCCGGGAGGAGGCCATACACGATAGTAGTCAGGAGTTCCTAATTGTGTGTAACTCCACGGAGATCTGCCTAATTATGGAAAGTAAGAAATAGGTAAACAATTGCTATACCCATTCGTGCAATTAGTGTAGTGACCCACCTGGGCATCACCGAGTGCTATTGAAGAAAATATGTAATGACGAATGAAAAACAGAAAGTACGTACACAAAAGTAGGAATAAAGAGAGAAAAATGACGGAAAATGGCCTCAACAAGGGATCTACTAAGATTTGAAAATAAGAAGCTGCGGGATGCCATGCCGTAATTTACATGACTTTCTCGTTGTTTCTTAGAAAATTATCAAGATATCATAATGTCGTGCTAAGAGCAGACGTCTAAGCGGAACGTGGTCAGTGCTTAGCTTGCGACATGAAAGTACGTATCAGTAGCCGTTATGGCATGAAACGTAAAGTGGCCGACTCCATTTAGCTTCTCCCTGGCTCTACAATTTTGCGGTCGGCGGCCATAGGTTGTTCGAAACGCATGTCTTCGTATGCAAGTACTGCAATCCTCTGGGTACATTTTTTTTCTTTGTAAGAGGGGGGGGGGGGGGGTCGTTCGGTTTCGCCATTTATATGGGTTATGCGGGCGTTGTTACGGGGAAAGATCACTGACCTTGACTTCTCCGTTCCTCACCGATCGCTGCCGAAATCATTCACGGCGCTTTATTAATTAGATGCCCGCAAGAATTAGTTGCGCAATTAGCTACCCCATTTGTATCGGCTTTATCGAGACCGCGCTCGCTGTCTCCTCTTAAGCATACACTGTTCATTGGAGGAGACAGTTATCTAAAATTACAGTGACGGCGCTCACTGAGGCACGATGGGGGAACTTGCTACGGCCGGGCTCGTTTTTCACGAGGAAAATTACCAACACGAACGACGTAGCCTTCGCTCGTGGGACATAGGTATTGTGCAAGCAGGGCAGCGTATGCCTCCCGTCCTATAAAACGAACGATTAATCGGCCCACTTAGCTAAAATTACGCAACTTTCTAACCGCGTCCTATTCGCCGCGAGATCGACATGTCGGTGGCCACAGCGTCGTACTGCTAGTGTGGATGCTCCGCTAAGTACCGCGAGAGAATGCACACTGTGGGTCTCTTCGTGCCTGTCTCTGTGGGTCTCTTAGTGTGGGTCTCTTCGTACCGCGAGAGACAGGCACGAAGAGACCCACAGTGTGCATTCTCTCGCGGTATGTGCGCACGAAAGGCGCAAACAAGAGTAGCATGCTGTAGTTCGGTTCCTTAACGTTGAATGTACAGCATGGAAGCGGCAATAAGTTTTCATTAGTGCGCCAGAAGAAAAGCGGCGACCCATCGGGAGTCTCAGAACGGCCTGCAATATGGACAATGAACTTGTACGCCATGGCTCGTAGCAAGCTCACTCTTTGCAGACTATGGGTTTGAGCCTTCAATAGAATCATAAATATAAACAAATCAGGAAGCCTCGATCTCTGGAATTCAGTTTACAACAGCATGCTGTTTCAATCGCTTTCACTGGTAGCATGACGCGTTCTTTCATTTGGGGGATGCCCTGAAACGGTAACACCACTTAACTGCCCCGACATTTCTTCTAAAAGCTTCCGATCTTTTTGTGTGTTCGAAAGGCAACATACAATTACTAAATTTTAACCAGCACAGAGAAACAGATGCAACTGTTCTAACAGGTCTTTCGCGCAGCCAGTGTTAAATGAATTTTTAGCGACTCTGAAGGCAGGTTTGTTAAATAACGGTGTCTGATCACCTATTGAAGGCTTTCGCCGCAAGTGAACTGGCGAATTAAATTGTTAACGCGAGCAGTACAATGAGCATCTCATGTTGAGCTAGACTTGCAAAGTGACAAGCAGGTTTACAGTGTGTAGACCAAGCTTCTGGGACCTCGCAGTGACCACACATTTTCTGTTACGGCTGCACTGTTGACCATTTGCGTTCCTTTTAAAATCTAACAAGTGCCTAGAACAGCGAGATGTGTTTGCATTCTGTCGTAATGCCGCTTACGAACCATAAAGATGGCAAAGGAAGTTGCCCTTTTGCAGATGTAGTAAAACGTTCCTTTTTATTTCTCGTTACGAAGCAGCGCAACGGGTTCCCGGTAACCCCTTTGTGCATTTCGTTTTCTGTGCATTTCGTTTCTTTGTTTTTTGGTGGGGGGGGGGGGGGGGGGGGGGTGTAAAAGAGGTTTTTCCGACGTTCCCGGCCGGCAGCGTCAGGGCCAAGAGCACGGACCAGGCCGAAGAGATGGCGATCGCATTAGCCCTTGCGAACCCAGAGTGCACCACAGTGATCAGTGACGCGAGACAGGCGATCTCGCACTACGCTATGAATAGTGTTGTGAGGGTGTGCGGGGCCCTACTCCCCAGACGATCAGCGGTGACTATTAAGTGGTTCCCGGCGCACGCCGGCCCGTTGAGCACGGGCGAGAACCGCAACGAGGAGGCGGACCGGGCGGCACGCACGTTCACCAGCCACGGCGCGAGCCCGAGCCCCCAACTTGCGGGGGAGGAAGACGACGAAATGGTGCCACTCACCACCTACAAGGACACCCTGGAGTGGTACCGGACTAACCGCCGGACGCTACCCCCACCCCACCCTAAGCTGACGCGACGCGAAGCAGTGGTGTTTAGGCAGCTGCAAACACGTGCGCTGATGACTCCAGTGATAGCTAAACACATATGCCCGGAGGTGTACCCCAGTGATGTGTGTGTGATGTGCAAGAAGGACAGGGCCACGGCGGCCCACATCCTGTGGGACTGCAGAAGACACCCGAGCGAGGCCAGTGCAGCAGAGACGTTCCCGCCGTACCTTGTCACTGCGGCGGCGTGCAAAGACTACGTCATACAACACATGGCCGTCCAGCAAGTGTCGGACGCCCTCGAGCTTCAACGCCCGAAAGTGTCACCCCCACCCGGGGGTAGGCATGAGTAGGTGACGGAAGCCGAGTGGCCGGCTGACACGACGTGAGGCCGCGTCGCGTTTGCAGGGCAAATAAAGATGTTCTCTCTCTCTCTCTCTCTCCGACGTTCCCAGCGCAGCGAGAAGAGAACGCATGTACCGCGAAAAGCCAAACGTTAGTTATCAGTATTACCTGCAATTGAAAGTACGCTAGGCGGCGTGTTCCGCAGCGGTACGTGGAAAACCAGTACGTCGGCAAGTAGACGCCAGTATTTTCAAAACTGATTAACCCCCTTTTGGCCTGAGATTGTCCAGGAATGTTTGCCTTTTTCAAAATTCTAGTGAAAGCGAGCATTGTATTGAAAGCGAGCAAAAAAAAAAATCCAGCGAGTCATGGCACACACCCTCCACACATGAGGGCCACAACGTGCATATTACGCGATTTTTCCTCCTTCTTTAAACTTAGGTCCGCGTTAAGAGGTTAAGGCGTGACCACATAATTCATTTCGTTATGCTGAGTGAAACACATTTGTGGACAAGGTGATTCATGTCGGGATTTGAAAATGGAATACATAACCATGACACACGAAATGGCACAGGACGGGTGCAAAGTCACAACTGCTTAATTTTACCGAGAAATCCTCCCGAAATACCTTTGCCGATCCACAGAAACGTATTTTGAATAATAAGTAAAATTAGCAACAAAGTATAAGCCTCGACTGTCCAAAAATAGTATTTATTTTCTAAAAGGTACAGGAAGAATTCGATCACACAGGTGCTTGCGGACGTAAAATACGTCCCCGGAAATGTATGGGCGACGGCGCACGGGTCGTTTGCAGTGTAATTGTTTATGTATGTTTCTTCTTTCTATAAGGACACAGCGCAACTTTACAAGGGTGTGGCATATGCACGGGTATGCACAGGTCCTGTCGCTTCTTAATTGTTTCCTGTATTAAACTTTTATTATTTAAATAACCACCACGCCACCTTCAAAAAGCACCCTTTGAAGTTCCCGAAACGGAAGACGGCTGCACTCATCAGTAAGCAAACTCTAATGAGTCGAAGCAATATTTATAACACGTTTCGCACTCAAGTGGTGACCACGGCAAATATGTTTCGTGGAATTAAACCAGCGTATTAAGCCGCAGCGGCCGCTGATTATTGCGTCTCTAGACGAAATGCGCAAGCAGGGGTAGCTATGTCATTGTTTACTGCCAAACAAGTACACATATTGGCTGTTTTACCGTGCACCGCGCGCAACGCGAACTAGCAGACGACGCGAGGGCGCCATCCACACTAGGAGCGGTTCGTCCCGCTACCGCCAGGGGCCGACTGTGTTCGATCTCGGGGCATAACAGCCTACGGCTTGCGTTTTAACCAGTGCAGTTTAACCACATTTAAAATTGTTTAATACTCCTAGCGCGGGACTCAAGTGACTAAGGCCATTCAAAGTTTCTCAGCCGTGGACCGGGGAATAATATCTAAACGTCGGGGTTAACTTTTATAGGTTGTGTTCAGTGGTGTGGCGCGCATGCCGACAACCACGTGTGTCGCCTTAGCAACGGGGATGCGCACGCTCCGGCATGGCGGCACACGCATGAGGCTGTACGATCGAGCTCAAAAACATTACATGGACGTGAACTACTGCTTTGCGTGGCGTCCTACAACCTACCTGTCACAAGATACGAGTGAAGTCGTCCGTACAGATCAGCTGGTTTCAGCTGCCGTGTTTTTGTACCGGCCACAGGTTGCTATCTGTCGGGGAGCGCCTTCTCTTTCGGCCGCTTGTCGATAGATGTCGCTAGCCTCTCAACTAACAATTCGCGCACTGTTACGCTGCCTCTAATCTCAATCTGCGTGCACGTGAAACTTCACAATTTCTTCGAAAGCATTATTCAGCTTTTGTACTGAACGACTGTGTCGTGGGCCAGGTGCAGCGCACGTGTTAATATCCGTATTCGCAGGCAACTGTGCGGCAGCGTAGGCATTTAGAGCGTCGTGCCGCTACCTTTTGCAACCGCGGCTCCAGTGGTGATGCGGAGTTCTCTAGGGCAAGTAGAGCGTCACCATACATTATCACTGCGATTATTCATATCGGTTGATGCCACGGTCGAGAATTGTGTGGTAACGGCGCAGATCAAGGACGCTGGGGCTTTGAAACGCATAAATGTGGGCTAGTTGGTTGGAACTGTGAAACATGGTTAAGTAGTGCGGTAAAACGGGAGAATAAGTAGAGACCACACAGCAGTGTTGTACACGTTCCTCTAAAATAGGAACCAATTTTGAAACGAGTTCCCGTTACAAGTTCCTTTATTGCGCAAGGAACGCGTTCCAGTTGCACTTCGAACATAGGAACGTGTCGTTACATTAGCGTTACTTTTCATTAACAAAAATTAACATACGTTTTGGATAATCCTGCGGCGAGATAAGGTGAGAAAATTATAACTCACATCGAACTACGTATATTATACGAATATGAATACCGCTGGCAGCAGATTTTCTTGGAGGTGAATGAAAAGAATCCGAAGAAACGCTCTTAGAAGAATTTTTTCAGGGAGCACCGGACAAACTCCAGACATGTCTAACTGCGCCTCTGATATACAAAGTTCGCCATAAGAAAAAACATATATGCCTAAATAATCTCAGCTAAGCAAATCTAACTGATGAGGGGTTCCTCGTTAACTCTCGTTCGGTCAAGTGACCAGACTCGAGCTATCCTACATCGACTTTATAGCTCTCGCTCTGACTGCCCAAGAACACCAAACACTTCAGTTTTAGTACAGAAAAACCACGCCTTGAGGACCTAGTAACTAACACACACTGGGCCGCTGATTGACCAGGGAAACAAAACCTGAAGATTCGCACACAAACAATTACGTTACACACACTCTTATTCTCACCCCCAGGTATTCATCAAAGCACAAGTATAAGACAGGTTGCAACCGGCCAACTAGAGCAACTCTGAACGCTGACCGTCGACCTTCGGGCGGCGTCTCTCAGGTATTGTCCATACGGCGCGCGGCGTGGGATCCGGTCATTTCGGTGCAGTACGTTTCGGTGCGGACATTTCGGTGCACGGACATTTCGATGCACGGAATTTTGCAGTGCACGGACAGTTCGGTGTACGGACTTTTCGGTGCATGGACATTTCGGTGCGGGACATTGCGGTGCGCGCATTTTTGTGCACGGGATGTCCCGGGTATTCTTTTAACATTTTAGCTCTAATATATGTAATTTCGTCAGTTGATATGATTTTACGTATGAGAGTTCTGCTTGCGCCACCGTGCGCGGAAATGAACGCTAAAACGAGGCAGAGCATCAGCGCGTAAAACACAATTTCGGTAGTAGATGCTAGAAATCAACGTTGTTAATTTACTTCCGTTCAATCTTTTTTTTATATTAACATTCATGATAACAACCCTAATATTTTAAGTGTTACCGAAGCGCTTTGATTTCACTTCACCCAACGCCGCACGACCCTGCTGCTTTCAGTCGTTTCCTATCTCTCCTCCCCCCCCCCCCCCCCCCACTTCCCCGCCAAGCCACCGCGAAAAAAAGAAGAAAGCAAACGAGCTAGCTTAAGCGAGTGTGTATTCCCTTTTCATCACTTTCTCTATCAACCTTGTCTTTGTTGCATTGGGTGCCGGGTTTACTTACTTTGTTAAACGGACTCATGCACAGAAATCCTTCCCGTTCCACCGAGGTATAACGGGTATATTAAATATATTGAAATTGGATGTTTTAAATTAAGATCGAAAAAAATGTAAAAAGATACTTACACAAGATAATGACCCTCTTTGGATCAACAATGACAAAATCACTGTCCTTTGTCGACATGACGAGTGCAATACAAAAGGCCCTGCATTGCCGTCGACCCATTCCCGCCAGATCGGCGATAGACCGAGCCGTGACGAACGTGCGCATACTCTGCACCTTCGAGCAGTACAACCTCCCGAAATACTGCGGCGCACCCATCGCCGGTGATCCTTCGGACGACCTCACAGGGAGCGCAACTCCCCGTCAACAATGCACCCTCGCCTAGCGCGCACTAATGCGGTAATTGCCCCTGACAATATACAAATACGATGGTCTCACTAGGGACCTGCGGTGCCGCTCGGACTTGACAACCTTTCCCCAGCAGGGAAGAATTCTATCGGCCAGACGCGCATCCTGGCCTCTCAGACAAACTATGAAAGGTGAAAAGCATTCTCGCGGCTGCGCTATTCACCCGTCAAACGCCGCGTAAGCTCAACCGGCATGAAAGCAAGCACAAGCTGCGGCCCGCTGCGTGGTTATTCTTCTGCCTGTGACCTTCGAGGAAGCATGACCGCTTAAGGGTGGGCAAATTGACCAGTTTATAGCAAGATAAACCCAGTAGCGACTTGTGGATTTTTGTACTCGAGCCTTGGCATCAAAAACAGTTAAATCCTAGCGATGTAACGTTTTTCAGAAGGAACGCCGTTCCTGCCGTTCCTTCATAAACCCAACGAGTTACCGTTACAGTTCCACCGACACTTAATGGAACGGTGGCGTTCCTCCGTTCCCCGAAAAAGGAACTAGTTCCAGGAACGCCGTTCCTTGGAGCGCCGTTCCGTACAACACTGCCACACAGGACTAGCGCTTGTCCTGTGTGGTCTCTACTTATTGTCCCGTCTTACTGCGCTGCTTCAACACGCCGGGGCTTGTTTAATTTTCTTTTTTCTGTGGGACGCAGATGCGTGCGCAGACACGATGAACACTGTTATGGCGGTTTTTAGTGTTGATTGATTGTAGGGTTTAACGTGCCGACGCAACGCAGGCAATGATGCGCGCCGTAGTAAAGGGCTCCGGATAAATTTCGATCACCTGGTGATGATTAACGTGCGCAGAAATCTCGAATACCCGGGTGTTTTTTCTTTTGGCCTCCATCAGAAAAGCGGCCACCACGACCAGGAATTTAACCGTGTCCTTCGACTCAGGAGCACAACGCCTTAGCCAATGAGCCACGGCGGCGGGTGGTTTTCAGTGCTACCAAGAGAAGAAATCTCTAGCTAAACTTTTATGTAGATACCATCAATAGGACAATATCTCATCTATTAAATGCAGAGCATTTCAGTAACTCACGATGTCACCCGCGTTGACGTCCATAGTCCGCATCGCTCCCCTACACTATATAAAAAAATACTACTTATCGGCGCCAGGTTTCGTTCCACCGACTCTCCGGGCGGAACGCAAGGTACACGGTACTCTACCCACTGCGCCACAAAGCCGACACAGAATGGAAGGTTACGAACACGCCTTATATCCTTGACTCATTCAACCGTCGGCCACAGGTGCGCCCTCTCCCCCGCGTCCTCCTCGCCTTCTCTCTGCTTGCAACGCCCTCTCTCGCCGCGTTCGGTTCGGGCGCACAACCAACACCACCTAGACGCACAACAGGTGGGGACGTGCGCAACACCCTCTCTCGCCGCGTTGGGTTCGCGCTGAACAACAGCCGGTTCGCGCGCAAGAACAGGTGGGGGCGCTCGCATCGCGCTCTCTCGCCGCGGTCGGTTCGCGCTTAAACCACATATGTCCTTTAAGCGCGAACCGGTTCAACGCCACCTAGAGGAAATTCTTCAGTCTAGTGGCGTTGTCCGGTCGCTAACATCTGTGGCGTGATCGTGACGTCAACATCACGCGTTCGTGTGGTGGCGCGATTTCGGCGCTATAACACTCTCTCGCGAGGGGCATTGGATTGGATTCGATTGGATTGGCTTGGATTGGCTTGGATTGACTTGGCTTGGCTTGGATTGGATTGGATTTGGATTGGATTAAAGTGAATTGTGTTGGATTGTGTTGCGTCATAGCCGCGCCACGTTGCGTCATAGCCGCTCTACGTTGCGTCATAGCCGCGGCAGGGGTTCACGGCACGTTTCACGTTTCACCATCGACTTCATCGACAATGTCTACGCTGGAAGATAATTACAACAACAACAACCAATACGTAATCCATACGACTTGCAGGCGGGCCCCCCGCGGAAATGCTCTGCATTTGATCGTGCCCCTCGCGAGGGGGATGTTTTTTTTATATAGTGTAGGGGGAGCGATGCGGACTACGGACGTCAACGCGGGTGACATCGTGAGTTACTGAAATGCTCTGCATTTAAAAGGTTTATTTTAACTTACGTAGGGCACTCACTGTTAGCCTAACTATGACGTTTTTGACCGGCAGTCCCACTATAAATTAGATAAGATAAGAACGCCGAGGTACGTATATTAAAAGGACTGATTCTAGATTGCGGTATTAAGAAAGTGAAATGGGGGACCGTTGTGGCACACCCATCTGGACCCAAGGCTTGCAGAAAAGCAATCTTGCCCGAAGGATGATTTTGCTCAAGCAGACGTAGCCGAACGTACGGCTTCGTGGAAAATCTCAGCAGCTAAATTGACCCCCGATGTCTTATTACGCTCTAACACTCTACAACCGCGTGGGCTAACGCTTGGAGGCGGTGATGCGCTGCCGCTTCGGGACAAACTCTCTCTGTCCCTCACAAAAGGCGTCTCGGCGGTCAACTATCTCCCCCTTTTCTGGTAAAAAAACAGCGTTGGCGCACTTGGTATCGAAGACACATTGCTTTGTCCCGGCGAGAAAGATACAGATATCCTCTCTCGTTTACCTCTGATTGTAGCTTGGTCGTTCAATGGAAAGTTCTTTATTTGCTGTGCCAAATTCAGCACAGCACTGTCGACGCACCGTCCAATCGTCGCTGGACGCAGCGTCCACGTCCAGCGGCGCACCGTCCAATTCAGCAATGCAAATATTCTTTTTTATACTCCTGGAGCCAATTACAAGGCGGTGAACAAGATAGTATGGAGAGCAGAGTGACTTGAATACTTGTGTGTGATTCCAGCGCAAAGCTAGAACTGCAACAAGAAAGAAAAAAAATGGAGACTATAGAACCTGAATAGAAGATGAATTGACAAACTAATAACCTATAAAGCTACACACAAGTCTCTGAAAATGCGCTTGGAACTGCTGATTGTCCGTTTGACCATAGCGTAGAGGGAACAACCCCAAAATGTTGTCGGGATAGTTCATAATATGGTAAACATTTTGTCGTGTTGATAAAGGTACAGGGGTCGTCGTTATATCTTCGCCTGTGACTTGATCCCGCAAAAGAGCATCCATCAGTCATACGCTGCGACTCCATTTCGACAGTGCTTGCTGTTAATTGCGCATTGATATTGTGACACTAAACAATTGAGTGTAATCAATAAAATTTGCTAGTACTTTTCTATAGTGATGGCTGGCTGTTAAACGGACCGTTATTCGTCGAGTTCTAGGTGTTACGTTTTTCACAATTCTGTACGACCAGTTGTCTCAATTCACGCTATTATTAACCATTAAAGGTGCTGCTTCGGCCAAACATCCATTTTTGTGGAAAGGGGGGTGTTACACAGTTCGCTTATTTTCGCTATTTTTATTCGTATTTTAAACGTTCCTTTGCGGACATTTTTTGTATAATATTAGGTTTGGGGGGGGGGGAGGTGTGTAAGATGAATATTATTTGATTTTGTCATATCATTTTTGATAAAATTTTATTTTTCTATATTTCTTAATTTTTAGGCTCTCAAAATTCTCTTCGGCCAATTAAATCCATTTATGATATTATAATGATTAAAGATGTTGCGCCCACCAAAACTTCATTTTTGTGGAGGTGCATTACGTTACACTGTCCTGGTTGCGGGGGTACCCGGCACAAAATGCTAGGAAATAAAGAAATAAAGAATTGTATGGTATAGCGGCATTCTTACCGCCAACATATCAAGAGTCGCTGCTTATAGAAACGGATGCGAGCAAAAAGGCTTATTTTGCGCGCCCGTGTGTGACTTGGCTATGAAAGCTGTGAGTGTTGGTTCGTTCTGCCTCCACATTCATTTCGCAAAACCGATTTAATACTTTTAAGCCCGGTTATCCGTACACAACCGAACAAACTTACAAAGAAGGTTCAAAGGTGTTTGCTGAACTACTGCTGCTACATTTTGCCCAACAATTTTCCGGATCCGCAGAGGATCGCTCCGAAGCCATGCCAAATCGATGCATCACCATTCATTTCCTTAATGATAGTACAACGCTTATCTAATCGCGGGTAATATTTATCATCCAGTATGAAATGCGTTCATATTTTCACCTGATTGTGTTTATCCAGAAAGAAGAATTTTAATTATGATCATGCTATGTTTATTGCATTATCGTGCTGATTTTACATGCCAAAATATGAGATGGTAAGGGCATCTTGCATTTTTGAATACCCGTTAACTCCAGATCTTCTGTAAAGAACACGCATAATATATTGAGAGGCTCAGGCGAGAAGGCTTGGTTGAAGGCGAGAAGCCCCTTTATTTGGCAAGCAGCAGCTCGAACCTGAGAAGGCACACCGAACTACGATGATGATCATGCATAGTCCTGCGTCTAACCGATGGTGCGCTGATGATGAACGGGTTAAGTAAGAAGACGAATAAGATGCCATGATTGCAAATAAACAGGGGGGAACCGCTAGAAAGCTCGGGGTTTAAAGTTCTTTGCTGGCGCACAATATATTAAAAATGAGACCTCTGCCGATCCTCTATGACCGACGTGAGAATTAAAGCTCCCATTTCTGCCTGTCTATTACAAGTTGCGGAAAATTCAGCGCAATTATCTGGAGATCTATCTTGGCACGAGGAGTTCAAAGCTGACTTGAGACAGCAGCGCTCCACATAATTTAACGAGAATTTTGCCAAAGCTTAGCGTAGCGTATACACAGCAGCTGCTTTTCAAATCTTACTCGAACTCCGTGTTCACCCAACAAATTTCACGTTCCATGATGAAAAACTTGAAGAACGTCGTACGCTTTCGATTACGGGCGGCAAGTCTCAAACATGCAGCGGCGATGAAGCAGTCTCTCCAAATTTGCACCGCTGTCATCGGTAACATGCACTCAAGACATTTGCTTCTGTTTTTGTGTGTGTTCAGATGTATTTACGGCTGGTGAATCATTTAGAACTCTATTATAGGCACCATCCCCCCCTCTCCCACCCCCTCCCCCAAAAAAGAGAAAAGCCCTTTACCTCAAAACTTATTTTCTTGTACTATACCAATCGCCACCTTTCGATACTTTAAAGAATAATTAAAACTGCCGGGAATTTCAAGTTTACCCTCAGACTAGACGGCTTTTCTTCCATTTTTTTCTACCTTACTGTGTCTAGCAACGCGGGATGTAATAAATTCATACTGAAGTTTTGGGCGCCAAAGCTGCATCAAGGCTGTCAGGTGCGCTGTTGGGAGGGCTGCAGATACATGCAGACCACTAGGGGACGAAGTAGAACGCTCTGTTGGGCTATAAAAAAACATATGCCATGATGTGAAGCGCAACTAACAACACAAAGAAGGCGAACACAAAGTAAAGAGGACTAGCGCTAACACCCTCCCTCCCCATTCCTTTCCCCCATCGTGACCAGTGGTCATCCTTTTCTATTAAAGGTTGTCTCTCTCTCTCTTCAACTAACTTTAACATGAGATGATATCTCTACACGCGGGTATTTTTATTTTCACCTGCGTCAAAAATGTCTGCCGTGGCTAGTAATCGAATCCGCAACCTCGGGCTGAGTAGCGTAACTCTTTAGCCACTCAAAGAGACCCTTAAGTTGGTCTCTTTCAGTGGTGAAAGCGTTAGGCTACTCAGCCCGAGGCTACTTAGGCAACTCAAGGCATAAGCAAATACACAATACTATTGTATTCTCGCTTCAGTATTTTAGCAACACTTTATTTATATATTAACGTGCGATTAACGAACAGTGGCTTCCCCCCTGTGAAAAATGACAAAATTTATAACGCAGCTCGCCAAATGGCCTCCTAACCGGTTATCATCATCGCCAGTGAACCCGCCGCCTCATCGACTCTGCTAACTGCACGCGAGGTGCATATTATGCCTATCTGGCGGCACGTGGTTCGCATTCCGCGCTCGCCTCAGCGCTTAGCTCCGCTAACACTTGCATACCAAAAGAGTACGCTCGGTTTCGTGGATGGTTTGCTCAGACCTCATTCCCGTTTGGAGTTATTCACTTTCAGATAGAACGTTCGTGCGGGAATCCGCTACCCGGGGCATTGCATCCATAAAAAGAAATCCAGGATATATGCTTAGAGCAATAAAATGCGTGCATATAATCCGCAAAGGAGATAGCTGAATCAGTTGCCTAACCATGCCTGAACCTAACGACATATGCGCACAGCAACAATATTTGGAAACTAACGTCTTCCCCACGTTTCTGGGGATCTCCTACATTGGCTTTGGTTGTTTTTATTCGTATCCTTGTTTCCCGTGCGAGTATGCCATGCATAATGGATCTGGGCTTTAAAACGGGCGATGTCGCGCATGTTTTATAAGCATGCCCCGGTTAGAGCGCGTGCACTACCTCGCATGCAAAATTTACGATTCCCCCGTTCAGTGGCTAAACATTCCGTAAAGAAAACCCTTATGTCCGCTGCAGTTAGACGCCAGCGTGACTTGCGGACGCGCCAGCATGGGGCGTTAGTGGAACAAGGAAGTCGTGGGTGGTTATCAGAGAGCAACAACCCCGCATAAATATAAATGCACCGAGCCCTGAAACTGGGCAACGCACCGCGCTTTTACGGAGCTCTACTTGTCGTTAACGTTAGCATTCGTTTAAATAAACCCGAGAACATCGCCGCCGTGCGTACATTCTTCGCCGTAACATTCACGGATGCATCTTGTTGTTATACGTGTGGCGCTGTCTGTTGCGTCACACGTATAACAACAAGCAGCATCAAATAGTTTGGAGGGGATAATTGACTGGACCAAAATACAACTGCACGTGTCCGTCGGTCGACGTTGACCACGATGGAAGCGCTGTGGTTTTTCAAAAACTTGCCTGTAGCTAGTGCGCACTGAGAAGCGTTCATTGCGATAAAAGATTTTTTTATTTGGTGTGGGAGCTTCTGTTTTGTACAAATGACGATGTCTATTAGCAGATACACAATCATTGAAAGTTATGACGAATTTTAAGTGATCGCGACAAAATGACGACTTTTAACTTTCCACAAGCTAACATTCCCCAAGCTAAATTTATCACACTATACTGTGAGATATTTAGCTTTTGGATAAAAAAAGGTCCCGCATTTTTGCAGCCACCCCTTTCCATAGGGGCGATTTCCCGTACAAGCCGGGTGAACTTCCCAAGCGTTGTAGTCCTACACAAGGGCCGAGCGCCAGGCCGGGGAGTCGCTTGTACCTGTTTTACCGGTAGGTGCCCAGCGCCACCAAGGCACACTAATGCACATGGTTCCTTCCACAGCCACGGTGGACGCTGAACTCGCAACCGCCTGTGGCAGGACATGCCGCCAGACCCTTTCACTCCCGGCAATGCGGCAACGCGGCATGATGGCCGGGGGCCCCACCAAATGGACAGGAGTCAGGGGCCTTCCTTAAGGATAAAGGCTGCTTTCCAGGCGTGGATTCCCCTTTAAAGGGTCAGTTTACAGTTAACCGTCCCTTAAAATGCGCTGCGCTTACTCTATTACGTACACTTAATATATTGTAAACCCTTCCACATTTGGATTCTCCCCCTCCAAACTCGGTAAAATGCGCAGCACGACATTGCGGGGAAGTACCACGGGGAAAAGGGTGGTGTGAGCAACCGTATCCAGAGTTAGTTGTTTGTGGTAGACAGAAGCTGCAGAGTGGAAAGCGGGGTTAAATCTACCAAAAGCACTCAGACATTTCAAGCCTACCGACTAGTCTGTTAGACGAAATGGCGCACACACCCGCCGCGGTGGCTCAGTGGCTAAGGCGTTGCGCTGCTGAGCACGAGGTCGCGGGTTCGATTCCCGGCCGCGGCGGCCGCTTTTCTGATGGAGGCGAAAAGCAAAAACGCCCGTGTGTACGAGATTTCGGCGCACGGTAAAGATCCCCAGGTGGTCAAAATTAATCCGGAGCCCTCCACTACGGCGCACCTCATCGCCTGCGTTGCGTCGGCGCATTAAACCCCACAATCAATCAATCAATCAAATGGCGCACACAAGTTGTAGCAGTTTAAAAAAAGAATTTTTATCTGCATTGCAGTTGAAAGAACACGCATAGACGCCGCACGACGTGCACAAATGGCCTTAGGCGCGCATTGTTCGAGGAGTTTTATTCGGTGCGCGTTTATTTGGCTTTTGCTCCATATCCAAACACGGCTTCAGGGGCAGTGCAAGTCGTTTTCATACAACAGCCAGCAAGCAGTGCTCCGGCTGTGGCACCGAGTTTTGATCTCTGTTCTTTTCACGGGTTTCCATTCGACCCCAAGCAAAATGCTTTTTCGCCGGTCTGTGGTCCCATCCTGAACAGCGCGTGGAGTTGTGCAAGAAATGAAGGCTGCTCGAGGACAGTGCTTGAGCAGCGCTACAGCTTGCACAACAAGGTGCGTCAGTGTGCCTGTGCACCACAATATCATGAACATAAGAGCGCCTTCGTCTATACAGCTTTGTGGTCTGAGATGGAGTCATGACGGGTGAGCAGTTTTTGTCACGGCGGCCAGGTTGCTTTTTTTTTTCGCAGTAGCAAATTTTGAAACTCCAGACATCTCAAGAATAGCCACCGGAGATAGTGCCACTGAGGTGGTGTAAACCAAATACTGAGAGCCTGGTCCCGACGGTGACAAATTGAGTGGCCAGACTGGTTGCCCGTGATTACCGGCCCACTTCTACCCTAGCGAAAATAATTATATTTTTGATCAGGACCATTAAATAGTCGTCGTTTTGCTCCCCTCTTTTTTTCGTATATGGTACAAGAACAAAAGTACTTCCATTTGAAGGACCCATGCGAATGTCTGCAGGTAGCTTAAGCACGCCTTTGTTAATACGAAAGCCTTCCAGTCATCTGCATTGCGGCCAGTTTTACCACGTTAGGACGGTCTGCCTGACCATATTGTTTTCAGATCTGATTACCCAGTCTTACTTGACAGTACAGTGACCCTTTATGTAACTTTGTATAACTAGCTTCCTTTGTTGCTGCTCTAACTTCATGTAAGGCTGGACAAATATAAAAAATGAATATTGCTTACCATTTCGCATTATTTCACAATGTTCGAGCGCGTAAGCATTCTTTGGCAATTCTTTTTTGTTTCCTGTTTTCTGGCCACATTTTTAAGGCATCTTATTGCTTTCTTATTCCTGTGCTATTTGTTTTATGGAAATGTTGCTAATTTCTTTATTATTTGTATTTTAAAATTGTACAACGGCAACCTTCATTAGTTCTATGTATTACTTTTGTTATACTTGTAATATTTGTTGCTCCTGCTTCACATTTTTATTTAACTTATGTACACTCTTGTAGTCTATAGTAACTAGGTCAATACAGTATCCTAGAGAATATTTTTTTTATCCCTTGGAATACAGGAAGACGAAAGTCACAACTGACATGAATTAGACCTTTCTAGCTGCCCAGACATCTACCTTTCCATATAATTGGCCATTTACACCTTATTTTTTATTTTTTGTTTCAATAGCTTCAGGGCCCGTAGGGCGTTACAGAATGAAGTGGTTGTTAGTTTAAATATCACAACAAGAAATTCTTAAATACATGGAAAATCTGACATACAATGACAGCAATACATACAAAAATTAAAGAAAAAAACCTAAATAACGCTGGACAAAGTAGTACCACAATATTATACAGTATTCAAAAATACAATCATTGAGGTCGATATAAATTCTCGACAGCGGCTTTAAAAGCGAGGGCATTAGCAAGGGTTGCAAATGAAAATGGCAGGTCATTCCATTCTTTCAACGTTTTTACAAGAAAAGACTGGTAGAACAAACTCGTGCGCGCAAAAGGGATGTTAACTTTGTCTGCGTGATCGGTACGCGCAGATAAATGTGTGGGTGCGGAAAGGAGTTCGTGTTTAAAACTCGGGTTATGATAATAAATTTTGTGAAATAAACTGAGGCGATTCAATTTACTACGTAACGAAAGAAGAGGCAAGTTTAGAGAAATCGTCATGTAGGATACGCTGGCAGTACGATGATAGTCGGATAGTATGAAGCGCGCGCACGATTCAGAACTGATTCTAAGGTGCTTGAAAGATGATCGAGGCCGGGATCCCAAACCGAGGAAGCGTACTCGAGTTTTGAACGCACAAGGGTCTTATATAGCAGAAGCTTTAGCGATGAAGGTGCCATGTAAACATTCGTGCGTAAATAGCCGATCATGCGGTTGGCATTGTTTGATATGTACTCGATGTGCTTTTCCCATGATATGTTAGCTATAATGTGAACTCCTAAATATTTGTATGACATTACGTTTTCTGGCATAGAACCATCAAGGTGATAGTTGCAAACATCGGAACAATGTGTGTTACGAGAAATTCTCATTACTTTGCATTTTTTTAGTATTTGAGCACATGTGCCAAGAACACCAAGCAGGAATACTATCCAGGTCAGTTTGAAGCATTGTAGTGTCAGTGCTATTGGAAATTTTCCGGTAAATAACACAATCGTCGGCAAACAGTTTAATGGAGGAGTTAACAACATTAGGCATGCCATTTATGTAAATGAGGAAGAGCAACGGCCCGAGAACAGATCCATGCGGCACACCCAAGTTTACTGAAGAAAGGGACAAGTCGACGTCGTTAGCTGAGACGAGTTGGGTTCGGTTAGAAAGGAAATTTTTTGATCCATGTAAGCACCTGTTGGTCGATATTTAGCTGTGGTTAATCTCCGGAATAGAAGTTGGTGAGACACGACATCAAATGCTTTAGAAAATCTAGGAATATGCAATCGGTTACAGTTTTCTTGTCAATTGCTGCGAAAAGCACTGGATTTATACAAAGGCGTCACCTTGCCCACCTTCTAATTGCTCGGTATGCAACCAGTCTGAAGGGAGTGGGAAAACATTTTTGAGAGTATAATAGATGAATACACTTTGGTGTTCTTTAAGAACTTTCAGTTAATGTCATCAACTCCAGAAGAAGAAGAGAGCTTCAAACCATGAATAATATGCTTTACACCAACCCAATCAATATGCACAGGATCCATGGGAAGAAATTGTGTAATTTCAATGTTAGGGAGACGCGCACTATGTAACTGTAAAAAAGATTTAGTAAATACATCATTAAGCACATTACAGCACTCTGAAACCGCGTAGGCAACACCGTCATCATCAAATATACAGAGTTACGTTTCGAGCCGTTGACCAAGTTCCAAAACTTTTTAACATCCTGGGTTAGAAGCATGGGAAGCGTGTGATGATAAAAAGCAAACTTTGCTTTCTTTACTGCTTCTATGTACGCAGTAGTAGCCAGGTTGTAAGAACGCCACCGGTCATTCTCATCGGTGCCCTTCGCTTTACGAAAAAGGCATTTTTTTTCTTATTCAGTGGACGTTTCAATGAAACGTTAAACCGAGGTGCTCGATGCTTACATGATATGGTGCGTTGTGGGATGTATTTGTTTATTAAGTCACTAGATTTGTCCTTAAAAAGGTTGCAATTGCATTCAACCGAGCGCTCATCAAACTTGGGCATGTATTCATCAAGAAAAATCGCTAGTTCTTCGTTGATTGCAGTAAAGTTCCCCTTGCTATAATCTCGAATCTGTTTCGGTTTGGTTACTGGGCGGTTAACTTTTTCATGAAGCAAAAAGTGAATGAAGCAATGGTGACTAATGCCTGGAAGGAAAGTAAGTTCATGGGCCAGATCTGGAGCAGTGGTTAAAACAAGATCGAAAGTATTTGCGCTTCGAGTAGGCTCGCTTATCGGCGGTGAAAAGTTAAAATCTGTGCACAATTTTACGAATTTTTTTTTCTCACATGATGGATCACAAACTACTGGACTGGTAGTAGACCAATTTATTTTCGCAAAATTAAAGGCTCCCAACAAAAAAAGAGGTGTTCGTGGGAACCTCGTCACGATGTTATTTAAAACGTCGTGAAGGTCATCGCAGAACGTTGGGCAGGAATTAGGAGGCCGATAGCAGCAACAAAAGACCATATCACAATGGTTTATGCGGACGCATATACAGACTATCTCCAGGGAACGTATAAGTGGAAAAGAGAAAGACTGTAAGCGGTCAGCAACTGCGATTAACACTCCTCCACCAATCCTGTCCTCGTGGTCACAGCGATAAATGTTGAATGCTTTGTCGCATTCAAAAATGTCCTCGTTACGTATGTTTGACGATAACCAAGTTTCTGTTAAAATTAAAATGTCGACACTGCACATATCAATAGGTGACGACACGTTTTCGCGCTTATTAACAACGCTACGAGCATTTGAAAAAAGAAAAGATATGCCAGAAGTAGGACGATCACGCTTTGCACTCGATAGCTACGTGATAGGGGACTCAGGGGTAGCATTTTCTGTGCTTTTAAATTTGTCAGGGACGACATATTCAGGGTCGTTGACAGCTACATCAACTTCGCACACAGTGTCGCAGGGGAGGATGTATGTGTAGCATTTTTAAGTGCGAATGCACTTTATAAGCGACCCTGAATTCCGTTGACCGCCGTCCGTCCACATACCAACAGCTGCGGGTGCGTGCGCTCCTCGTCTTCCTTGGCAACGGGGGGAGATGGCACATACCCACGTGGGAGATTGGCCAGGAATCTCCTCGTCTTTCTTGGCAACGGGGGGAGATGGGCGCGCGCTGCCTGGCCGCTGACATGGCACATACCCACGTGGGGGATTGTCCAGGAATCGGGCGTGAGAAGGGCTAATGCACCCGCTTAAAGGAGTACTGACACGAAATTTCAAAGCTGAGATCCGCTCTAGCAATCAAGTACAACGACAACACAAACAGGTGTCTGTGCATGGCACATACCCACGTGGGGGATTGGCCAGGAATCGGGCGTGAGAAGGGCTAATGCACCCGCTTAAAGGAGTACTGACACGAAATTTCAAAGCTGAGATCCGCTCTAGCAATCAAGTACAACGACAACACAAATAGGTGTCTGTGAATAAATGCATCTTTCTTTCTTTGTAGTTGTGCAAATTGTAGTTGTGCAAACCGCGCAAATTCAACTCCTGCATCCGCACTTTCACATTCTTCCCCTTGGGGAAATGCGGGGAAATTTTTTACCTAAAAGGAGCTTATTGTAATGCAGAGTAAACTTCTGGCCTCTAGATTTCCCAAATTCATTTAATTTCCTCCGGCATGTACGAGTAGCAGGACAAAAATATTCGTTTACGTTAGCGCCTGATGCCTTAAGCTTTGCCTTTGCAGAAAAAATTGAATCTTTGGTTTTGTACCTTGAAAAACTCACAATCACTGGCCGGCTTCTTTCTGGAATAAATTTTCGCAGTCGGGGAGCACAAGAAATTGCCAACTCAAGTAATTCAATTTTAAGTGCGGAAGCGAGAACTCCTCGAACTTTTTGCTCATATTCTGTCCCCGTCTCCGTCTGGCTGTCTTCGAAACCATAAAAGATCAGGTTTTCCCTTCTTGAACGGTCCTCAAATTCGTCTAAGCGACGAGCGAGGGTGTTTGTTTCTTTCCGGTCAATCGACTCCGAGAGCGCGGACGATCTCATAACCAATGGTGATCATTTCTTGCCAGTTGAGGTGAACGACTGGCTCTCGGAGAATAATGGATTGAGAAATGCCGAAGTTGAAAATATAGACAGCAGGGCAGCTCTTCAGACGATCCCATTTGAAAGGGACCGCTTACGGCAGAGGAGTGCCCTGGGAAGTTTCATGGGGATCGTCCGCTTCTTTTGCACGCTGCTGATGCGGTTTAGATGCGAATGCGAATCCACGAGAGCCGCATTAAGTGCATACTACGGCCTCAGGCCCACATGAATCGAGCGTTTTTATGCGGTGCGCACCGATTTTTTGTTTCTCCGTATCAGACTAAGCTTTTAGGGATTGGCGCAAGACGCTTTCAAGTAACTTCCGAAGAACAATGCTCGTGCGACTGCACTCAGGCGTGCTCTCCGTCTTTTCTCCGCTTTACGATGCCTGTTCGAGCCTAAGCAGAACGTCCTTTCGCAGGTCCCCGTCGACATGCGGGAACATACGCAGTTATTGCGCAAGGGACGAAAAGATGTTTGAGGAGGGCGGTGGAGCAGCCCTACAGCTTCGGAAGCACGAACGAGATGTGCAAGAAGCGAGGCACGAGTATCACGGGTTCTGAAAGCGACTGAGCGCGACGATACCATAGAGACAAGAGCTCGCACCGTAATACAGCTCTGCGAGATGGAACCGCCACACTGGAAAGGTGAGGTTTTGCCACTGTCTTTAGCGGTCATGCACCCATGGACGGAGATGGACAACTGAGGTGGATATATATAAAAAAAACTTTTTAGGCGCATACACGCCCTCTTCGCAACTGGAAAGGACCGAAAATAGTCGTCATTTCAAATGTTGCAGTTGGTGATGAAGCTAGATTTCGCTCTGAAATGTGTCATCATCATCAACAGCAGCAGCATCAGGATGGACAGATGAGATCAAGAAGTTTGCGGGGATAAATTGGTCGCAGTTCGCCCAGGACCGGGATAATCGGAGATTATTGCGAGAGGCCTTTGCCCTGCAGTGGGCGTAGATAGGCTGAAATGTGTACCTTTCGTCTATCGTAAAAAAAGACGCAAGGTAATTCACACATTTCATTTGAAAGTCTGGTCGCTCACTTCGATGTTTCTCAGCGCGATCAGCGAAATGATTGCGCAATAGAGCACTTCATTTACATTCTCAGCCGACCTCTCCTGACAACTTTGGTATGCGCCTGGACATAGCGCTGCCTCTACAAAGGTCCTGTGCTGTCAAAAACGGTAGCTATCTAGTCGAACGATGCGTTCTCATAACGTTACATTTGACGGAATATCTAGCTGGGGCACCAACAAAGCCATGGGAAGTAGGTACAGGCGGTGCTTCTCGCGCACAAGGAAAACTTATAAAGATAGGGGGAGAGGGTCATTTTTTTATTCGCAGCCATCCTATTATGCGGACTAGAGGCAACACATCCTGTGCTGACATCGCTTTTTCGGCGACAGTGCTCGAAGGGAGACTATTTTTGTCCTTACGCTTTTTATTTGTGCCCGTTTTCAACTCACACAACCAAATAGTATATGCTCTTTCGTCTCGAATAAGTTTAGTTGCGAGCCAGTGCCTAGGCTGTCAAGTGTATTTCTGTTTATGCTTATCTTTTTTCGCCTTGTAGGATTTACCATTCTTGGACCTGCTGAGCCAGTTGACGCTGTGGGGTGACCACATCCGTATGCCAAAGAGAAATTGCCCCATAGCCGAAGAACCCTATACCTAAAGCAAATTCGTGGCAAACATGAAACACATGTTACAGAATCAAATTATGCGGGGGCGATATATATTTGTATCCTAGCATGCGTTTCTTCGTCTTCATGGCCAGAATCGCAATTACCCATCTGTAACGTGCCTATACACGGCACAGTTCGATCGAGTGATTGTACCACAATTTTGGCAATTTTACCAGAAGAAATTAAGGATATTCTTTGCGGACCTAAGGAACAAAAGAGGCGCCTTAGTATCACTTCCATGTCGCTAAAACGTCGTTTTTTTAGCGGATACGTTCACGTCAATAACAGGCGATAATAACGTTCCCTCCATTCATCATAGTGTACTATTGAGAGTTGGTGTGAGGTTGTCGTGTTTTTGTTTCTTCATTTGAGCGAATGAGGGAGATGAAGTGGAGGGGATTGTATCTTTTTTTCGCTTTTTAAAAGCGTGAGCATAACATCTCTATCGACGTGGCCTCACCGACACCGACTCATCATTGGTTGGTGTATCGTCTTTCTCGGACCTTGAACTGATATGTCGCCGCGAAAGTGGAGCGAGACTGTTTCTCGCACTGTTATGGCATGTGCAGAGTCTAAGTAGCTTCCCCTGCATTGTCTCGGCTCGGGTTAGGCCCTGCTGTTTTAAGTGCAAAGCACTTTAAAGGCTGACCTTGTCGTCGTAGCTGACTTGGTGGACCCAAGTAGAGCCCCACGGCGTTCCGTCGTAGTGGCTGTCGTCGCGGCGCAACCCAGAAAATTTGAAAGCCAAGCGGTTTATATAGTCATAAGCATTAGAAACTAGTGGACCGCTGGCACTTGCCATACATCTCATAGCTGCTTAGCACAAAGAAAACTGCATCTACATTTCAGGCCAAATGTACGTAATTAACCGCGAGCGCCGACGTTCATTTAGTTAGGAACGCTCGTTGGGTTGGTTTTTACGATAGTAAGCTAAAAAAAGTGACAGTGGAACGCCGGAAAATTCGGGATGAAAAGCAAGCTCAAAAAAATTGGCCGCGTATCTGATACTTTCGTTGCAAATGTCGTCAAAAGACGATAGTCTTTATCGGCTTTTGCGAAGTAAATGCCTCCCTTCGCTTTCCCGCTCACCTCTCATGTTGTTCCTCTTGCGTCGCGCTCCTCCCAAGGTAAAGACGCCAAAGGTTTGCTTAAATCATTTTAAATTTCCCGCGTTCCACTGCTCCAAACCGGGTGTCTCGATGCGAACGCTGCCGTACGGCGAAGACGCGCGTTAATCGAGGCGCCCTACTTCAACGTTTATAGAACCGCGTTTTTCTACTCCACGTGCGTTGCAAGCAGAACGTGGAACCTATCTAGTGGAACCTTGCGTAACTGTTGCCGGTTGATTTCTTATAATGGCGCCAGAAGCTATAGTGGCGCGGGCGACAGCAGGCGACGGTGGAGTGAATTCTTTTTCTGCAGTTGATAAAGTATTTAATTTCGCAAAAGTCAAGCATGTTTGACTTTTTTATAAAGGAACACTGCAAATATCACTTCTGTATTGATTTGTTGTCTCATATTTGCGTAATGTCTTGTTCTTATTCAACAATGTTGACAAGTATGAACCTTACACCGGACATAGACGGGTAGATTTAGCTGTGACTATATAAGACCATTGCGCAGGCATTGTTTTGCTTTGGCCGGTTAGCTGAATCGAGTCACAGACAGACAGACGGACAGACATACAGACAGACCAAAATTTCTGGGTTTAAGTAGCCCAAGAAAGACTATCGTCTTTAAAAGAACAGAACTGCCACTGGCGCAGATTCAGGCTGGGGGCGCGCGAGCACTGCGATAGCGGGAAATTTTAATTGCAATGGGTGGTAGCAGTGAGCGGATAACGGCGCTACAGTCCATTATGGCGAATCACTACTCTGCACTTTCGACAGCTTTCGCATTGAGTCGAACGGCTTTAAATTTTTTTGTTCAGTTACTACTTCGTTCGCAATGGAGCAACGCGATTGCAGGAGCACACAATTCTACACGCTAGACGCGCGGCGATGGCCAGGGCAGACCCGGCCTTCCGGCAACGCTTTCATACGGGCGCACAATATGAGGGGATTTGCTGCCGTTCGCCGCAACGACCTCCCATTGGCAATATAGCGTGTTGTTCTGTGTTCCGTCAATTGTAATATCGTCTCCCCCCCCCCCCCCCCCCCTCTTCCTCTGGCCACATCGGGAATACCCTTCATACATCCACAATCGTAACCTCTAGAAACGGCAACAGCGAGCAGTCTTCCGAGCTTGTGGCTGGAGATGGGCGTTTCGCAAACACCATTTGCGGCTTTTGTAGGATTGTGTGTTGCAAAAGCTTATTTCTCCGAGCGCAAGCATTTCTCGGAATTGGCTGTTACTTCCACTTCACAGTGTTTTTCTAACTATTTTTTTTCCTCTTTGTTGTTGAAATTCTGATCCTGAGTGTGCTTTCCACAGTTTAGTTCTTTGGAACGTTTATTATGTGTTGTTTCACTTTTGGTAGAGGTTTCCGGATGATATAAATCATCAGGGTGAGACTGCTTATATTTCTGTGACCGGTGTTGTAAGACTCGGCGATTCACGCACGAAAGTGCGCGCCTCATCATTGAAGCGAGGAACGAAAAGTGCTCAGTTTTAAAACTGCACTGAACTCCTGCTCGTGCTTTATTGCTGAAATACACTTTTACACATTGGGAAATCGCAAGCTGTGGAATTGGCGATGTTTTGTGAGGAGTGATGTCGCAATAGTGCAGATGGCCACTTCTTTCTTGCGGTTTGTGTCATGTTGTAAAGTAACCACTGGCATCAACAGTAGCGAGAAAAAAACGCCCAAAAGAGCACAAAAAGCAAGAGACATTTTTGCTTCACGAGCTAACTAGCCCGTGACGGTGAGAACATCGGCACTATGGGGGCCGTACTCTAGGACGGGATGCCTGGTCCTTGATGTCTGCCCGGGACCTCTCCCCAAGATTGCGCTGCGTTGAGTAACATGGTATTTTTTGCTTCGTTCATGTACTCTCACGCCCTTTAAAGAACACCTGATTCTTGTAAACAGTGCCTAAATTATTTATAAAGTTATTGATAAAGTTACAAAGTTATTTATAAATTTATAAAGCATAGAACGTGCTCGCCAGAATATGCTTGTTTGCGTCATGGCAAACACAATTTATTTTCACATAAAAAATGCTAAAGAATGATGTTTCTGCCACCCTATCCCATTTGATGATTTTTGGGCAGTGGGTGTGACACCCACACGCTATTCTGCAAGTGGGAGTTTGACAGATGGCTAGCACGTTTCCTGGTATACAATGCAGTGAGGACAAGAAGTTCTAAAAAAATTCAACAATCTTACAAGAAGCGGTAACATTTGTGTTTTTGCAGGTGGAAGAAGGGCGGCAAAATTATGATAATAACGCGTCAAATATTGAACCACGAGAGCACCGTGCCTTGATGCCGTGAGGTTTACCGTTTGCATTCTTGCGCTATGGGGCAGCGAGGTATCGTATTCAAGGCTTAAATGTATATAAACAAGATGGTGATAACATGGTGACATTTTAAAAATGCATACATTTCGAGCCATTGTCTGTAGAAGTGATGGATGTATGGGTATTAAATGCGGCCTGCCTAGCCGGCCTTGTAGTTTATTAAGGAAGCATAAACATAATTTAGACCGACCGGCAGTTTGCTTAGAGTTCTTTTTTTTTAAATAGCACCCAAAAACCGAGTCCCTACCAAAGCCCAGTTCAGCTGGCGCAAAAACAAAAATCTGTCTCCATATTTTCACCCTTTGAAAAAAATGGTGTAATTTGCGGTGAGGCATGACTGCTGAGGGAATAGGTGATTCAGGGAGGAGGATTAATAGAGGTCTACGGAATAATATTGTACTAAGCACAGACGAGAGCGTATACCAGTTACTGTAGACAACTGTCTAAATGATGCTTTCAGCAGATAGCAGAAAAACACAATCGGGGATTTTGTGTGCTGGTAACCTGAGTTGGCAACGAGGACTCGGAGCGAAGCTTACTGCAGACAGTCTTTCGCGCGCCTCTTCCAGGGCTTTTTATGCAGCCATGTAACAATGGGTGTTTCTGGGTAAAATAAAGTAGCACAGGAGGCGAAAAATTAGGTCAAAAATCCATGGTTCAGCTTGCCGAAGCATGATCGGGATCTTTCATTGTCATCACTCAATTGGCAGCCAAAGTAATTTCCGCGGAGTTTCCCTTTCCTGCGAGTTTTTTCTTTCATGCAACGATTCATTGCACCACTAAAGCAAAAACTCACGGCAAGAAAAAACTTCATCACACACTTACATATTTAACGAAAATCTCTTGCGTAGTCAACACTCTGTATAAGGCCTCACTGAATCAGCCAGTTCACGAGCGTAACAAACGCGTCTACTACACAAACTATTTCCCCCTAGTTCCTGCACCCATCAATATCCATCGTGAGCGACAGCCTTCCGGCTTATCTGGCACAAGCAAGGGTCTCTGGTTTCTGCGGGAGACTGTTATTTCCTAAATAGACCCTCCAATCTATATTCCAGCACCACACCTCCCTTGTAATATCTCGTACTTACCCGCCAGCACATGCCGCCTGGCCTTGTTGAAGGTCGCTCTCGAGCCCGGCTTGCCACCATCACCCCCTTTCTCTACTCATACCAATCCAAACACAGGTGATGAGGCTTAGCGGAGGAAACCATGAAAAAGATTCAATATTTGAACTTCATGTATACAGAGGTCAAAGCTATGAAGACGTTGTTTTACTTCTGCGCAGCAGGCTCCCTTGCCGGATGTTACGGCGAGTAAAGCGTCCTCCCGGTGTCTCGGCTGGGTAGTCCTCTTGTGCATCTTTTTTTCTCGACTATTCCCTCGTCATTCCACTCGCCTGTCAAGCAACCGCAACCGAGTCCCAGTTGGCGCCTTGGCACTCGAGCACCGCGCCGCTGGGCCTTCCCACATATAGCCTGCAGCCCCGCTCTAAACTATAGCCGCTCTTTGGCCTCCCTTTCCGTGTAGCACTGCTTCTCCCAGGTTCTCTCAACATCCCGTTCGTAATTGAATTGTTACCCGTCTTGAGCACTGGGCACCGCTGCTTACTGGGCCGGCGTGCAGCTCCTCTTATCCGCCCACAGCAGGAGCCGACAGACCGTAGAGGGCGAAGAGAACGTTCACTTGGCTTTAATGCTCGCACAGGGGCTGTTTTATTTCTGGTTTGTTTTCTTGCCATCGGTCTTTCATAATTGATTATCTGTTATTTTGTTTTCGTTGAATGTTGAACGCAGGAAGCTAAAATGAAAAGTCTGTGCGAGCACACTATCCGTGGAGTAGCTTTGTCGGTCCTCTGTCAGACTAAGTTCCTTCTATGTCCTTTTCTTTTTGAGGAAAGTAATTAACTACGACTTCATGCTAATTTACGCATCTGGTGCATTTCACGCTTTTTTATTTCTTAAGTCATATCAGAAGCAATGTCGCGGCAACCAATAACAAAACCAATGTCAAGCACGCTCTTTGGGTCAACTCACTTGGGGTCGCTGTCTGCGTAACTGTATATATAGAGCCATGAGCAAAAACTGATGACTTTTTGTTCCTTTATTTGCTCACTATTTTTACGTCCGAGCTTTGGAATTTTACACGAGGAAGCCAAAAAGAGCTAACACCTTATAAGGCATTAGCTGATTCTTCCGGCAGGAGTTAAACACATATACTTTGTTAATATTAGCGCCGATTGCCCATACAAGTTTGTATTTAGGCAGCTGACGATAAGAAACGTAGTAGAGATTTATATGAAAAAGAAGTGGAAATGAATACAAAAAGAACACAGTTATCGTGCACCTCGGTCTTAACAAGACGGGAATAACATACTAGAAACAGATTGATAGCGACGCCCATACTTTCTCATGCTTGATTACACAAACACAATACTTATTCATGTTTTTTTGGCGAAACTGGGAATGTTATTCCCACTGGCGCCAGTAAGCAAAGACAGCGATACAAAAGTCACAATATTTCCACAGTGCTTTACGTCATTCTCGTGTGCGGTTACTCTGCCCATTGTTTGAAAGGTTTGATAGCCTTTAGAACTGATCTCGTCTCCTTGGCGACTATAAAGTTCTGTGTAGGACGCAAGCCTGCGGCGACATCTCGTCTGATCAAAGGCGGCTCCCACAGCTCCAGAGCCGTCGGCTTTTGTTCGTTATAAATTCAGCTATATAATACTGTGCGAAAGAAAATTTAAAGGAGCGGTTTCCGTCACGGGTTTTCTAATTCAATAGATGTTAGGGTCAGCTTGCCTGTATCGGACTTACTCGCCTTCTTTGGTTCCCGTATGGCCGGCAGTGTCTACAGGCTCAAAAGAGATAAAGACTACGAGGAAAAAGAGGAGCACGGAGTCATTAATGTAGGGGGCGAAGGTTTGTTAAACTATGACGTAGAGGGGGCCCGCACAGTTCCCACCCTGTTCCTTCCTACCAATTACAATTGCTTGTCGCAACGATGTTCCGACCTCCGACCACAAACTACACTGACGTTTGTCGGCCGTTTAAAGCTTAGAGGAGCATACGTGTTTAATACGCGCCCATGAGAAACGCCACGCGCATGTTACCCTCCCTCACACCATGCGCAGACCAGGGAATAACCACGGAGGATTTCTTGGCGTGCCTGGGTGCCAGTCCACTGAATGGCCATTTTTGGTCATCGTCTTAGCTGGGTGCTGTCAATAACAAGCTAAAGGTGTTGGCCCGACATGGCCCATGGCTTAAGCAGGGACGATTTCGGTCCTACAATTGCTTGTCAGCATTGCTTATACTATTTGACAAATGTTTGAGAATGCAGAAGTGACAAAATCGGCGTTCATAGTCGCCAATTTTATAGCGCCTCCTACTGTAGGACAGCGGTCGGCTTGGTGCGTCAGCTTCTGGATATTGCTTAAAGGGACCTTAAATAGCGTTGCGAAGGCTATGCGGCCTGAGCTTTCGCCCTTTCCTCGCGCCTCAAAGCGCTGTGGACGCTACGACCTGATAAGATCGTGGCAAAACAACCTAGATCTATTTGCCAGGGCCTTTGCTTTCTGAGGTATGCGCAGCCATTGGCTCAGCTAGGCGGTTCGTCTGGCCTTTCATTTTTACCAGCCGGCGTGCATGCTCCACGCACTACTGGTTACATGGCACTGCTTTTCGCGTCGACCGTCCTAGCGACGGCACGACAGTTCTAGCATACGGGAAAAAGCGTTTGAAGGCTAGATAGGGGGCCAGTAAACACTACATGCTCGCTCCCGAAAATAACTAAACATTTTCACCTACGACTGGCGGCCCGCTCGCGTTTCTTGCATGCGGTGCTGCCGAGGCTAACAGGTGCCTCCGAGGCCGGGTCGAGCCGAGCGATAGAGGGAGTTTGAGAGATAGAGAGAAAAGTAATTATTTATTGGAAAGGGCTCAGCATCGCCGTAGTCATTCGGTCACCGCTTCATGAAACCCCGCCGATACCAGCACAATCTATAACCGCACTATAATCCCCTTTCACGCATTTGTAAACTGATTTTGAGCAATATTCCGGATCTGGCAGGCGACGAGTTTTAGGTGCTGCAGCGTGTCCTGATTCGCGTGCGGCCCTTGCCCACCGTGCATGCAGGTGCTTGCCGCGGTCGCGCGTGTACTGTTTGTGCCTGCAGAAGACGCTCCGTAATTTCCACTATTACTCATATCTTGTAAACGACGCGCTATGCATCAACAAACCCATTAATGCGGACTCGTGGGCTAGTTGGTACTGCATGACTGACGAGTAAGGCGCAAAAATTTACACGAAGGACGAAGGGAGACCACAGAAAGAAGTGCTTGTCTCTGTTTCTTTGTTGTCGCCCTTCGTTCTTCGTATTATATTTTGCGCTTTACTCGTCACTTTAGAAATTCAGCTGAGCGCCTGTGACGGGTGGCGACGATAGGCCATCGTCCCTACGAAGATACGCCGCGCCAGAGTGTCGCTCTCGCAGGCGACGCCGGAACCGCCGAAACCAGTGGCGGCTCCCCAGAGCCGGAAACGCTGATTGGCTGCAGCATTTGATTGAACCCGCCAATAGCGGTGATGTATTCTTCAGTGCCAGCTGCGTCATAGAGGCTGCGTCACAGGCAAACTGCTACGTCAATGCCCCGTTGAATGCTGACGAGAATTTAGACGTAAACAAAGGAATAAAAGAAAACTTATCTAGCGATTGCGCGCTTGAAATCGCTACTTATTTAGGGACCCTGTTACGGAATTATGGAAGAAGAGGAAGACGACCGCGTACTATCATCGGGATCAGGGGCTAGAGGAGAAAGAAGCAAATAAACTCGGTCCGTCTCAGCCATGGCCTCGCGTCTGCGTCCCGTTCCATAACATTTCTGGTGCCGTGAAACCCGGGAACGACGGACCAGCGGACTTCACGGCGCAGCGCCTTCAAGGTAGTGCGTGGCCTCAGGTATGTCGGATCGTCTCATTTCGGAGGCCTCACCTTTGAACGATGCCTGCCATGGCTGCGTGCTGGACACCGACCTCCCACCTAGAACCCGGAGATGATCCCAACCCATCGGACAGTCCCGACCCTTGCTTCGCTGCGCTCTCTGGTTTAGATGACAGGCAGGTCGTGGACCAACTTATCAGTTCGCGGGTCATCCTCCGGGCGGACATAACGGAACTCGCCAACACCACTATTCGGGTCTTGGAATCGTCACCATCGAATATAAGTATGCTCATCGATTTGCACCGTATGGCAGAACAAAAACAAGACGAACTTCGAAAGCTGGACAGTTATATCCAGAGCCTTCTCGACTTTGACAGTTTTGTGGCAGACTTAGAAGAAGGCGAAGAGTTTTCATACGTGATAAGTCACACGAAGGTTTCGTTGAAGGAACGAATCTCTCATGCAACGTTCAGGACGTCGTTCACCGCGACAAAGACTTTGTCGCCACCTCAAAGGAAGCAGGGGCCTCTAAGAGGAGGCACCTCCCAGAAAAAAGACGCGGCCAGCGCAGTCCTCCCCTTAGCAACAAGGGCTGCCTTCGAAACCATGGCTTCGTCGTCGTCTGTGGAAGAGAGGATAGACCAGCACAGCGACCCTACATTTCCAACATCGTCGGTAAACCAGGCCGCGGGATGTACCAGCAAGACCAAGTTCGACCGAGCAGCCGGGGCCGCGACATTCCACCGAAGCGATGAAAATACCATCTCGGACTCTGATGCGCCCGTGGCCAAGCACAGGAAGCCATCGCACATAGACAACAGGAAGATTAAGTCAACGGATGGAAGTGGTTCTTCGTGTCACGACAGGAAGAGATTCACTCGTGCACTGCCGTCACGGAACGAGTGGCTTACTAGCAGACCCCGGAACAAGCGAATTCAAGCACGTGGAATTGAAGCCTCCGTTCTACCACTAGAAGAAAGGAAAACCAGGTTAATGGCAATGACGCAGACGAAAGTGGGACATACTCAGACAGTGCGCAAAAGGAACATCGAAAGTGAACAGAAAAGGGAAAAGGGACCGCTGATCAGAAGATTGAGGCTGCATCCAGAATACGATTTATGCATGTTCGTTAGGCACTCCGGTTCGAGCAAAACAGCGTGCCCCGTCTTAGCCAAGAAAGTGTCAAGAAGAAGGCATCGTGCCTCAAAGCATCGATGGAGGATAAAGCAGAAAGGCATCTACCACCTCCAGACTCCACAGGATTGACATTGGACTAATCTACGGCAAGCCTAGACTAATCTGCTCTGGACTTCCTCATCAGTAGCGCCACCGTCGGGGGTGGGAGTATGTTACGGAATTATGGAAGAAGAGGAAGACGACCGCGTACTATCATCGGGATCAGGGGCTAGAGGAGAAAGAAGCAAATAAACTCGGTCCGGCTCAGCCATGGCCTCGCGTCTGCGTCCCGTTCCATAACAGACCCTTCAAGCGCTGAAGAGTTTCACCGCGTACAGTTATAAGAAGTGTTAACAACAACAATGGAAGGTGTGGCGGCCTATCCACTACGCGGCAGCTTACGGTAAAGTCCGTTCTAGTCAGCTAGATTATGTGCCGGCATTGGAGAAGGGGAGTGCACAAGGTGATGGTTTGAAGCGGTCAGCCGCTGAAGAACGGCTGGCGGCTGTCGTAAGCTGCAGCCCTGTGAATACGCTGGCACATATTTCTATGTTGCTGTCAACCCTTTTGATGAAGGACGCGGTCTACACATATTCCGCAGGGAGCTAATTCCGCACGCCACCAGCTAGCTTAACACAAATACATCCACTGTATTTCTCACGAGGAAAGAGAAAGATGCTCAGGGGCAGGAGATGAGAGAGGAAGAGAAGCTATGCGGCAGCAGAAGGCAGGAACTGGAGCCTCTTTCGATGTCATTTGAAGCGAAGCAAGGAGGTACGTAAGCTTATTTTTTTCGTAATTTTCACACCAACTTGCGTAAGTGAAGGACGCAACGTCGCCGCCACGATCAGCCTGATATTCTACTCACATAGTAAAGCATATTTCCACATACTATTGAGGAAGATGATAAGTATGATCCGTATCCCGCTGCTCGCTTTGTGAGGAGAGGAACTTGAATGCTGCTCCTCACAAAAGTCAGCGGTGGATGAATGAACACAATTACCCACCGCCGTACCCTTTGAGGGTGGCATGATAATCTACTCGCCGTGAGGAACATCGATGTGTTGTGAAAATTACTACACCCGTTCATCTTATTCCCTGTTCGCAGCGAAATTTAACCTGAAAACATTTGTTCCATTTTAAAAGCGTGGTGCTCGTACAACCTGCACGAGAAGATATAGAAGACTGTCCGTCTTGTAAGCGCTGATGAGTCAGTTCATTTTACAGCGTTCAGTAAGTGGGTCCACCACTCTCTGACGCATGCAGCTTTCTCGAATCTTTAATGAGCTGTCGCGCATACCTTATCAAACGCCGCATTCAAGCTCCCTTTTATCGGCCTTTCCATACGCTTTTTTTTTTCTGATCCCTTGTTTCTTTCCCACAAATCCACAAAATATTATTCACGTGCACGGCGTCATTTTGTATGAGACCGCCAGAATTCATAGCAGGAGACCAGGTTAAAGATAATCAAATGCACATTCTAATAGGCACCGAGTATCGCGGGAGGGCGTCCAAGACCTTTCTAAAAAGGAGCCTTGCTTTCTCCGATTCCGCGTATTATATGTTATCGTACAAACAAGATCCGGAGCTGCCTTCCCGCGAGATAACTATAGATTTATGAAAAATAAATGCGAACTAAAAGAAGTAAAAGAAACAAAAGCAAAAATTACACCATCTTCCCGAGGGGAACCCTGAGGTGATGTTCCAATCCAATCCAATCCAATCCAAGCCAAGCCAAGCCAAGCCAAGCCAAGCCAAGCCAAACCAAGCCAATCGAATCCAATCCAATGCCCCTCGCGAGAGAGTGTTCGCTATCGGAGAGGAGAGGGGGTGAGCGGCGGAGAGGGCAGCTGGCGTGGCGAGGAGAATGGGGGAGGGGTGTACGACGACAACGCCGACAACGCCGGATGGATGCAGGGACAAGGCGAGTGAATGAAATGCGTCGCATCTGAAACGAACGAGTACACTGCGCGTCTCTCTCAAGAAGTCAATCGCAAGGCGCTTTACTTACCAACTGGCTCTATGTGATTTCATGACTTGCGTATGAATGCGTCCTTACGTGTACGCTCCAATATTGCGTGAAGAGGCTGATTACGTAAATCCCAGAAAACGTCGCCCGGCACGGCGGCGCATAAAAAATAATAAAAAAGCCGTGGTGTATTACGGGACAGGGGCCTTACCGCAGGAAGACTCTAGATACTGCCACAGATTTCTGTTCCTATATGCGTGTGTGGTACCGTTTTAAAGACGATCGTCTTTCTTGGGCTGTTTAAACCCGGAAATTTTCGTCCGTCTGACTGTCTGTCTGTCTGTCTGTCTGTCTGTCTGTCTGTCTGTCTGTCTGTCTGTCTGTCTGTCTGTCTGTCCATGCGTCCGTCCGTCCGTGCAGGTTTATATAAGCAATATTTTTTAGAAACACACTGTTTAACGGGCTATTTGGGCTGGTAAAGTTTCCTGTGAGAATTTTTTTTCCAAATCGTTCTTTGTCCTGTTTTTGTAAACTTTTTGAGGAACAAAGTCATTCATAATTCATTCGTGTCAACATTATTCAGGAAAAAGAAAGCATTCGGCATATTTGAGGCAGAACATAAATACAGAAGTGGTATTCACAGCGTTCTTTTATTAATTAAGGATACATGGCTACTGGATTCTTGCGATAGGAATTACAAAAGTACGCGTTGAAAACAATGTTTTGAGCCGCAAACACTACAAGCGCTCGCGCGGGCCTGGACCTCGTGGCAGTGTTCCAAGTTCAACAGTACCAAAAGTGTCCGGTAGATGTCACGAGGAGAGGAATGCGGTAAAATTGGATTTACTCTGGCAAACATCCACCGTGTTTATCATGGGAGTGTTGAAATGGAGGGAAATATCATGAGAGGTGAGCGTGGGGCGAAGTTAGGCATTTACGTGACACAGGCGGCAGACGACCAGCGTCTTCCGGCGATATTTGCAGTGGAGTGAGCAAATATGCGGCCAATTTTGAGTGTAAACTTCATATCGTTATCCCCATCTGGCGTACCAATTCAGCCAGCTCTTGAACCCATTGAAGCACACATATCTCTCTATTTCATTTTCGCGCTCTCTTACTTTCTCTTAATCTCTTTTTCTCTCCCGCACACGTTTTCTTAAATGAGTTCCGTTTAGTAAGAGCTCTCATCAGACTACTCGAGTGAATGAACCTGGGCGCGTAATGAAGGTCATTGAGCGAAAACACGCATCTGTAAAAAGCTTGCGCTCAATCAGAAACGCTGAATGAGCGCAGAAGCAATGCGTTTATCGCCACACGAAATCGCGACGTACAGCGTATTACAAAACGGGTATCTTGAAGTTATGGATAATATTTTATTCTACCCGAAGGTTTGGTTCGTCCAGGGTCCCATTTTCCCTATAACACATGAAAATCGTTTTTATCAAACCCTTCGCCTTCAAAATGCCGCCGTACGTGCCGCTATAACTGCAATGTAGATTTTCATATGCATTCCAGGGGGGTGGAGGGGGGATGCAACCAATAAATTTGTGATCTCAGGAAGTCTTACCGCTGTCTCGTTGTTGTTTCATGACATCACATTCAATGACGACGTTATACGGATGGTGGGACGTAGGATGGCGGTGACGTCGTTTCTAGAACCGCAGCCTAAGTTTGTACTCCGGTCCGCCAGGGAGTTATCCGAGTTTACTGTGCGCCGGCGTTAAAAATACCGGAATGTAGGTGAGGTGTGATTGAGAATGCCCAAAATTAACCTGAACTCAATTTTTTCCTCCCGAAGAGGCCGATCAAGCTCTCGCTGTACAGGTTTCCAGTACCCGTTAAATATACAAATGGTTCAGGGAATCGAGAAAATTCAAGATGGTGCCTTGAAAGTGGCGTTCGTCGCACGCTGTGCAATTACGAGGACTGAACTACTTTTCTGTAAATACGCGACTGAGCTCATTTATGCTCCGCATTATTCATGCAACCCTTAAAGCGACCACTTGTTATTTCTTTGTATTTTTACTTCCCTCGGGAAAAAGTAACAGAATAACATTTGGAACGCACCATAAGCCCTTCACTGCTTCAATAACACAGTTCAATGTACTTTTCATTCATAAAAATCGAACAGACAGAATACCCGTAAAAGCGGCTCATGGTGAACAAAAGAAATGAATGGTTGTGGAGCAACCGACTCAGCTTGCTTTCAATCATGATTCAAAATGCCGTCAGTATTGACTAAACAGTCTCGAGTGCTTCTGAAACGCTGAGAGAAGTGACGAAATATGGTATTCGTGGTTATATCGTATACAGCATTATGTACTGCATCGCTAGACAGAAGGGCCGTTTTATGACGGCAGCTAAGCGGATATTAACCTTAAAGCATTTTTGTGTTACATGTTGTTCCCCGCATCGCTTCTTGTCTACGATAACTGGATAATAGAATTGGCTTGTGGATCCCAAAGCCTGTGGGTTAGGCTATTGCAATACCCGGGCCCGTGGGCCCCGGTTAGTGCGGAGCCTCTTTATCTCGGGTTATGGCCCTTCCCGCCCTCTTCATATTAAACATGTACTGTTGCAAGGCCAATAAGAAGATGCAATATCTCATCCCTACTCGCTTTAATGTTTTTTGTGCGCTAGACGTAATGCAATGGGCGAAGGATAATGAAGAAATCACAGAAGTACTCGTAGCCGGTTCTTGGGACATGCATATCTCACGGTGTATCGAAGCTATCGAGTTGTTGTTCTATATTGATGATGCATTGCACATTGAACGTGCTCTATTTTGAACAGCCGGTCTGGCAGCAGTGCGGCCTCACAGCAGAACCAGAGAAATCATTGCTTTATCTTCTAACCTAATAAAACGGCGTCGTTCAATGACTGAAGGCTTATCAGTCGTAACAACTCGTTTCTTCACCAACATACGCAATCACCAAAACTACGGTGCACAAAGATGGTTACTGTAGATATCACGAATAGCACAAAACCCATTTGGAGTCGTTTTAACCGGTGGCGAAGTGGCTCACATTTTGCCTAATCTGAACACATGGTAGGCTAGCTATCAGTGCAACTTTTTGAACTGAATTGTTTTCTGTAAACTAGCATTCGCTGTCTTTTTCGATTCACTGTTCAGATGGTTGGCATTGATCGAAGCACTGCGGGAATCGACCTCGTAGTGAACTAGCTAGCCAGCTCGTTTCTAGTAACCACTGAAGACCACCTCAACGGTGTTTCGACGTATATATTTGATTGGTCACCGCGATAGCAAGGGTATGACGTACAAAGTATCGTTTTAGCGTTCAACAAAAAGCGTGCGGCTTTCATTCCTCCGTTGTAATTTTAATTGGTTCGTGTTTCGAAATTTTTGCCTACACATCCCCTTTATGTTAGTTTTCACAAAAAATCTCCCCAGAAAAAAAAAAAACTACTACGGTTTGTGTTCCTGCTCTCCCGCGAAGTGTTACAGTGGAATATTTCATGGCGTGCATTCCAGTCTACCGTACTTTTCATGTATTTCAAAAAGATTTTTAAATTAACTTTTTTTGTGTTTATACTCCTACAAACCGCTGATGTTGCTGTTAGCGGGCCCCGCATGCACGCTAATGAAGCTATAGAGGATTACCGCGGCTCTCAGTAATGGCTGTCTCGGTTCAATAAAAATTGGCTGCCTATCTGCTCCTTCCGTTGCAAATTCCGTCAAAAGACGATAGTCTTTGTCGGCTTTTGCGAAGTAAATGCCTCCCTTCGCTTTCCCGCTCACCTCTCTTGTTGTTCCTCTTGCGTCGCGCTCCTCCCAAGGTAAAGACGCCAAAGGTTTGCTTAAATCATTTTAAATTTCCCGCGTTCCACTGCTCCAAACCGGGTGTCTCGATGCGAACGCTGCCGTACGGCGAACCGCGTTTCCCTACTCCACGTGCGTTGCAAGCAGAACGGGGAACCTATCTAGTGGAACCTTGCGTAACTGTTGCCGGTTGATTTCTTAAAATGACGCCAGAAGCTATAGGGACCGGGCGGCCGTTGTATGGCACCACCGTCGTTTCAGCGAACAGCGCCGCCCGTGGCGAACCGCTCGTCAGTGGAATGCCGGTGGCGGTCAGCGCAGCGTTGTTGTGCATGGCTTTCTGTCGTTTTTCTGCGGTGCGGCTGGCAAAGCTAACGTAACCGCACGTGCATTTTTCAGATCGGTAAATCTTGAGTGTGGATGGGACGTTTACGAGGCATGCCATGTGTGTTATTTACGCCCATACTCATTTACGCCCATACCAATAGCAGACGACGCTCAATGCGCCAAGCTGGAAGTCAAGCTGGAAGTGAAAGTTCGTTGCTTCATGCAATTTTTTCATGCCTGCATGCAGTTTCGCGAATCCAGGAGTACATTGCCGCTAAATGCTCCCACGAAGCCGGTGTGTGCAACCGATCTAGGAATGCTGCGGCGCTGGCCTTTGGCAGTTGATGACGAAACGGCGCCGACGTCGTGCACAAGCGAAAGACAAAGTTGGAGGGTGTCTTCGAAGATTTACCTCAAAACAGAAATTGTGACGGACGACGCTTCCGTATCTTCATTACCTACGGCTGAAACGTGTTTAATTTCACAGAAATGCTCTTACTACAGTAATCGCGAATCGTTGATAGAATAAATACCGCATGATAGTTATTGCTTGTCGTGGAGAAGCATTGCTTTACAAAAATTGCAATGGTTGCTGGCTAGTTGGTAAATGGTTTTTCAAAAACCAATTCCTGCGTGGCTGAATGACGCAAGACAGGAGGGTGCCCGAAACCTGTACTCAGCTTCACAACTGAATGCTGCGGTCGGTTTACAAGATGCCACCTACGCTTGAAAAATCATGCACACCTCCGTCTAACGACGATGATGGTTTATCGCAAAGCTCTATCGTATGGGTTTCCTTGGTTGCCTTCTGGATTTAAACTTTGACTAGTTAAGCATCGAATTTGACCAGCGGGCAGTTTGGTCTTTTGATCGCAGCGTCTTTTTGACCATTTCCCATTCGATTTCGCACGAAAAAAGCTTTGTGTTCAACCATCATAATCACTAGACGGAGGGCTAGATGATTTTGCTGTTTAATTTTGAACTTCCATACCCCCTCTCCAAATCTAAACTTTTTCCAGCGTGTCGGAAATGTGTCTGTGGTGGAGGACTCGGGCTCATGCACCCATATTTGAGGCAACTAATCGCGCGGTTTTGGTGTCTTCACCAGGCATTACACGAATTTTTTAGGTACTCTGCAAAGAATACTTAAGCAATAAAAAACACCGGCTGATGTTAACACTGCAACTATCGGTGCCAGCCTTTATTCTACGCAGGTGGTAAAACGGGAAGGGGAGGAGGGATGGTTTGTAGCTTGGGCTGTTGAGTTGGTGAATAACTTTGGCTCATGATAAAATGACCACCACAAACGTGGGATTTCCACTTCGGCTTTCAGGCTCCCATGCTGTCACAGTGTCGTTCACCAAAACCGAAGGTACAAAGCTCACGGTTACAGAAAGTGTAAACTACCGCAACATTTCTACGGCTACACGGTAATCCATCTCGTATGCAGGTGCCTTTCTATTTAAATCACACGTATCCAGGTATCCCAGAGCTAAGGCTGGCGTGGAAACCGTAGTCAGTGAAACCAGTGAAGACAATTTAAAGTGGTAGAAATGAATTCTAATATTGCAATAGTTTTATTCCTACTCAGATCGCGCGAAGCCAGGCGCAGAGCGCTGCAAAAAGCGCTCGTGTCAATGTAGTCCTTCCCCAACCTTACAAGAATCCAATAAGTTTGCGTAGCCGTGAGTGCATTTAAGAAGAAAATAATACTAATAATAGTAGTTTTATTCGTACTCAGAACAGGGTGGAGCCAAACGCAGATCACTGCAAAAAGCGCTCATGCCATTGCAGCCGATACCCAACTTTAGACGCATCCGACAAGTTTACGTAGACATTACTGCATCTAAGAACCCAACACATCAGTTTAGACTTCGTTTCGTCTCACATGTCTGCTCACAACGCCACCAAAACATACAAAGCACCGAAGGAAACACGACAAAAACAACGGAAGGCTGTGTAGTCCAATGCACCGGCTCATTCCACTGACGAGGGGAGCGCCGAGTGGTGGCGCCACCCGTCCAGCTGCCCGGTCCCTATAGTGGCGCGGGCGACAGCAGGCGACGGCGGAGTGAATTCTTTTTCTGCAGTTGATGAAGTATTTAATTTCGCAAAAGTCAAGCATGTTTGATTGTTTATAAAGGAACACTGAAAATATCACTTCTGTATTGATTTGTTGCCTCATATTTGCGTAATTTTTTGTTCTTCTTCAAAAATGTTGACAAGTATGAACATTACACCGGACATAGACGGGTAGATTTAGCTGTGGCTATGTAAGACTATTGCGCAGGCATTGTTTTGCTTTGGCCGGGTGGCCGAATCGAGTCACAGACAGACAGACGGACACACAGACAGACAGACATACAGACAGACCAAAATTTCTGGTTTTAAGTAGCCCAAAAAAGACTATCGTCTTTAATATTTTCGGCTGCTGGGTTACACTGCGACTTACTCTACGCTTGCGGGTGGTCAAGAAGAAATAACTGTTAACGCAGAAAAATAAGATTTAGTGTGGCATGCGACGGAGTGCTCCCTGGATCCTCATCTCTGCCAATCGCCTTGGCGCTCTGCTTCACAATGGAGGTCGCGGGTTCGATTTGCGGCCATGGCGGCCGATTTTCTGATGGAGGCGAAAAGCAAAAACGCCCGTGTGTTCGAGATTTCGGTGCACGCTAAAGATCCCCAGGGGGTCAAAATTAATCCGTAGCCCTCCACTAAGGCGCGCCTCATCGCCTGCAATGCGTCGGCGCTGTAAACCCTACAATCAATCAAATCTGCTTCACAATAAAATGATTGCCGGAATTTTATTTATCGTGGGAAGTATGTTTGGATGCCCAAAATGGAGACTACGACTGAATCCAGGAAGTTTTACTAACTGTGGATACAACATTTGGTAGATATTTCTCTGGTTCCGTATCTTCTCCGACCACCTCATCGATACTATGAACATCCAGAGTCCAGCATGTGTGTGATCGATAACGCTTCTTGCAGCGTGTAAGGCTTTTGTTAAGTGCGAATGCTGGTTAGGCTTTACAAACAGTGGCAGCCATTACATCTTTTATTTCAGAGCTCTTCGATGTAGGCAGTTGCGAAACTCCGCCTCGAAAAACGGCCCACACCTCGACACCCCCTCGTTTAGATCGTACGTATGGTGGTGCCACCGCGGCCACCGCGCGCACTATCAGAAAAAAACAGTAATTATTCAAACTGACAATTTAACGTTACATTTTATTTTAAAAGTGCATAATATTTTTATTTTTGTGGTTTCTGAAGTTATTCATTGTTTATTTAAGTGCAGTTTTTTGTTGCGATAATTTGTGCGTCTGCGCAACTGCCTCGACCGATTGACGCTTGCGCTGGCACTTCGGCACAACATAGATCCGACCTGAAGTACTAAATTTGCAGTTCTCGCTCGGCCTAAACAACACTTAATGCAAAACTAATCTAATAACTGATCAAGTGGTTCTAAATAATCCTTTAAAGCAAGCATAAAGCCGTAGAAGCAAGTTTTTGACCGTTTTTGTCGGCGGAAGACCGCACATGACGCACAGCAGACGACAATGCCCAGGCGACAACGCATCTCGCTGAACACACGGTCGCATTTTTTTACTACTCTTGGTTCAAATGCATATAAAACGCTTTTGTGGTTGTACACGTAGGGCTTCGTCGGCACAACAGATTTCTGGGAGAACCCAAATATCATTTTTCGCCCAGGTCGCCGAGCGCCGAACCGCGCTGCATAGTTTATTTTCTCACTAATAGATGGGGCCACTGTACGGGAAAATGCTCAACAGCGGACCACTCGTAAGGCCACTTTTTGATGCATGGGGCCTATGGGGAGTCTGGTAACTCCTACATCAAGCAAGTCTGTTTTTGTTTCACACCCACATGTGTTATCGCTTCGCGAAGTACTTGAATGATGGCGTCTCAGCATACCGAAGCACTTCGATACGTGCCGTTCTGAAGCTCTACCAACGCTCAGGAGTGGAGTGCGACGGTATTCGGACTAACCACGCGCGGCATCAACCATTACGTTATAACGAAACGCAATTCCCATCATGATCAACATCAGGATGAAAGGGGGTAATACCATACAATTTCTCACTAGTTTACCTACAGTGGAACCTGGCGCTAGTGTCTACGTGATTCTGCGAAAGCGTCCAAGTCTCCATGGTTGCCGCCATAATGTGTAAGTTCGGTCGAAAGGGCGGCGTAGCGTGGCCAGGAACAGCTTTGTGGTTACGCAAATTGCATTTTTGTTAAAAAGAAGTACCGCCAATTGCAGCCATTCATAAATTTTACTTTGTATATATATATATACTGTGTTAATGTGCTTTGACTGAGGATTCAATTTTGCCGTTAGAAAGAAAAAAAAAAGCAGGCAGGCGCCTCACGCCGCCAGATACAGCTGGTCGTCCCGGATATATAAATTATTATAAATTATTACATACTGCAGACTAAATGCTTCAGACTAAATGCTCTATACTCCAGACTAAATTTCCCACGTGCGCCTTCATTCGCAAGTCAATGTACAGGTGAAACAAAAAGTAAACGGAGCGCGGGTTGGAGATTTCGAGCGGATTTCTCCGCCATGTGCCAAGCCAGCAACCTCGAAATGACTTTTTAAGAGAGTCATTCTAAAGTAAACTCCGAACTCACATGCCCTATTTGTGCTGGCAGCCGCATAAAATATAAATTATTCTAATTTCACGACGCCATGCTCCGCTTACTTTTTGTTGCACCTCTACGTCCAGTGACCTCGTGCATAGAGCACTCCTCCAACTACAGGGATGTTCATACCTAACTGCAATTCACGAGAACTGCGAGAATGTTTTGTGATCTTGTGCAATATTTTGTAAGTATCTCGGAGACTATGTACGTATTTATTTTTTCAAACTACAGATCAAACTGCTTGGTTGCTAATCCTTGTCTGTAATGTTCTAGTGTTTGCTATTTATTGGATATAACTAACCCCATGAAAAAAAAAATCGTTTCGAATAAATAGATCTTGCCATTGTGGTGAAAAACGGTGTAATGATATTTATGTTTTCGTTGCTGTAACTTTTTTGTATATTGGATGTGTACATTTTTCTGTTCGGTTATGTCCCGAGATTGCATAACCCACTGATGGCGTTGACAGTGCTACCGTGTAACGGCTTGCTGGGCCTCGTCAAGCTGCTACGGCAAGTTCTAGCTCGGCAACCCACACAGAAAATACTGGTGAAAATAATAAATTTAATTGAATTAAGACAAGAACCACACTCCCGCGAACTCAGGCAGTTCCGGGTTGTAATCTAGTCCGTTAATTCCCGAGAGTTTCTTGTTCTGGCTTGGTATATATACGCCGCAGCAGAGGCCGATTTGTGGATATTAACTTCGACATGGAAGTTTTCCACGATAACCCTAATTATTGGGCTCATTTGGCGCTCTTCCCGACAAAGAAGAAACTAAACCGGCCAATCTTCTCACAGGTATGCACTCATTAGTGCCACAGAAAATCCACTGTTGAAAGAAGAAAAATCCAACTACATTTATGTCGCTTAATACTGTTTTAAAATTTCTTGAACACGGCAACATTTTTTGTGACCAAATGAATTCCGGAGTGACAGAGAGAGAGAGAGAACAAAACTTTATTTAAAAAACTGGGTTAGCGGGAATGTAGGAAACGGGCGCTTATTTTCTTATCCTCCTTAGGTTAACCAGCCCCAATACCATTACACCACGCGTAAGGCGGGCATTTTTTACGTTGCCCGAAAAAAGTTCCATCATTTCGCCGGCACGTGTGGGATTACCTCAAATATTATTGCGAATTTTTCTCCTGTTTCGCGTTCTATTGCCTACAGCGGCTAGGTTGTTCTAGTTGCTCATTTCTGCACTGTCGAAGCTGGCTTCTATTCTTCTCCACATCCAATAACACTTATTCCACGCAGCGTTAAACATCACATAGGTTTCTTTTCCATTTATACTTTTCCCACTCTTGTTCTGCTGTTTACTGTCTCACCTGTCCACCACTTTTTTATTTCTTTTCACGTATCACTTGCCGTACCTCCGTCTTGTTCTTCTGCTCCCGAAAGTTTGTTCGATTTATTAAGCACTACACTTTCTGAATTGTGTATGTGCGCCATCACACAGTTCCTTTGCCCAAGTAAAAGTAAATCGTGTTTGCCTATGATTGAAAGCAGAGCTCGAGCATATACCATTTCTCATCCAACAAACATTATTTTTCTTTCAATACCCTAGAAAAATTATTTCTGCAGGTCGCCTAATCGCATTCCTTAATTCCTGTGAGCTCAAGTAACATTTGGACCGTACGTTTTGTTGCTTTGGGTGAGGTGGCCAACAGCTCGAAAAACTCTGGGGGGTGGGGGGGGGGGGGGGGGGGGGCAAGTAAGCAGTTTTCGATTGCTTTTTAGGAGTAACCGCATAACTTATGAGTGTAAAGTAAACGTATAAAGTGATTTCCAGGCCACTTGCGCATTTCCGAGGAATTAGCTGCGCAATGCTGGAGGAAATACCGGCGTGCATAGTTAGCAAATGTGTAGGAAGAGGCGTGGTCTTATCCAGCTTATCATTAATGGTTTTTCCATGTCTGAGTATTCTTTGGCAAGCGCCCCAGCAAATTCTTTCGCTAAAGTGAAAACTTAACGCCTTGAGTTTGCGCCAAAATGCGATATTGGCAATGTGATGACCTTCAATCTTTAAAATAGTGCGTCATATGCAATCTTTGTGGTGTAATGAACGCGGAATTGTGGAACAAATATGCCATTATTGTCTGCACCGCCGCTCTGCTATCAATGCAGACGGTTGAGTCCATCGCCACATACATCGCACCGATAAAATTTGCAGGACAAGTGTGGCGTGGTAGGCAGTTTGTTTATTCTTTGCACTAAAATGACGTGGTGTCTACAGTATCACGTGTCGAGTGGTACGCATTCGCTGCTAATTATTGTCATCATCTCTCCTCTTTGCAAAGTTTTCATTTTTTTCGTCTACTATTGCTCATAAGCTTCCTCAACTGCTCTTGTTAGCTCTACATACACGTTATTACCGGGATTGCGCTTTTCTGGTAACCTATTTCCCACTTGTGCAATTTACCATGCTGAAGTTGGTCCTCCACAAAAATTTTGGTTGCCCCACAACGTACTTACTCGTATGCTGTTGACGTACAGGACGGGAGCGAGCGAGGAAGGCAGAACGGAAAAACACCTTTAGGTAAACTTGAGAAGAGTCCCGCAGCAGCAGAATTCCTTGTAGGCACTAAAAACAACAAAAACTGTGCTTGCTCTGATGCCAAACCTAACGTTTTTGTATTGCAAAAAAAAAAAATATCAGGTGCAGGAACGTTCCCGTCTTTAAAGCTCTGCATCGTTGTCCTGTTCCAAACAAGTTTAGCTCAGCGAACGGGCGTGGAAGGCACAAAAGCGAAAGCGAAAACAACTGCTAGCGGACGTCGAGAACAAATCCTGGCTATGAACTGCGGACAAGATTTTTCCAGATTCGGAAAAAGAGAGGGGAAAAAGTTCCTTGTGATCTTTTACGCCTACTATCTAACTCCAGCAGCGTATTTCCGTTGCACTTTTTCACAATTTGCTTTTTATCGTTTTATATGTTCTCTGTACATATTTTACATTTTTCCACGCTTATTACCTTTTTCTTCATGTCCAACCCCAACTTTTCTCGGCTGACTATAACTGCCGTGCTGCTGTTGCTCGGATTTCTTTGCTGCATACCTGGAGAATGGGACAGAGAGCACTATCCGTATCTGCTATCCCGATCTCCCGAATGTCCAGCAATCCTATTGAAATACGGAAGCGCTTTGGAAACCGCCTTGTTCTTTTTCGTTTACGAAATCGCTGAGCTGGCTGAAAAAGAGGAACATTGCGAAGGCGTTGACATCGTTTTACAGATCCGCAAAAACCCATTTCCTTCGAACGGTGATCGTTCGTAAAAGCTGACTTCACCATCGCAGAAATTTTGACCTTTTCGCCATAACTTTGACCATTTCCACGCATTCTGTGCAGAAATGCTCTCCCTCAGTCAAAACACAGTCCCCTGTAATAGCACTGGAGCTTCGAGGGAAGTAAAACCGGGATATGTGAGACACTTACGAGCATGAAACGCGCGACCAAACAGAAGCAAATAAAAGATGTTTTTTTTTTATACACTGCGAGGCAGGAAGTCTTTTTTTAGAAGAAAACGAAACAAACGCATGATGTACTGCGTACAAACCACATCTTTCTCTTTGCGCTTCTTTCGCCTTTCATGCAAGGATTTCCAGTGCTACTGTCGGAGCATTGCTGACAGACATTATAAAACCGAAGGCGTGGGATCAGAAAAGCTACGTTCCGCTCTAAAGATACAATAACGCCAACTATTTAATGCCTCATTTTCGGGTGATTATGCGGTCTAATGCAACCAATTATTTATTTGACTACTTAGCTTCTCTCTTGGGCCTTAGTTTGTCTGTATTATGAGGGCAGAATAAGAGACACCGATTGCATTTTACTACCACCGGACAAAGTGCTGTAATGGTGCCAAACTGGTCTGCAATATGTTATCGTTCCACCCGAGCATTCAACATTTTAATTTTCGCAATTTTCATTGTAATGCCAACTTTTTGTGTGTTGATGAACGTGCTGTGCGGGATAAATAAACTAGAAGTCTGATAAATTGAGCCCTATTAACTCCACATAATCATCAAACGAAGTTGTGAAGATAAAGGTACTTCCGAAGGAAATAAATCTGCCGAAAAATCGCATAACTTGTCCTCCGCAGTCTGTGTAGAAGACGGGGCTGCGTCTTCTATATTTTTCAATGGTGCCCATTGTGGTAGCATTGTTCCAGCTTTGATATGACAGCTCCACGTTTCTCTAATAAACCGACACATGTATTTCTGATCGTTATCGATTGCTCCCGAGCGCACTAAAACCTGCAAGCGTTGCACAAACCGCCATTTCTGCCACCACACACGGTATGTACACATGTTATGTATTTGCGTTGGCACTTACGTGCGAGAGCATAGTCGTACTCCACTTTTGGTCTTCCAGGGACGGCAATCAACGCTCAGCATCGATTGCTCCTGAATAATTATATCGACATGAATTAAGAACGAACACTTCGACGCATGCGCTTGATGCATAGAACGGGCGTAGGCATCCGCGGAGAAATGCTTCCAATGGCGACGGCAACGAAGTGAGTCTCTGTGGTACTGTTCTGGTTTAGATCTCGACGTCTCACCGCAATTACTTCCTTTCATCATACGGGCTCCACGTAGCGGCATAGCCAGGCAGTAGATGTATGACCTCTTCCAGGAAGAATATTCTTGGACCAAAAGAGAGAACGAAAGGGAAGAAAGGGAGTGGGAATCTAGTTCCGAGTGATTGAGTGCGAACGTGTAGATAAACCGACTAACGGCTAAGTTTCTAATCTACTTCTAAGAACAAAAGTTATAAGGCTAAGTAAAAGTGGCCACCTACTCTTCGAATTCACAAATGAAGGAAATGAAAAAGAAAACAAGCAATGCTATGTGAGGGACGTCTGCAGTGAAAGCACCCGAAAAAAAATCCAGCTCTGATGAAATCATTGGCAATAGGGTGTTGAAAGCGAAGGAAAGAAGCAGCGAGTTCCTGCTGCTACACCCTCGTGTATTCTTTGCCCGCTTTTCTCTCGCCTCACCTTTTTCACAGTTCAGTTTAGTTCCTTGCTTCCTTCCTCTGCAATTCCACCTAATATTCCCAGTTTTACCCTGCATTCTGTGGCGCATACACTCAAAGGCAGCGCTTGGAGACACTGGAATCCGCAAGCGAAGGAAATGTCCTCCGAGAAAACCGCTGAGACTCGCAAAGAAAATAATTCCAGAAAATAAATATCTGAGGCCGGGTCATCTTTGAGTACGGAGATCCGGAGCCATTTTGAACCAAATAATGGTGCACGAAAGCTAAGTAAGTGTGGATGACTTTGTATTTCTTCTCCTTGGGCTGTCTGCACGCGTAAAGAAAATTGGTTCTGCCCTTCTTGCGCGGCATAGGAGCAGGACATTCAAGGGATTTTGAGTAAAAAAAGCGCAGTGAATAGATTTTCTATTCTTCGAACTTTCTCGCTAACCGATAGCTAATGAATGTGTTAAGCTCCGATTTGGTTTTACGTGCCTACTTGTCACTTATTCCAACCTACACACCCGACAAGATGTGCCTTGTGTCCTTAAATGCACATGCGAAATCCTTTTTTTTTGTATTTCACAAGTACATATTTTACGTGTACGTGCGCTGAAGTATAGTTGCTGCAATTTTAAAGAACATCACTGCAGAGGTAATCGCAAATTAGGGTCCTGTTGATCGTTCCGGCAAAGTCACCATGCAACACAAAATCAAACAAACGTTCTTGAACCGGGGTTTTGAGTCGTTGTAACAAGTTCCGAGTTATTTGTCTCAGCTGATTTGTAATGAACGTGGGTAATGTGAAGGTACGTTTAGTAAAACGGTACAAAAAGCTCTGAAACGTAAGTAGAAAAAAAAAATTGGGAACAACATATTTAGCCCTTAGCCTTTCTAGTTGCAGAACTGCCAAAAACTTATATCTCACGCTGGGATGTGTATGTCATGTATGTTACACATCCTCGGTCATTCACAATATTCAAAGGTGCTAGGAAAACAGTAAAACGGCTACGAAGCACGTTATCTGATATCGTGAACTTCAAGAGAACATGCACATAAAAACTTTTGAAGAGATCTGTTGTGAGAGGCACAATCATTTTAGCCCAAAAAATGGGAATATTAGCAGGATTGGTCGAATATTTGTGCAAATATCATGGAAATGTAATGCAATGAATACAAAAGCGAATGCAAATAGCGAACCTGAATTGGGAATGTAAATTGCGAGCATGTTTCCATGGGCCATAGCTAATGGCTTGGAGGAGTCGAAGCTTGAGCCGGTTGGTACATAACTTTCAGAGTAGAGTGCAGCGCAGTGAACGGGACGAAGCGAAGACGAGACGAACACAAGCGCTGTTAGTAAGCGCTTGTGTTTGCCTCGTATTCGCTTCGTCCCGTCCATTGCGCTGCCCTCTACTCTGAAAGCTAAACGGCTTGTTTTGTCTCCGGCTTCGTGTTGATTCAGTTTGTCCGTATAGTCGATAACTACGTCCTCTCCACTTGGTGTGTAATGGATAAGGGGAGCTAATTGGGCCACGCTGTTTGCGCAAACACAAAACTCCGGAGTAGAGTGAAACTTGCTCCGTCAGCGGGTATAAATGAAAGTAGTGCATCAGTAAGGAAGCATGCCAGGAGCTGGGGTTTTATTTTCCTACCCGATCAGTGAGCATTTCGGCCTTACACAGGACAGTACAGGTGCCTAAAGCAAGTAAAGAATTAATAGTTGGGTGACAGAGAGCTAACTTAGAGGGCTGTCGAAAAAAGCAACACGCAATGTATTTCAGGAACGTCTAAAACGCTTGCAGCCAATTTGTGACAACGGGTGGTCACCATCCATTGATGAAAGACGAAAGCAAGTAGAGAAGCTAATATCAAAAAGAAGTTACTCTTGCAAACCAAATATACTCAGCACTTTTCCGTAAAAAATACCCCGCAAAATGTGAAAGCGATGTTTTGCAGTCAGACGTTTACCTCTCCGAAATAAAGCTATCCGAGAGAATGACTAGAAATAAATGGCAGATATTCGTCCGGTTTACATGACTCCGAACACATTCTTTTTTTGTCCTAGCTGGGCGGAGATGGTCTTTACAAGCTCCTGAACGAGAGTGGTGAGTTGCTCGAGACTGCTTTTGAATTCTTTATTTATGTAACCTAAGGCATTTTCGTCCTGAATGGGTTACACTTGTTTCCGATTTCGTTTCTTTTCCTTTACGGGTTGTGTCAGTGGCGCCGTGGTGGGTTGTACTAAGCAGCTTCGGGGAGTGTGCCCGGTTGTGTTTGTGGGGTTGGTGCGCGTGTGTTCTTGAGTTGTGTCATGAGGGCTTTGAGTGATTGAATTTCGGTCCCAAGTTTCTTTATTTCTTGTTTTAGTTTCTAACATTCGTTAAACTGTGGACTGGAGGGAGGTGCAGTGGGAGAGAGAAGTGATGCCCAGCTCCCCTTGTTGCGCTCTGTGTCGTTGTCCTTCCGCTCTCGCTCCCCCTGTGTTGTCTGGACTTTGACCGGGCTCCCCTGGAGTCGGACAGTTGATTTTCAATAAAAATGGGTGGACGGACAGACAGACCGACAGACAGACTGACTGACTGACTGACTGACTGACTGACTGACTGACTGACTGACCGACCGACCGACCGACCGACCGACCGACCGACCGACCGACCGACCGACCGACCGACCGACCGACCAACCGACCGACTGACCAACCGACCGACTGACTGACTGACAGAATGGCTGGCTGGCTAGCTGACTGACTGACTGACTTACTGACAGACTGGCTAAGGTATATCTACGCAAATTTTTTTCTGGAACTACTGAATCTGGTGGCACAAGTCAGACATACCAACATTGTTCAAAAAGAAAATAAAAGGCATATTTGAGGCATAATATAGGTACATAACTGACACCACCAGCACTGTTTTAATTTAAAAAGGCACGGGCCCTATTTTTCAATATAAACGAAAACAAAAACCCGTTTAAGACAGTTTCACAAGTGAGGCGAGATAAATCCAACGACAAAAAAAAAAAAGAGAAAGGGGCGGGGAGGGGGGGGGGGGCGGAGGAGGGTCTCGATATCTTGCTCTATGCGTTCTAAACCGAGCTGTAACCAAAAGAAGCAACGGATGGCGCGCAAGAGGCGCGAAAGCGGGGAAATACACTGAGAACATTTCTATCACGTTTACCATGGGAGCAGCGTGAGCGGTGGTAGACAGGGAAGAGGACAGAGGCGAAGGTGTTACTTGGAGTGGGCAGGAATACACTATCGCCTTTCGGCTGACATATGCGGGTATTCATGCAGATACCGGGTCACTTTTTTAGCGTGAGCAAACGCACTCGAAGTTTCGAAGTAAGGCCAATTTCCGCTATGTAACAATGCAAATGCATTTATAGCTCCGCCCTGCTCCATGAAGATGTCTTTGGTTGTGAATACTCCTTAATCCAATTCTTCCCGATTTGGGACGATGCCTGGATATACGCATGTATAACTGAAGGGAAGGGCACATGTTCTTTCTCCTGAAGGAACAAGCTAACAGCAACAAAAACGAATAACACTCACACTTTAATTACTCCTGGCGTGGGATTAGAAAAATGTAACACATTAAAATGAGACACGCGAGCCAAACAGTGCAAGTGTTATTCACTACAACGCCAGAGGGAGAAAAAAAACGAAAAGAACGAAGGATATCTTAAACTTATTTATTACGTCAAAAAATGAGGAAAAATAAGACATTACAATGGCTATAGAGAGACATTATTTTAAGGCATAGATGACATCAGCCGAAGACCAACCGACTCTCGGCGGGATATCAGGATCGTCGTCAAAGGCTGCGGATGAAGATGATGAAAGGCCCAACGTGGCACGTGAATGGGACCATTTGTCCTTTTTACGAGCTGGTCTTAGTGCTGAATAAAATGCTCAGGCGTGACATTACTCTTACTTTTCATAGCCTCAAGCGCGTTTTCAGCCTCTGGAATACGACGTTATCTTTCCGAATTATGCATATATAGAGGAAGGCGAAGGGGAGCATAGATACAACTTTACTTATCCTTTGTGTTTGCGTTTAGTGTGCAAGCGCAAAAACTCGACGTTTCTGCGAACCAAAACAAGAGCGGCCTAAGAGTGACACATCTTGGCCGTAATATAGTCAGGGCTCGCACGTATAACTTCCGAATTCCCGCCCCTCTATAACGGGGGATGGTCGTGATACTTTCTCAGTTCTTGTCGCTCGGTGGGCTCTTGTGCCCATAGTTTTTTTTTCGTATACATTTTTTTCGTTCCCATTTTATCCTTTTCGAATGCACGACGCCTCAGCGATAAGCCACCCTGAGCTCCATCGTAAATTATCTGGTGAAGACCAGACATTGCCTCTGCTCTGGCGTGTGGTTCATGTTTAAGACAGGAGCATGGCACCCACATTCCAGGAGCCGCTCCTTTTAGGGGTGAAGTCCCTTACGGTATCGGGGGGTCAGCGTCTCGTGTCATTGTCGTCTCATGTCGTCGTAGTATTATGTAGTCACACGGTATTAAAACACCTAGACACTTATTTTCTTACTCCTCGCGATAGAATGTAACGCGCAATAAAAGAACGCACCGGGACCCTCGTTTTAAAACGCTTCGTGCTAGAAGGCTTCGTGCTTCGATGACACGAGACTTACCCCCGTATTCTGAATCCCTCCTCCACTCAAAGTGCTTCCTCCACTCCGTCGAGTGGAGGATAAGGCAACACCTCCACTCGAAATGTCCACGCATTTCATAAACGTGGTGACGCCAACCCTCCGAGGAAATCCTTCGTTTGGAGGGACCCTCAAGGTCGCACTTTCGGAGCAGCAGCGAAAGGCATCTGGGGGCGAGGTTATTACAAATTTTTTATTCAAGACTTAAAAGTACGCATAAAAAATATAAAAGTCTAATGTTTTTATTTTTTGTTAAGTAATTAAACAGGTATTTTAAGAAATATTAGTTTCGATGGTTAGGAGGAGCATGAAAATAACATGAATCCGGTGGACACAACTAGAAATAACTGTTTTCTGGTCTGGCCACACTGCACACACACTTCGGTAGCAGACTATAAATCTGTTTTGTTTTTGTGCACGCTGCTCCATGTCTGCATGTATCCCGTTGTGTCCTGTTCTTTCTGATCCTATCGATTACTATAAGTTTCAGGCCCCCCCTCCGGATGACAGCCAAGATAACAATATGTCAGCGGAAGGGCTGGAGGTGTAGGGCGGTTTGCTTCCATGCATGACGAGCGCATTTCATCGGCCGGAATTGCCGACACAGTGAGCGCTTAATTATTTGTTCTTTTCTGTTCACGCCACTCTCGGCAGCTCAAAGCCGACATAATGTTCAAATTAACAAGTAGTGCGTGTGTAATTTTACAGGCACCACGGTGAACCCGGTAGAAATGTCCCCCTTCGAAAGCACGCAAGCGCGAGGTAGCAGGCGAGCACAAAGCGACGGGCACTTGGAGAGGGGCGGAGCCTCGCAGCGCAGGCGGCTCGAAGAAACAATAAAAAAAGAAAACTGGGCTTTGGAGCAGACGACACGCTCGCTCGCTTCCCTACGGCGATCGTCTGCTTCATATGCACTGTAAGCAGCTTACGGTAGCCGTGTCATAGTTTAGTGTGACAACTTCATTACAGAGCGATGAATTTCGGTACATGACAGCGACAACCTTGTCATTGCGAGGATGAAGACAAGTCCACACCGATATCTTGGAGCTCGCCCGCTATCGCAGAAAACATCACGACGCTTCGAATTACAAGTTTCAACCAACGCCTAACGATGCGGCTTGTCGGCGGCGAAACGTTGACGAAGGCACCCATCACAACGTGGAATGTCCCGGCGCCATAACATCGCAACGTAACCAGCAGCCGGAACGCAGGGAGCAGTGGGTGGCCGTGGTTGCTGGCGTTTGGCTTGAAGGGTCGCCACCTCGGAAGCTCCAGCAGTGACCGATTTGGTAAAGCAGCACCGCGACACGAATTCTCCCTTGCTGAAGTGCTCAAGCGTATTCAGCCAGTATCTTATGCGCTGACATGGCAAATTCACGTCGCGGAAATCCCCTAAACCTTCATTATATGCCTTGTCAATGCGGGATACATGCCAAGCGAAAGAGGCGAGCAAGCACAGCCGGCTCGAACCGAGAGGAGCGTAGGCGGCCATCTTGAAAATAGTACTGGAGGGCTACTTCAAGGTAGCACAGACGACACCTTGGAGTGGCTCCTCCAAATCGTAAGCGGCTCCTCCAAATCGCCGAGCGGCTCCTCCGTTGGAGGAGACACTCGAGTGGAGGTTAGTTTATGAAACCGAAACTCGCTTTCAAGGGTCTTCTCGAGCGGAGGCTCGAGTTGAGGAGGGGCTCAGAATACGGGGGTTAGACTTACACCAAAGTTGTATATAGCTCAACCCCCCCACGGTTTCATCAATAGTGGGGAAAAACGCCAAGGCGTCAAGAATACCCCTGTACTCTGCTTGCTTTGCCCCTCCTGAGGTTTCACGTTACGGTTTCATCTCCGTGGGCAAAATACACTTTTACATTGCAGGCTCCTATCAAGGTTTCATGTTAGTGGAGATTTCTCTTAACCGCGTTACTAACCCCGAAAAATTGCGTTGGCATTGTGAACCAACAAAACGCTGCGTGGCATCTGAAGTACTACAGCGAAGGTGGCTCGCGCTAAGTTCTGACGACAATTGCGGGCGTCTATCGGGTCGCGTCGGCAAAGAATCGCACATGCTCGCTCAAGAGCTGGTGTGAAATGCTCCGTTGCTCTCAATCGAATGTAGGTATCTTGGAAAGAAAGTCATACCAAAACTGGCCGCTAAGACGGCATCACGCCTAGATTCATTTACTTGTCATAGTTAGGAAGCTCTCAGCCAAGTTGTAAACGTTAGAGAATTGCCGTCTGCTGTCAATGCATGGCCGTCTATGGAGGAACTTTTGTTGCTTTATCGAAGCTATACCAAAACAATTTATGAGCTAAATTATTCAGAATCATTTATGATATGTACGTGTGTCTATACAGCATCGCTGGTCTTCGTTTTCACAGTAGTGGAAGGGCTTAATCTTTCTTCTTTTTTGCCACAGCATATCGTTCTTGTCATAGAACAAACTGCGGTGTAAGATATCGTAGCGCAAATTACGAGGAAGAAACCGACTTAGGCTGGACATGTAATGAGTAGCCCTGACAGCCGGTGGGTAATCAGGAAAACAAACTGGTCGCTGGGATACAGGACAAGAATTTCATGAAGAGAATTAACTTAATGGAGGAAGGGAATGAATAGACCTGGGTATCGCAAAACACGAATGGTTGGAGCAACACAGGAGAGGCCTTAGTTCTGCAGTGGACAGAAACAGGCTTAGGGTAATGATGATGGTGATGATAATCATGATCGTGATCATGATGGTGGTGGGGGTGGTGGTTAAGGTGGTAGTGGTGGTGGTGGTCATGGTGGACGGTGATTCATGCGATTATGATGGGAGGGGTGGTGGCTGTTGCAATACACGCCTTTTTAGTAGGATAAAGTAAATGCCATGATAAAAAAAAACCTTTCATGGCAGATGCCTGTGAATTGTTTGTGTTTTTTATTCAATCTGCAAAGTGAATTTTGGGGACAAGCTTTTGAGTTCCGAAATCGTTCCTTCAGTTTCCCCTTACCTTAAATTTTCTGTTGGTGCATACGAAGAGTGGTGTTACATTCAATCTTGCCCTACTTGCAGATAGCCAAAATTTTCCTCTTATTTAAGCATAACTTCAAGAGTTTTCACATACAATGATTCATCTTAAAAATATTAATTTAAGCACCTTCCGAAAGGAGTAGTTAACATTTCGCATCCACCTTTCCTGCCTTAGTTACTTCTTCACCGCGGTTTACGCCGATGTACTCCTACGTTAACTGTGCCTGAGTTATCGTAAAAACAAATATAAGAAAGCAAGCCCACCTTGAGCTGGGCACGACAAGGTGACGACTCTTTTATGGTCAGAAATTAAAAAAAATTACGCCCACCTTCCCTCGCGGGAACCCTGGTGTGATGCGACGCTGAGAGGGGTTCAAGCGCAAGCGGAGAGCAACCGTCGACCGAAAGACCGCCGGAGAGCGGCACATTGGTTATATGCGCAGCGCGCCCGAAGGAGAGGAGACCGCGGAGAGAGAGAGTGCCGGGGCTATGACGCAACACAATCCAATTCAATCCAATCCAATCCAATCCAAGCCAAGCCAAGCCAAGCCAAGCCAAGCCAAGCCAAGCCAATCTAATCTAATCTAATCTAATCTAATCTAATCTAATCCAATGCCCCTCGCGCGAGAGCGTTCGCTATCGGGGAGGAGAGGGGGAGAGTGGCTGCGGACAACAACGGACGCACGCGGACAACAACGGACGCACGCAGGAAGGACAGGGCCGCCGACAAGAGATGCTCCGAGCGTCGCATCTAAAATTGTGCTCAGGGGTGTTATCTTAACTCCCGAAACATGGCCGTGGTAGCACCAACTACGCTTGTAACGCCAGCCCCTTCTGTTTTTAGCTCATGCTGCTTGTCACGAGCCGCAACCAGGGCACGCAGTTCTCTGAACCGAACACGCGATATGTAGGCTGTTGTATAGCACAAGGTAAACAGGCAGTCAAGTCGCGTTCCTCGCAAGCGTCACCTCTACCGACAGCGTTTCCGACGAGCGTGCCTGAGGGCGCAAGAGAAGGTGTAGAGCGGAAGTGCACGGGAAGAAAAATGATACCGCTGGTGGAAGATATTAAGGGTCAAGAAGGAACGAAGGCAATTTAAGGCCAACCGAGCTCCGTGTTCCTTTATTAAAGGCTGCCCCCTTGGGGATGACAGGTATTGTCACCGGATCCGGTCTTAATTTTCGGAAGCCGGTCTTGCATAGTTCGGACGCCATTGACAGAAGCCATGAAAAACGCCCGGGCCATCAATCTAATGCAGTGATGGGGCTTTGTGCGAAAGCATTAGTTGGCTCAATAGGTCGAAAATCGAGCGCCGTCGGGGTCCCAACATGAGAAATGGCACACAATTTAACCAACGGCGCAAAGACAAAATAAGGAACATTTTGTTATATGTGGAGGGCGGAGTAGGTTACGCGCCAAAACTACACCTTGGCTCGGAGGCCGGCCGTACTGGGGGGCCCAGGAATTATTTTTGGACCACCTGCGGATCGTTAACATGCTGCAAAATGACCACACATAGATGAATTTTATTTATAACGGCGATAAACGGAAAGCAAAGCAATCGAAAGAACAACATAATAGGACGAATTCGTACCGCTGCCGACGTACCGATTCATCAACGCCCTGCCAAAATTGCTAGACCCAATGACATGAAATTTTGCAAGTGCATTCCAATCGTAGTGTGGAAAATCAATAAGGTTTGAATGATCGAAATTACACCCCTGAATAAGTAAACCCGGCTTAATTAGGTTTTCGCAAATTCCTGATTATCTCGCCGATCCCTTACGCCTTTGAACTCGTTTTGAACCGGTTTTTTACTCTATACAAAAGCAGTTTCAGGATTTTGCCCAACAGAATCTCTATGTGGTGAATCTAGATTTGAGGGTAAAGAGGGTATTTTTGCGAATTGCTCAATATATGTTTGGTTCATACATGTATCTTGCTGCTTTCGCTGACAAATTTTACACCAAACAAACGCAAAAAAAAAAACTAACTTAAGCATTCCGCCCTAAGGAACCTCTAAAATACTTCTGGGTTACTTGCAAATGCACCCCGAAAGAAATACAAAGGGCTGAGATGTGATATCAACACCCTGCCAAAAGTGCCAGACTTAAAGATTTGGAAAATTTGAGCGTACGTTCCTATCATTGCATAAGAGCCCAATACGCTTCCATTTTTATAACATACGCCCGTAAAGGAGTGAAAAAGATTGAACATGTAAAATACACACGTATTCAGAGAAATTTTCGCGTGTCGTTCTCGCCGTCCGTTGTCGTACTCACTTGCCCAAATCTGGCTTGCGGAGATCAACTTTATGGCCTTGCCTGCTACATGTGCAGATATTAATAAAAAAAAACAGAACAACCATCCCGTATCGCACAGCGTACGTTACGCATACATACCTACCTGACTTCACAGATATGCAACTACTGCTCTATAAACAAAGCCGAGGCCGACGAGCGTTGCGAAAGGCAAGATGAAGAGCAGCCGAGGTGCAACGCTAACAGGGATGGCTCCGGCAATCGGAGCAGAAGTGAAAATGTTAGAGCAAATCAGGAAGCCTGTTTTTCTGCCTCGGGTCATAGTTCGAGACGGTTTGCACAGGTAGACGTGACCGGAGTTGCGAAAAGAATCGTAAACTGGCCGGTTGGCCTTTAGTTTTGAAGCGTCATGTTAGAGTAACCCCAGGGCAACGTCGCACATGAGAAAAGGGGATGTCGGCAAGCCTAATGGTAAGCAGAGGAATTTGTTCCGGAGAAAATGAACAGGGAATAAGAAGCTGTCGTGGAGTTAAATAGAGAGTGATGTTCGGCCAATATTAACCGAAGGTTTGTGTTTCGGCTCATTCTTTCGTTCACTTCCGAAAAAAAAAAAAAAAAAAAACTACCCGACTCTCTACGCCCCCCTGTGCAGACCCTGTGAACAGCCCGCTAAATAATATCCATGGTCTGGTTGATGTCAGAGTAACACGTCCTTATACCAAAACCCATGTCATACGAGCAGCGAAAGAGTAAACTTGCCACCTCTGACCCTAATTGGCAGCTATCACCGAAAGGGAGAAAACGGAGGGTGGAACCAACAAAGCCCTGGAGTAAGAACACTGCCCACCAATCAGCGTTTGTTTTGTTAAACAAAGGTTTCCATTCTACTCCAGTTTACGCGACAAATACGTATATTTCGAAGGTGACAGTGATTGTGTAGACTGTCAGCGCGCGATCCAATTTTGACTTGAACCCGAAGCAGCAATGGCGCAGCGCCACTGACGCTTCTTTGCGGCTATGTTGCAGGTTTCAGTATAAGGCCCACGTGTGGACAGCGTCCACAGCGGTCTTCGTTTTCAAACGGATACGATGACACATTGCTGCTTCGGAGTCTCTCGCTCACTAACTAAAGGCACTTAATGCAAAAATAAAGGGAGAACCCAGCGATGCCCGGTAGTGCCTGTATAACGTACAACGTAAACCTTAAAGCGTGGTATTTGCCCCAAAATCCAGATTCGCCGGATTACGTATCCTTTCAGGCAAACCATGAAATAAGTTCTCAGATATGCATGAACAAATCCACTTTGATGTATGGATGGTTCCGCGACATAATCAAGAATTTGCGGAAGAAACATTTTATCTTTTTACAGCAAACCAATATGCAGATATCCTGCCCCCCCCCCCCCCCCCCCCCCCCCTCTCCCGATAGTTTAATCGTATATGGCGTTCTCAGAACCATGTCGGCAGAATACGATTTGCGGCAAAGCGAACTTTGTCGCGAATGCTCTGTAACTCTTAATCAGCTATCAATCCGATCGTAACTTTATGCGAAAGCACCAGTTAGCTATGTTGGTCAAAAATCTAGTGTTTATGGCACACAAGAAATAGCCGACGAATGCTACACAAAATGGCCGACCTTTCTGAGACAGAGAAAAAAGATCAATGAACTCTCGCAGTGACGCCACATAGTTAAGAGAGGCTCATATGGTGACTAATTGAGTTATATAAAAATTATTGAATTGAATCAAATTATTGAATAATTGAATTTAAATGAATTGAGTTAAATTAAAATTGGGTAAATTTTGTTCTGGGGAGATTTAAAAGAAGGACTCCCGTAATTCTAGACGATCACAAAACCCCTAGAAAATCGCATCAAGATCATTTTAGGTGGCTAAAGGTGAAGCTAGATAAAATGATTGGTGGTCTTCGAGATAGGAACGTTAGTGATATGCACTCAGTACTATAGGAGAATATCAAGCATGGAAATTGCACAAGTGGAAATTACGCGAGTAGAAAATCACGTTTCCGCAAATAACGTATGCGTAAGGCTAATGAGGGCGGTTGGCCTAGCTTATCCTTCATAGCTACCGAAAAAGGGAGAAGAAGATGCTTAGAGGAAATGGTGATGACGACGATAATGAGAGGACGCATGCGCGCCGCTCTATGAGCTAAACTGTAGGCACAACGTCTTTATAGTGCGTAGAATGAACACGTTGCTTTCCACGCCACACATTTCTACAAATTTTATCGATGCGGTGTATACGGCGGTACATTCTGAACAGTTTACGTAGGTATTGCGGTGCAGGCAGTACCGGGGTGTTCGCTCCACAATTCAGCGCTAACAATGCGGTTTTCACCAGGCTCTAAGGAGTGCTCCGATGTTCTACAAGTTCATTTCCTTTTGCGACATCGTAGTAAAAAAAATGGCATTTCACGAGCTCCTATGCATAATAGGAATTTACCCCCGAAATTTGAAAACTTTGTGTCCACCACTTTGGGCTCGAGGGTGATATCACATATCTTTTCTCTGTTGACTTCTTAGAGGTGTTTTCTTCAAAAAACTTTCCTTCTTCCTTTTATATGGTTGTAAGGACTAAATCCTGAAAGACGTTTTCTATAATTGGGGGTCCATATTAGTAAGCAAAAAAGTAAAAATAATTGGATATATCAACAGTCGAACAGGTGTGCGTTGGCACGTACGTACGTACGTACGTGCGTGTCGGACAAAGAAACCTTGCCTAAAATGGTAACGCCTGAATGCATCACTTTCGGTGGATGTCCCCGCATAAATATGAGCCGCCTCTGTGTGCGCTAAGTGTCGCAATCGCAAGCCTGAGAACGACCACACGATATACAAAGATAAATCCTTGGAGCGCATTCTTATGCAACATAGCAGCTGGCAGAGAGTGTATGTCCTTGACTGTGTGTTGTGCAGTATGAACTTCGGCGAACTTAGAGGAATCGATCAGAACAGGTGCCGTATTAAGTCAGTTGCGGGAGAGGCTGTGTCATGTTCCCGAGGCTATGTCCTGGAAACTAATACCACAGGTGCCGAGAGCATGCTCCACGGCGACAGCATTGCGCGTAACGTGGCGAAGGACCAGACGGTCAATTTTTGTTTTTGTGGTGCGCTGACCTAAGTTAATCATGCAGAACTGTAGCGTAAGAAAACCCACGCGTTGCGAAATTGACGTTGAGTTATGTGTGGACACCGGAATCATAGTAGGTAGTTTCCAGAGCTCAATACATAGCGGGAGTTTTGCGGAGTACTGACTGACTGGCAACATAGACGAATACTATAGCATTAATGAAAGGGCAGCAGGTCTTGTAATTAGGCTCAATAAGAGGTACAAGCTCAAGGTGGTGCAGGGCTACGCGCCTACATCCAGCCACGACGACCAAGTAGTGGAACGCTTCTATGAAGATGTGGAATCGGCAATGGCTAAAGTAAAAACACAGTATACCGTAGTTATGGGGGACTTCAATGCTAAAGTAGACAAAAATCAGGCTGGAGACAAGACAGTTGGGAACTATGGTCTGGGCTGTAGAAAAAGCAGGGGGGACCTACTAGTTGAGTTTGCAGAACGGAATAACCTACGCATAATGAATACCTTCTTCTGTAAACGGGAGAGTCGGAAGTGGACCTGGAGGAGCCCGAATGGGGAGCACAAAAATGAAATAGACTTCATATATGCGATAACCCTGGCGTCGTGCAGGATGTGGAAGGGCTCGGAAGAGTAAGGTGTAGTGACCACCGTATGGTAAGATCTCGAATTAGGCTAGATTTGAGGAGGGACCGCGACAAGCTAGTACGAAAGAAGCCGATAAATGAGCTAACAGTAAGACGTAAAGTAGAAGAATTCAGGATGGCGCTGCAGAACCGATATTCCGCCCTTAACGATGAAGCCGAGCGTACGACACAGGAAGCCAGCGACAACCTTACACGCATTATCACGGAGTGTGCCGTAGAAGCCGGGGGCACTATGGCTAGACAGGATACTGGTAAACTTTCACAGGAGACGAAAGATCTAATCAGGAAACGGCAAACCATGAGAATCTCTACCGCAGCTGACAGAATAGAACTAACCGAGCTCTCGAAGTTAATCAGTAAGCGTAAGACAGCTGACATACGGAAGTATAATATGGAGAGGATCGAATACGCTGTAAAGAATGGAGGTAGCCTGAAAGCAGTGAAGAGACGTCTTGGCGTGGGGAAAAATCAGATGTATGCACTTAAGGATAAGGAAGGCAATGTCATCACAAATAGGGATAAAATAGCCACAGTGGCCGAGGAGTTCTATAGGGATCTGTACAGTAGCCGGGACATACAGGATAATGCCGAACGAGACAGTAGCTCAGAGGAGATAGACATCCCACCAGTAACGACCTAAGAAGTAAGGAAGGCTTTGAAAGAAATGAAAGGGGGCAAAGGACCTGGTGAGGATCAGATAACAGCAGACCTCTTGAAGGATGGCGGAGAAATTGTACTTGAAAAACTGGCAAACCTGTATACGCAATGCCTAATGACCGCAATGGTACCGGAATCTTGGAAGAACGCGAACATCATCCTCATCCATAAGAAAGGCGACACGAAGGACTTGAAAAATTACAGGCCGATCAGCTTACTGTCAGTCGTCTACAAGGTATTTACCAAGGTAATCGCTAACCGAATCTCTGCAACCTTAGATTTCAGTCAACCTAAAGAACAAGCAGGGTTCCGTAAAGGTTATTCAACAATGGACCATATTCACACGATCAATCAGGTGATAGAGAAGTGCGCTGAGTATACTGAACCCCTATATATAGCCTTCATAGATTATGAGAAAGCATTTGACTCGGTCGAAACCCTAGCAGTCATTCAGGCATTAACGAACCAGGGGGTAGATGAGCAATATGTAAGAATACTAGAGGATATCTACAATGAGTCTACAGCTACCATCATCCTCCAGAGGAAGAGCAGTAAAATACCTATGAGGAATGGTGTTAGACAAGGAGACACAATCTCTCCAATGTTATTCACAGCATGCTTACAAGAAATATTTAGAACGTTGGATTGGGAACAGGTGGGAGTAAGGGTTAATGGAGAATACCTCAGTAACCTCAGATTTGCTGATGACGTTGCCTTGCTAAGTAACTCGGGGGACGAATTGCAAAGCATGCTTTCCGCACTGGGCGAACAGAGTAGAACCGTGGGCCTGAAAATTAATATGCAGAAAACTAAAGTAATGATCAATAACCTCGGGACAGCACCGCAGTTTGAGATAGGTGGCGAGGCAGTGGAAGTGGTAAGCGAATATATCTACTTAGGCCAGGTTGTGACCCCAGATCCCAACCATGAGGCAGAGATAATTAGAAGGATCAGAATGGGGTGGGGTGCATATGGCAGACATTCTCAGATAATGAATAGCAGCCTACCACTGTCGCTGAAGAATAAAGTGTATGACAGCTGCATCTTACCGGTACTCACTTACGGGGCAGAAACTTGGAGGCTCACTAAGAGGGTTCAACTTAAATTGAGAACGACTCAGCGGGCAATGGAGCGGAAAATGATAGGTGTAACATTAAGGGACAACAAGAGAGCGGAGTGGGTCAGGGAGCAAACTGGTGTTAAAGACATATTAGTAGAAATTAAGAAGAAGAAATGGACGTGGGCAGGGCATGTAGTGCGAAGGCAAGATAACCGCTGGTCATTAAGGGTAACAGAGTGGATCCCTAGAGAAGGCAAACGTTGCAGGGGGCGGCAGAAAGTTAGATGGGCAGATGAGATCAAGAAGTTTGCGGGGATAAATTGGTCACAGTTAGCACAGGACCGAGGTAATTGGAGAATAATGGGAGAGGCCTTTGCCCTGCACTGGGCGTAGATAGGCTGGTGATGATGATGATGATGATGGTGACTGACTACTTATTTGACGAGCCCCCAGGAATGAGTTACAATGTGCAAAATGCAACAAAGCAACACCACACGACTGCTCTGGTCTCACCTTAATTTCTTCCAGGGAAAAAAAAAAGAAAGTTTTTCGTTCACCCGCAAACAGTGAAGGCAGCAGCGCGTCAAAGTGCTATGAGACTGGCGATAATAACTAAATATAGTAACATCTAACAAGAACTAAACAAGGAAGTGGTAGGTTTCAGCGCAAAAACTGAATCCAGGTAGCTACCGCCGTGGCCGGCTGATTCGTCGTACACAAAGTACAAGTCCATTCACCTCACAGGAAAGCGCGGAGAAAGAGACGCGGAGGGAAAGATAAACAAGTGAAAAGGATAAAGTAAACGACAGACCGCAAAGAAAACAAAGAGCGTAAGAATCGGCGCCGCTTGCCTGATTTTTTTCTTGGCTTTAAATGGAACCATTTTTACTCGTAGATTTGTGCTATCTTTCCAACCTAATTTTTTGCCCTTATCCTTGAGTTCTTGTCTATCTGCGGGCTTCGGCGTTTTTTATTTATTTTTTTCTTGTGCGAGTGCGATAGAAAAGCCGTGGTGGCGTGACTCCCTCTTTCTGATGCAGCCAAATGTCCGTGTCGATCTGGTTGGGGATACAAAGTGGTCCTGGAAGGAGCTTCGGATACGGCGAGGACGAACCCCTCTAGCAAGGTCCGACAGTATGAGCGTGCTGCGTACAGCCTGCGAGGCTTTAGCGGCAGTGTTTTGTGATGAAGGAATTTTGTGATGAAGGAATACATATAAATATATATATATATATATATATATATATATATATATATATATATATATATATATATATATATATATATATATATATATCACAGATGTTACGAAAACATTTATTGCTTTTGAAACCGCTCGTCGTATTCCCGGTCGTCTTTAATTCGCAAGAACATTTTCTTCTTCTGGAAGTCGCTAGGAACTAACGCTGTAAGAGGAAAACGGGAAAAACAGGACGTAATTTTGCCTGATATTTACTACTGCGGCCTTGATCGATTGCGTTATTATCTTTTCACTTCTCGAAATTTCTATCTGCTAGAAATGAAGATTCTATACCACACATACAAGTAATAATGGGCTGCGTATAAGTTCGACACGCTGTAATGACGAAACTTTCGTTCAAACGTTGTGTGCTCCCTGCTTCTGGGCTGCGGAGGGCTCGGAGAAGTGTCACCGAGCTTCTGGTTAAGGGATATACTTGTCAAGTCTTTGTATCGTGACTGTGCAAGATGAAAATTGAGCAATAGGTGTTCTTGTTGCTTTGCTTTCTTTCGTGTCGATGTCATTGCCCAATTCCGAGTGGCGTAGAGTACTCGTCTATTGGCAACAGGTGGCATGTAACCAGAAATACACAAGTGGAGAAGCGGTTCGGACGCTTAGTTATGTCGCAGACGATGAAGATCATCATTGCCGCACAATTATCAAGTGCGCTGCCCAGCAAAGTTCATTTTGTTTCTCAATACAAGATCACCCAATTCCTATCATTTCCCCGCTTGCGCAATTAACTCTTTCGGGACCGCCGGAAAAAGTGATGAAAAAGGGAGGTCTCGATATAAATTTTTTATTACATAAAGCAAAGGCACCACCATCCTGCCTTAGCATATACCAAAATACAGCTAATTATATGTTCTTTGACATACAATACCAAGTTTTACTTCAACCCTGATGATAGAACCATAAAAAAATCTGAAAGTCAGAACTTCGGAAAAAAACTACAGAAAAAGATAGAAAAAAGAGTAAATATAAAAATATTAAAAAACAATAAAATTATTTCAGGATATACAAAATCTAACCCAATGCTTTATTTCTTCATCGCGAAAGTTTGATGCGGCTAGGTGTAACTGGTTTTTTGTATTTTGTGTGATCTCTTTGGCACTAGGGCCATGGCTACGTCGTTGCCCAGGTACACGCCGGGCTCTCGTCTCGGCGAAAACTTGATCCATTTCTCCGCTGGTGGCAGGAGATCACCCCCATACGAAGTTAACACCCTAGCGAACAAATATAAACCAACCAGAACATATTTCAAGCGCACATACCTACTCCAGAGCCAATTGAAACCGAAACCAACACACACCTTTGAGCGCGATTTGATGTTCCAGGCTGATCGACACCCGAATCCTCACTCGAGCGGAAATTCGATCTCTAAAGCCGCATTCCGACTCTTCACTGCCACTCTCATCGTTAAAATCCACAGTAGAAGGGGAAGATATGTGAGACGAGACGAGGCAGATTTCTTATCGCGCTCGCGCGAGTATGACGCCATGTTTGTTTACATTCGAAACCACTGCCCGTCAGAATAAAATATCTGATGCGTTGCCGCCTGGCGATAAAAAAAGGAACTTCACAAAAGAGAAAACTCCAGTTTTCAAACTATCTCCTAGATGTCGCTAGGTGTTCCATCAAGCGAAAATTTGTATTCTGCAGGCTCGCGAAACCATCGATCATATGTGATCGATGGCCTATGGAGCGGTCTCGAAAGAGTTAATAATTGCTGCATGAAAGGCTAACACCATGGCGTACAGATTTCATCACCATCAAACGACCTCGTTGGGGAATCAAGTTCCTACCTCTCGTCTCCGCGATTTCAGCCTTAAAGGAGCCATGAAGACAAAATTCAAGTTGGGTTTCTTAGAAAGTCTGCTCAGTCCCGATAACAATGATACCAATATAATCGCAGTCTTCGAACAAATAACGGAGATATCAAAGAAAAGGTGTGAAGCAGTCGCGACCCCCCAGCCAATTTCCCGCAACTTTTCTATGACGTCACGGAACCTTGTTTGTGCGATTGGCGGCCGCCTAACTGACCTATCGCGACGACACATGTCTGGACGTCTGTAATGGGGCCTCTAGTTCCATTTGACCGCATCACTTGAATGCTAACGTGCAGTTAACGCACTGAAAATTATGTTTTATTGTTGGCCCGTATGACGTCATTCTTGCTCATAACACGTCACTGTGGCGCAAAATTTGAAAGTTTGTAAATACTTCTTGCTTTTTTTCGTTAAAAAACATCTTTTGTGGCTGTAATGGAGCTGAGTGAGATACTGAATCCTTGTTCTTTCAAATTAAACGAAGTTGTATTTTCTCTTCATGGCTCCTTTAAAGGAGAGCTGTTTAAAGCCCGCCAACCTACTAGCCTGCGATACATTTTGCTGCACAAAGTGAATTTCAGTGCAGTGCGCTTGAAAGGAAGGTGTAAGAAGCAGAATCACAGAGGGCTTTGTTCGTAGTCGTGATTGCGGCGTTGTCGGCGTCCCAACGGGTTGATGCGTTTGGTTTTAGCGCCCTTTAGCATATATATGCTGCGTCGCAGTAACAACGAATGGGACAGGCTTATGTTGTGTTTCTAGCATGCACTCTATCGTTTCGCGAGCGTCGTACATTGAACCCGAGCCGAGAGTTTTGTAGCTAGAGCAGCTTGGACGAGTGGCGCCCCAAGCTGCATTTCTCACTAGAGATTCCCCTCCTGTGCGCACCAATGCTTTGTCTGCCCCATTTGCGATCGTTTCGCTGCAGACTGAGCACCGATTTAATTACCTCGGGCACCCCATACAGATCGTTGTGCCACAGTAACGCTCTACTGGCGCTTCCGCATTTTAAAGCGTCTGTTTGGAAAGACCGATTTCGATGCCCCTCTCTCATTTGTCTCTGTCCGTCCATGTGTGAGCGTGCGCGCGTGCGCTTGTCCTTGCGCGCGTATTGTTCATATTTTCATGTGCGCCCAACTTACTCACATTGTTATCTTATAGTTAGGTGTCATGAACTGTAGCGATGTGCAGTAAATCAACAGACTTGTACTACGGTGAATCTTTGTAACACAATAGCGAAACCCTCGTTCCCTTTATTCTTCTCCCGGTTTCAGAATCCTACCTCTGCTGCCCGTTTTCCTTCCGAGAACAGCAATTAATTTCAGTTTGTGAGCTTGCGAAGGGCCCCAATAAGCGCCGGACATTTGTTTGTGTTTCGTAGGGCGCAGGTGCATGAGGCTGTTAAGCAGGATGTGTTAGTTTAAACGCGTGGTGTGTACAGGGTGTTGCGACGATAATTGGAACACTTTAAAAATTTTTCATGCGTCAACCGCCGCTCTGTTCGCGCTCAAACTTGCCACGAAGGTCGCATTTTGTGGTTTAGTTTGTTTAATACCGGGAGCAACGATGGTACTTACCTGTGTATTCTGAAAATAAATAAAAACGATTTTCGCCTATGGGAAAATGGCGGCTGATTTGGACGTGTGAGCCAGCGCAAGTTGATGCTGGAACGACGGAACCACCTGCAGAGTGAAACGCACGTTTGGGATCACGTATGAAGCCAAATGGTGCAGCAGACGATCAGAAAATGCACCTAGAAATGAGCTAGCAGACGATCATAAAACCCGGTTTTCTGGCTCGCACGTCCAAATCAGCCGCCATTTTCCCACAGGCGAAAATCGTTTTTATTTATTTTCAGGATAAACAGGTAAGTACCGTCGTTGTTACCGGTGTGAAACAAAATAGCCACAAAATGCGGCCTTCGTGTGAAGTTTGAGCGCGAACAGAGCGGCAGTTCACCCACGAAAAGTTTTTAAAGTGTTCCAATTACCGTAGCAACACACTGTATACTAGGTGTTTGGGAATTCGTTAATAGGCGCCCTTAAATTCGTGAAAACGTTTGCATTAATTCTACGCTTCCTTATTTTTTTCTGACCCTGTCTCATTTCCCACTCACGCTAACAGCGAAACACGCAGCTCATTGAAAGTCAATCAGAAATACTTTTTGTCTCTGCACTCGAAATCAAGCTTACCGCAGGAAGAGTATTTGAGACATTTGCGCAGTTACGCTGGCGGAGTGAAAACTACACTATTCTCGGTTTAACAATATCAACGATTACATCGAGCCTTACTGCTAGCATTTTTTATCAATCCTATCATTATTACAAGTCGTAGAAATCGTCAGAGATGTACCGGTAGCAGGTGTTGTAGCAGTAGTACATTAATATATGTAGTGAAAGTCGCGGTGCTAGCAGTATTAAATCAAGGAAGATAATAATAACTGTTTTTGTTATATTTAAAAAAACGTATTATGCGTTCTCTTTGCTTTTTTGTATGACCAAGCGTACAAGCGTGAATAGTGCACTAGAGAACGGGGAATGTTATACATAGGGAACGATTAATCTCTGTAGTACCATGGTACCGTAGTACGTGTAGTACCGTAGTGCCATTTGCCTTGGCAGAAAATATTTTTTTCACGCTTCTGAAATATTTACCTTGCCTCTTGCCTTGTTGCTTCGTATAGAAGTTTCCAACTCCTGTCTCTTACTGAACATTTTTCAAACGTTTGAATCCATCTCTCTTTTCGCATGTTTTAACCACGTCCAAGCTTTTCGAATGTTCTTTTTTGTGTTCACCCAGAGCTCACTACGCAAAATGTCGCGAACTCACCACAGAGGACGAGAAAATCCAAGTCATACATTGCAGATGTTCGATGGAGTCATGGTCACGTACGCACCGAAATATATGGACGAGATGGCGGCAAGGAGAGGAGGCTGCGCCCGGGAAGAGGCTGTTCTTCCTCGTCGAGCACCGTAGAAGCGACCGAAAGACGTGCCCCGGGAGGGACAAATAAACGGTGCAGGGCGGTGGAGCCGGGAGGTCGAGGGCGGAGTGTGTCCTGGATCCCACGCTTCGAACCTTGTTGGCATGCAAATCCGGTCGATAATTCCGCCGCACGTCCGTGATTTCGCGATACCTCTCACCAAAATGTCCCCTGCTATCTTCGTTTGACAGCGCATCGCTGAGTTCAGCGAAGAAAAAACGAAGAATGGAGGAGGGCGAGGGTACTGCCAAACTGCTTCACAAGCCCCTCAGCCGTCGCTTTTCAGCATGCGGTCGCAGGATAACCGCCAGCCCGCGACAGGCTAGGCTAATGAAGCAGAGGCCTTATTTTTGCCAATCGGCCACTTCAAGTGCGGTGCTGTTGCGCCTGCACGACGGAAGGCGCCGGTTCGCCATGCACATGTACAAATCACTCGTACGACGGATATGCTCGCTTCCGCTTTATTATCGTCGTGCCATGCCTACTCTGACATTTTTCATAGGCCGACGGTGGGCCTCCATATTTAACTTGGTACCGTTTTCTTTGTTTTTCTAGAGTGCAGCCAGCTGTTTCTTTTTTTTGCTTCATTTTGCAGGCACCTTTCAGTAATGAGGTCCCGTGCTGGCGGTGACCAAGACCCAGTGCTTGACAGGATGTCGCTCAAACGGCTAGGTGCTTCTAAAGTCCTTCTGGTTAAACAACACTACCATTATTTCGCTTTATCCTGTGCTACTTACTCTCGCCGGTGCAAATGCAGTCACTCCTCGTAACAGCTTCAGTGAGTTCCTGGCTGGCGCCATCAATCCGGCCGCAAGACATCTCAGTGCATGAGTTGTGCATGAGGAGGTCAGAACACACCAGCAAAGTAGCACTGTCCGTTGTCACCAGCTGTGTTACGTCTGTATCCGCGTACCCGCTGGAGACCATGGATGGGGCACCAAGTGACAAGCAAAAAAGAGCCCGGCCGCATTTTCGCTCCCCGGCACGGGTGAGCCACGGAGCGTGTCCTTGTTTGAACCCGGTCGTGCTTTCCGGCTGATTCGGTTTAGTTCACACCAGCACAGGACGGACTGATGCGGTGTCGTTTATTCTATAGAGTTTCATAGTAGTACATACTAGAGGGAGATCTGACGCCACTGTCTAGGCGAGCCGTGCTTCAGCGAGCGTTTCGTCACGTGCCGGGTAGGCACGTTCCACTTGTCCTTGGCATGGCTCATGAACAGGCTGGAAAGTTGCTTCCGGCTGCAAAAACACAACAAAGAAATGTAGAAGCTTAATTCAATTTGTTTTTTATCATAAAATTGAAGCTACAAAAATATTTATTTGTAAGGGATTATTTAGATGTCTAAGAACATACTGTGCACTAGCGCCAAAAAAAAAAAAAAAACACCTAAGAAAGAGGAGACGTGCCGGCGCTACACTTTCAACTGTTTATTAGCAAAGACAGCATCGAGAATTTTTACACACATCCAGGCATGAGCAATAAATTGGCCAGCAAGCGTCAGCTAAATCATTTATCTAAAATCCGCACCTGAGCGTTGAACAATTATACTGAAGTTTCACTATTGCAATCGCTTCCCTTCAATCTTATGCGATACGCCTCCAGTAGTTCTTGAGCCTTCTGATTTCTGCTTTTTAACACCAAAGTATTTTATTCCTGGATACTCGTAGATTCCCCGACGTCATATCCGTCCCGTAAGTGACGCTAGTACAACAAAGCAAGAGGCCTGTAAAGGGTGCACCCCTGCACATAGGGCTTCTTGCGGGGAAGCAACCTTTAGCACTAAAGACTACGTTATACCTAGGGTTGTTCGTTTTCGGGTTTTATATTTTAACACGAAAGCGTTTCATGCATGGATACACCAACATTTCACTGACGTCATATCCGTCACGGAAATGACGCCAGTACACCTTTGCCAAAGCGAACTGCCAGCAGGACGTCACTCGCCAAGCACACCTACAAGACAGCCTCCGAACCGCAAATCATGCTCAGCTGCAGATTTCGCTGCCCATTTCACTTTCGTGTTTTACCGATTCCTATGACAGAGGAATCAACCACAGGTTTTTCCCAGTTCCTCTGGCTCGAAAAATTGTGGCCCACACTTTGTGCAGGAATGACAATGCGTTGTCAAATATGCGCCACTATTAGACTCAATTTTGTACATGATTATTGAGGCTGTCGTTTAATCATCTTCCAGTTTGTCCGATATAGGGATTATCACAGGTGACGGGGATTTCATAAACCAACCCCTCTGCGCAATCAACTAACCGCTTGTCATGTCGTTTTACGCAGGCCCTATTTTAGATAATAGTAGCAAAGCGAGAGCAAATTTTGCCTAGCTCATTCGCGGGCTGAAAAAACGACAGGGGCACCGTACCTCGTCGAAACCTTTTTTTAGGTTGTACAAAACCTTGTGAAGGTACGGAACCACTTCAGGCCGCTTGTCATTATTTTGATCCGTATTCTTCCTAGAATTTATACCCGTCACTTTCTGAAAGAGGGTTTCCGCCACCGCATTCACGACCGACAAAGAGAAAGTAACTGTTCTGACACAATGGAGGTCTGGTTTCACGCACGCACCCTGTGTCCAGAGATCTTAGCTGAGATTTTCGGTCGACCAACTGGTCTATGGGGAAAGACATTCGCGTTTTTAAGGGCGCCATCGTTCCCACTAAACAAGCTTTCCTTTTATTATAGCTTTGCGGGTATTTTCCCGCTATTTTGAGATGCAAGTCATTCTGGCCCGCCTTTTAATATTAGCACCTTTATTATTGCAGGGAACGCGGTTTTGTTGCGGACTAGTTCCTATATTTACCAATCGTACACCTCGTCAAGGCGCAAGAACATTATCTCCTCGGCTTAAAACGGCCACTATCTACATACACGCAACTGACACAGGAGATTAAGGAACTCTCTCTCTCTCTCTCTCTCTCTCTCTCTCTCTCTCTCTCTCTCTCTCTCTCTCTCTCTCTCTCTCTCTCTCTCTCTCTCTCTCTTCTGACGCTGTTCCTGGTGTAGCGGTTACAGACTATTCAATCTAGGAGTCCGCATAAAACGCCCATTGCAGACATTCCCTAAAGCTGTTACCTACCTCCGCCATAAAAGCTCATTAGCGGCAATGTAAATTGCCGGCGCCGTTTCTGAATGTTTACGAGGCGGGCCTGTTCCATAGAAACCAGTCCGCTGCAAGCCTCATTCTGTTTCTTTCTTTCTTCCAAAGTTTTTAACGGCGTCACTCCGCCGTAACAGTTCGTAGACGGCGACGCCGACGTGCAGTGGTCTAGTGGAATGGAGGCAAAGCTCACGTTCTATACCCATACATGCAAGTAAAAAACAAAACCAAAAGCAATAACTGAGGAGCTTAAGGTCTGAATAAACGCATGAGCGAGGTGGAGGGACAATGTGGCCAAAATGTTGTTTATTGCCTCGTTAAACGAGATTATCACCTTGCCCCGAACATCCTCCTGATAGAACGGAATAACACCACAGAAACGGTTTGGTGGTCGCATGCTGCCGACGTGGTGGAGCCCGATTTGCACATAGCGGCCGGAGCATAGCTGGCTCAGCGTTTCGTTCGAAACAGGCACATTTGTGGTTTTGCGCTTCGGGCTGGCAGCACGGCGCGATAGTTGCAGAGGGGTGTTGTGAAATTCAGGGAAAAAAGTTACTACAGTTTGCCTGCAATATTGGCGAGGTTTTTTATCCACTTCGTGCTTGGCACTTTTGACCCGTTCTGGGCGTGCCGCCACTTCCACCCCGTACGCTGAGACTAAGGAGAAGAAGAGGGAGAGAAAATTTCAGCGTAAAACTAAGCAATGTGAGGAAAAAGGAAATGAGAGTACAGGGGAAGGGGGCTGCAGAGATAGAGGTTCAGCACATATTATTGGCGCAACCGTGAGATTGCTGATAGTGTCATGTAGATAGCCGTCGGATATTGTTTCTGGGGGACATTTTTTTAAGCATGAAGGGAATGAGCATTTTCTCATGCATGGGTGGTTTTCAATGGAACGATACAACGGAGGCAGAGGGAAAAAATGTTCCAGAGGGTTTGCTGGAGTGCGCTAATGGCAATAAGCTTTTTGACTTTAGGGTTTTATGTTAGAGTATGTATGTCGTAGTGCTCATTTTTTATTTGAAGAAGCATGATAAGCTAAATATTTATTTTGTAATGCCTTTTTCAGAACTCCAAAGCTTTTGTATGCTGGAGAGCAAACAAGGGATCGCGCAGTTCTAAATTGGTCTTTTGTACACGACGGGGGCGGGCGGCGTCGGGGGCCGGGAACTCTTCCGCGAGGAGAGGTGGAGCTGCTTGTAGAAAAAAAAAAGGGTGTCTTTTGCCACCAAACACGTTAGCCTTGCTGCCATTGAAGGCGTTGAAGTGTTCTTGCATTTAGACAAACGGCGCTTTCCCGCCACGTTCTACGCGCGGGCATGGCGTATTTATCTGCGTAACCTGCAAAACAATTTTCGTTCGCAAAAAAAAAAAGGACGCTAAACCATTTGATCGGCCGCAACCACCCTATCATGCGGACTACTCACGACACATTCTGTGATACCGCCCTCTTTGCCAGGGTAGTGCATTGAAAGATGGGCAATTTTTGTATGCTGTTTTTTCGCCGAAATTCTTGGCGTCCATAGAAAGTGAAACAAGCCGGCCGGAATGATAAAAAACAACGGAATGGGTGCATCCAGAAGCGAGGCTCAGAACGCGCTTGAAAACTCACTCTCTAGAGTACATTGCATGCTGCACATGGCCGAGACACCGAGCACGTGCGTAAACTACTTCGCGTCCTTCTTCTCTCGGGTGAGTTTTTTTTTATCTTTTTTTGTTTTTTATAGTGGTTCCTTCTTTTTGCTTTCTTTTTCCATCCCGCGAACGTGTCCCGCGCGTTGACTCAGCCATGATGCCTGTTCAGAGAGAAGATGACGCCCTCCTTGCAGCGCCTGTTTTGCGCACTAGGACGCGTGCATTGTTCATCACCCTCGTCAGATAAATGATAAACAAGAGCAACCGACTGCGAGAGAGGAAGAAAACTTGACGGCTCTAGTGTTGTTTGGGTTCTTTCTCTGGAACAGCGCGGGAACGTGTTCGCGCTGTCGAATGGACGAAGTACACATACGCACGTGCCATTCCATGCGGATGCCTCCAGATGGGTGGCTGATGTTTGAACACGTGTTTGATTGTGTCGGGCGTTGAAAATTTTTCGTGCTACCCAGCGGCATATACCTGCGCTTGTTCCCGCGTTGTTCTTGAAAGTCTTTCTTTGGTTACGTTTTTGTTACTTCATTGCTCAAAGCTTCCTGTCCCTCCATCGTTGTCGCAGACTTTATTTCGTGCTATATGCAACCAACTGGCATGGTAGAGTAATCGCGTAAAAAACATCGTGTCTACTTCCAAGACGAGTGAGCGTACACGAGTATTCCTTTTCTTGCTTCCATCGCCGTAAATTCGTCCGGATGCTCGGCCCTGTAGCCTTTCCAAAGCTTTTTTTCGTGAAGGCATTGTGTTTCAATATGCAGTGTTGGGTACTAGACAAGACATGTTGTATTTTTTTATGGGGGCTCATTTCTGCCGCCTCAGTAAAAGACAACCAGGCAGTCGGACGACTTCGGTGACGAACATAGTTGTTAGTTCCATCCATCCAACGAACCTTCATACCACCTCCAATCGATTCCCCTTTTATGACATTAACCCCGAAGACATTTTTTTAATAAAGCACTTGATTGTTTCTCTCGCCTTCAATGGTTTGCGTCAAATTTACTATTCCCAAAGGCAGCAAGGATCATTTCAAGAAATACGGAATGTGCTGCTGAACATGCCACCTCTCAAATTTTGTCACCATTGAAAGAACACCAGCTAGTGTGCCTTCTCGTTTGGAACGCCATTTCTCTGCCCATTGTACTCGTGAAAGCATCAAGACATCCAACACAGAAGCTGATACAAAGGAGCAATGGAGAACGGGCGCCATTTGTTAGCCTGCCACCATGAACAAGGTAAGAGACACACCGATGCAAGATGTAATGAAGAAAAAGAAAAAGGAAAAGCCTCGGCCGAGTGTAATTTTTTATAAGTTCGACAGCCCTGACAAACGGGGCTCCACACTGCTTTCTCTTTTCGACCATTCCATTGATGGGAGGTGGGAAGATGGAGTCGCAAGCAGTGAGGGAAGGTGCGTGGTCAACCGGATTTCCGGCGTTGTCCTTGGGAAATGCGTCGTCGGGCCCTTATCACGTCGTCCCTGCTTCCGTAGCGGGGGCCCTAAGGCAGTTCATCGACCCGGGGTACCGTCGCTGATGACCTGCCGCTGCCGTGGACTTCTGGAGACGGCCATCCGTGGCCCCGACAGATTGCGGGGCCACTCACTGCCAGCCACTGCTGCTGGCTCGGCAGTTTTTACGAAATGTTCTGAAAAAGTAGGAGTGACCTGCTGCCACGAAGAATCACGCAAACGTTCCCGAACACTGTGTGTGTGCGTGCGTGTGAGGCAGAACGGAGCAACAGGACAGAGGTTGCATTAGAAGTTACCTCCCGCCTATCACGTGGCATTGAATTCCATTCGGCGTGTGGACCTCTACAGAACAGATTGAGCGGTCAAGATGCTACATTGAACTTAACGTTAACGAAGCCCCGAATACCCCGGAAGCTCAATTAGACGTCACGCATCGAAATTGTAGAACAGACGGTGATTTCACATCAAGGAGTTTGCGTTCACTACTTGTCTGAGCAGAGGAGTGACATTTATTTATTTGCAACATACCTACAGCGCCACGAGGGCATTTTTGTAGGGGGGACATGCAACATGTACAGAACAGAGCAAACAAGGCATTTAGGCATTTACTATTACGCTGAACTCTGGATTACAGCCCATTTGTGTTTAGTTCCTCATTTTATTTCTGGTACAGGGGCCTTTAATATATGTTGTCGTTCTCGTCATTTAGACCAAGCGTGTTTTGTGCTTGTATGTCTCACGGAATGTGCGTGTCCTGACTGCTTCAGGGCTCGCTGATGATTCTGATTCTGTCATAGCGGGTCACTCTAAGCATTTCGGGCGTGTCTTATCGCCGAAGTTGGTAAAATCTGTTTTCGGCCTTTTTGGGAGATAAAAGTGTTGTTTGGTGTGGTAAAATGTGGTTGTATCATTCTGTACCTCCTAATATAACGATTAAAGTATTCTCGAGGTGGCAGATGGGAAGACGTATTGTTGCACTCGGGATTTTTTTTTTTTTACTTTTCAGCGCTTGCTGTTACCTCGTGCCGGTTCTACTCTTTTTTGCAGAACCCTTTCTGTTTTTCACACCGTCGGCCGCCTTGCGCGTTTGAGAAAGTTTGTGTTATTCCGCTTCCGTTGCGTAAACACATTGGCACGGTTTTTGCTAATCCCGCGTGACCTCGGCAACATCACTTCTAGGAGGCCCAGGTCACCGTTTTGAGAGTTTCGACTATGTCTAAGACACCTGCTGCGTCTCTTTCAACACCCCAAGCACATGCACAATACCCTTTCAATACCTCAAGCACATGCGTACACTCATGCACCCGCCATCTTCGGTAAACACAAAAGAACATGAGATGATATAAAAACTGGCGCTGGTAGAGAAAAAAATATGCGTATCTCCCATCCTGATGTCACCCACAGTAAGTGAGTCCTCGAGCTCACACCTACGCAGAAGGAGCCCTGGATTCCTCAAGCTTGTTTCAGCTTCGTCGTGGGTAAAAAATCCGTGAAGTTTCCAATTGCAGAGAGGCTTAACGCTTTGTTGATCAGCTAATGGGGGGCGTCTGGGCTAACCTGAAGGTAAAGTTTTCTTTTAACTGAACAGCTGTTTAAGCTCTTCGTTTCGCCATCCATACGCAGAAAAAGTGCCTAGAAAATGCCGAGCGCACATGAGCGTGCCTCAAATGATATTCATTGAAACAAAGCACGCACCCACGTTGGGGATTGGCCAGGAATCGGGCGTAAGAAGGGCTAATGCACCCACTACACAAAACTGTAAAGATCCCCAGGGGCTCAAAATTAATCCTGAGTCCTCCGCTACGGCGCGCCTCATCGCCCGAGTAGCTGCCGTGCGATAAACCTCATAATCAGACATATGCTTTTTCTTCATTCAAGTGCTTAAGTTTCTAATTTACAGTTTTGTGTAGCGGGCGCATAGGTCCTTCTTACGCCCGCTTCCTGGCCCATCCCCCACGTGGATACATGTGGTCGAGATTTTCTTAATAGCTTAACTGTTCATTGATGGCGCAACCAGGAACTTTACCAGCAATGCTGTATAAAATGCAGTGTTTATATTCCCGGAATGCCGAATATATTCCGGTGTATATTCTGGAATATGGAATATACTGTTTCGGTACACAATCCGGCTTAACCCATCTTGGCTATCAATGTTGAACAGTTGCTCAAGGTTTCTACAATCGCCTTCGAGTCGATATCTCTATCCAGGGCGGACGCTTATTACGACAGGCACGAGTTGTGTTGCCTTAAGGCATGGCGAAAATATTTTGTTGCCACCGGAAAAGAAATATTCAGGAACGTGCTGAAATAGGCCATTCGTCATCGGCGCAGTGCCTCATCCTGTACGTTGCTTTTATAGCTGGAGCTTTCGTTTAGACCCCTTCATACCGACAATTTTTTCCGGTACCAAATTACGTACGTGCTTATTGTGCCAAACGCTAAGGTAAAAGAAGCCACGAACATGCTTTGGGCGCTTATGTTAAACGGCAGGCTGAACTCGGGTATCTCATATGGACAACACGACCCTTCTTTGTTCTTTAACTTCTTTACCCCGTGCCTTTTTATGAATTTAAGGACCGTCTCAGGTGCGCATGTTGTATTTAATAAAGCAAGGTTGACAGTTGGGGAACTCATTGAGTTAATTGTCAAGGAAGCACGAAAACAAACAAAAACACGACAAAATCTTATTGTCTCTTCTTCCATGTACTAGTTTGTTCTCGCGTTTATTGCTCCACGTTCTTAATATACGGGCACGGCTTGCTTTCTATAAATAATCCAGGGTTATTTCAATTTGCTGACTACCAAAGGTAGGGAAATAGAAAGGAAGGATGGGCTTTTCTAAGATTTTCTTGCTTTTCCTAGTCGGTTGACCCACTGACTTTGTTACGCTACCGCTAGTACGCGCCACACCATTTGTTTACTGCGAGATTCCATTCCCTTGCGAGTACAAGCCGGCCACTTCCTCTACGCACCCAGTGCCATCTACTGGTTCCCTTCGAACACTTTTTCTTTTGTTTTGAGCAACTGCTAAAAAATCCACCTGTTCGGCCTCAGCAGCTTAGGGGTAGAAACCAGAGCTTCGGCGCGAACGGGTTCGGTTCGATCCCCAGCAATGCAAAATTTTTGGAAAACTCAATTTTTTTTACTGTTAAGTGCTTCATTCGATCAATTGTACATATTATTTTCGTAAGTACCCGTGGTTTGGTTTAGAGGCGTTTAGTGGCAGGGCGCCGCATACAAATCTCTGTATATCTCTGTAAAGCGTGCTTTGCCTGTAAAGCAGTGCTGCGTATTGAGGAAGCAGACAATAAGAAAAAAAATGTCGCGACGGAAAGACAGTGTGGCGTACTAATAGACCGCGAGTCTTGCACACGGGCGTACCGCGTTCGGTTCCCACTTTGACTAAGAGGCACCGAATTGTATGTTAAAACGGATTAGTTTGCTTTGTTGACAAAAACTCCCCGAGAAGTTCGACGGCAACGGTACTTCTTTTCTTTAATTTATTCCGTCGACAATTTTTGGTACCGTCGCCTGGTCATACAACCGCCAACCGTGATGACGGATTGCCGCCTAAAGGCTGACGTTCATGCATCGAAATGTCGGAGAAAATACACCAAACGGCGCCCGGTGGTGGCCGCTGCGCCGCCGCTGTCGTGAAAACGACTGTTCGACGGCGATCTGCGTGGGCTAAATGTCCGACGCGCGGCGGTGAACGCGACAGGAAGCGTGAAAGTGTATTTTGAAGCTTCAGCCAATCACAGCTTTGTACTTCATGTTTGCGCAGAGCGTCTGCACACTCAGCAGCCAAAAAGTAGACGTGCCTTTCACGCCTTTTTTTTTTCTTTTCTCGTACAGTTCTTTTCTCGTAAACACCACGCCCAGAAAACTCCCAGAAAAGTGCCACAGTAGCGCGGTGGGTAACAAGGTAGTCCAAACGGAACAAGTGATTGCCATTGCAGCAAAGTTCAGCGCACAATAAATGAAAGTGGCTGCAAAGCTAGCAAGCAAACAAACAACACGAACAGTATCACTCATTGTTGCCATTGGTAATGTTTATGTGCTAAAAAGCAATGACGCAAAGTTCTACAAAACACAAAAAACAAGCAAATAAATATTATTTAGGTTGCTTATATCAAGTTTGATTAGTAAATAGTTACTTTTTATTGAAGACAACTTATAAGCAGGGATATATTTAAGCGTGTCTTGTTTCGGATTTGACACTTATCAACCTTGATGCAAGTAGCGCGCTGCTCGGCCGCGTTCCCTGCTTCATGTTGCATGGAGTTTGGGGTTGACGAAATCTGCGCGGCCCGTTGATCCTCGGCGGCTGCCTCGAGAACGTCGCCATCAGATTTCGCTGCATGAAGGTTGGCCTTAATGGGGTATATAATACCATTCGCAGTTACAATATGTTTTCCGAATCTTACCATCGGGAATTTTCTTGTAGAGTAGCTTTGTTTGGGTAGCCATGTAAATTAGGTGGGCATCTACAAATCTACCATTGAAATCAATAGGCTAAGGAGGATACAAAACGCAATGTCGTAATGGCACGAGAATTACAGCAGGCTTTTTGAGACTGCAGAAGTCGACTTGAAGTTGGTCAGCCATAACCAATCCATTAAATTATCTGCGCTGTATTACCGTAACGCAGAAGGCAACCACCTCAAGCATAAAGTTAGAGCTGCTGACTGAAACTCTGAAATTCATATATTTTGGGTTGGGCGTGCTGCATATAAACACAATAAATGCCGGCTGCATACCGTAACGTAACGGTGAAGTCTCACTCCCGCTCGCACTTTCCCGCAATTAATCTCATTCTTACGATCTGATCCAACGATTTTGTTTTTCAGTCAAACATTATGACTTGAGTCGTTAGTGAATGATTTATTGAGGTTTGTTTACGGTGCAGCATAGCGTTGCCCGTACCTTAAAACGCTCGCGAACGTTCGTATTTGCGAATAGCGCCATGTGCGGAGTGTGAAACACGTCAGACAAGGGACTCGGAGTCTATATATGTTTATATATGTCTATATAAACACCCATCGTTGGGAATAGCATGTGTCAATATTAGAAGGAGTTCTACTACGTGTTAAAACGAGCAGCCGGGCCATAGCCGGGCTGCTTGCTTTTAGTGTCGGGGCTCAGGGACGTCGCTTCCTCAGTGCCCAGTGTCGGTCGGCGACAGGCGCTTCATTCGACCGTTCCCAGGCCTTTCGAGGCACAGGAGAGGCATTGTTGACGCCCATCGTGGCATAGCGAGGAAGGCGCGCTTTCTGTCCCCTGGTGGGTGCTCTGGCTGGCGCATAGCCGCTTCTCAAGTTGCGTTGAGAAGCAGAAAAATCGTTTGCGTGGAGCCTAACTCTCGCTGTCAGCGCATCAAGTTCTCCCCAACTTGTGCTCTCCCCAACGCTCCAGTGGTTGCCTGGAAAGCGGGGGAGCGCTCGCAAACTGAATGTTCACCCGAGCACGCATAGAGAATGTAACAGAGAGAAAGGAGGGTGTGTACTTATGGTTTCCCCGTTTCCTTTATTCTGCGTGTTTTTTTTTCTTGATAGTTTGCGATGCGTTTTTTTTTTCTTTTTGCTTATTCGAAGCTTTGGTTTCTGACTTTTTTTTCGAAGATTCTCCTTACTATCCCTATTTTGTCCTGAGTCACAAATTTGCACAATTTTGCTCAAGCAACCTGAGAAGCGCCCCGTAGAGAAGGAGTTTTGTGCGAAAAGGCAGTCTACATTTGTGATACGCAAACCTATTTCTATTTATTCTCCTGCTCTAAAGTTTCTCCTGTTGTTGAATGGCTTATTTGCTCTGTCAGCCTCCTCTCGATCCTATTACTCCTGTTGCTTCCTCCACTTCCTTTGTCTTCATCTTGTGTACTTTTTTTATACTTTTTGAGGGTCGCTTCGTTTTTCCTTTTAAGCCAAGTTGCACTTTCCTTTCCACTCTCGTTCTCATCCCTCTGGTCCCGTTCTAACGTGCTAGTACATCATTTCTATTCAACTCTGTCGCATAGGGAAGTGTGGCTTTTCCGGTGCTACGTAGCTGTCTTGATTTTATTTCTTGTGTGCTTCGTGCGTTAGGGTCTGCGCTGCATAAATATTGCGTGGATGATGTCAGCAGCTGTTTTAACCATTCGGTGCGCTGCGTCGTGTTGTCACAAAATGTAGAATAAAGTATTCACTCTTCGACTAATCGCCGTGCTTTCTAGCGTGGTTGGTAGGTAATAAGGCAGTAAATATTTATTTGAGCCGCTTAAATGGGAGTGGTTCCCATTATGCCGAGGAACGTCGTCGTTAAACTAGCACCGGGGGTTGGGCTACAACGGAATTCTGTACGCACTTAGAATGAGGTTGCCATTTATTGTCACATACTTAAACATCTACATTTTTTTTACATTGAAGGGGGGAAAAGTCCCCGACATTGAATATAGATGGCATGCTTCTGAAATGTTTCAGGTGGATTCTCGAAGGAATGGCCGTTAATCACGCAGCCTGTGTTATTGTTTGTTTATTAGCAAGATTTTGGTCGGTGTGTAAGTGTAATGCGCTTAAGAAGTCATCATGTATATGCTGGAAGAGACATGTGTGCACCCAATAACCTTTATTTTCTCTTGTGCCTATCAACTCAAGCCAGCGTGGAGAAGAGGGGAGGAGGGGTAGGTTGCGCTGTTCAGCAGATGTTCATCCTAATTAAAAACACAAGAGGAAATAATTCGTTTTATAACTTTTGAACTTCACAGACGCTTGCTTATTTGCGCAGAGACAGTAAAATCAATTACAGGGCGTGGCTTGGACACGTGGCTAAAAACGAGTCCTAGCTGTCAATTCCAGACCTTTTCTTTTATCGCCAACGTATTTCCTTTGGCCTGACATACCTGACACAAAATAAACAAAACACTTTATTCATGATGTAAAATAATTAGACGCATTCAGGCCCGCTGCCAACTAGGTTTGAGAACAGCAATAAAATACAAGCCTATTGTTTCTTTCCACGAGTATCGTGCGCGTAAAACAGAAACGGCAGCCGGATCGAAACTGTGTGCTTCCCCGAGAAAATGCCCCGAGGCCCTTCGGGGTGTTTGTTTATATCCCCAAATCCGGGTCACGGTTCTCCTCACCTCGCTTCCTTCCGGTGTCTTGTCCTCGGATGAATAATCGATTTCTGGGTTCATGTCCGTCATCCCATTTCCCGTTCACCACTGAGCCGACTTCTAAGCTTGTTGGCGGCGTTGCTCGTGGCCTGCGTATTTTTATAAACGCTTTGACAGTATGTCCGCATGGTGCAGACAACTGGCAATCACCCTAAAAGAGGCAGCGTGGTTAAATCGGTCTTATCTGATTGTGCGAATTGATGAGTGGTCCGTGTCGCTGTTGTAAAAGTAAAGACAACCGATTTTTGTCGAGTATATTTTCTTTATCCCAAATGAAAAAGCGGCACTTGAAACACCTTAATCCGAAACGGTTTTTCTGATAGCGGCCTAGAACTTTTTAAATCGGAATTCATATCCCCCAACCATACGTGTGCCGTCATAAGGAATGCTGGCAACCATGAAAATTAGCCGTGCGGCAGGCATAATTTAAGTGACGAGACATAAACACAGGTATTTAAAAAATTGTATCCGGCCAGCACAATAAAATGTTCAACCTTTCTTATTCCTTCATGCGGTTTTTTAATCACGCTTTGAAATAGACGGAAATGTTGGGACACGTAAGCTAGTAACACGTTTAGTCACTAGGCGTCGACATCTTTCACACTTCGTAAATTTTAGTGCAAAATTAGAACTATTTCCGCCAGTTCGTCTGGAAATTCCTTTCGGTAATCCGAGCATATAAAACACTGGCATTCACATGAGATAGAGGACATGCACTCCACCAAAATCGGTTGTCTGTCCGTTTATGTAGAGCTTATGCGGTAAGGGTTCCACGAGATTTTTTTAGACCTAGGGTAAACTCCTGAGGCTCCACGTGCCTTCTAAGGGTGAGGCGTGGGGGAAAAAATATCCCGGGGTGTGCGCTATTAGAACAAGGTCCTCAGCAAAATAGCCCGGGTTCAAAACACGACTTGGACCTCGAGATTCTACACGTGATCACTTAGATACACATCTCCAATAGAATAATTATTATTACGTCCCGTACGTAAGATTAAACCATCACTTAGACCTCAAGCCTATGTGACTCATCGCTTGGATATTCGTTCTGAGTACATCAGCTAATAATTAGGCACCATTTTCAAGAACCGTAGAGTCCACATAAAATTGTGCGCGTGTATAATTGTGTGTTCCTTAGCGATGTCGGCCATCAACACTCTAGAAAAATAAAAATTGCTCACACATCTTATTCCGCAAATGTTGTATACACTAGATGCGTGGTCATCACTTGTATTGATATATTGGCAGGCGTGTTTAATAGAAGAACGCTTGGGTTTTCCCGCTATCTGTATAAATAACCAACACGCAATAAACTGTTGTTGTTTTTTTCCTGCCTGCACTCGGCACATCATAAATTCGGTACACCTTACTCCTGTATTTTGTGCTCCTCCTATGGTCTGTGCTAAAAGTTTCGCTCGTCCTTCACCTTTACACAGTGGAACTTCCTTAGATTTTCGCCTCTACTTTTTTTTTTACGGTTTGAACCAGCCATCGTTCGTCTGACCTGATATGGTAAAAACCATACCAGCGAAAATAGTACGAAACGCAAAAGGCCTGTTTGCTGAGGAGTATTCTCTCATTTACATGCCATGTAAATGAGACAATATCCTTCGGAGAATGGGCTTTTTGCGTTTGCATTATTTTCTCGGTTTTATGAAAAAGAACAACTACAGGAAAACTGTATCCTCCCGCTTGATTTGTTTATTCCAAGAAAATTATTCACACGCCAGAGTTGATGTTATCAAGATGAAATGATAACACTCGAATGCAGCGTCATGCTCAAAGGTATTTAGGAGGAAGAGTTACGGCCGATAATGTCGTCATTTTATTGGACACTAACTAGCTACGGATACCCTGTTTCCTTGCTAACCTTTTTTCTTGACGTATATATTCGTTTTAATTGTTCGCTGCTGTCTCTTCTCTTTGTCTTGCTTTTTCTCTATTCCTTTCTCTCACTACTTTCTTCACCTCTATTGTTTTTTAATGCGTAGAAGTCTTGGCCGAGTACTCCCCCCCCCCTCTCAGCCAGGAACGTGTAACGCCCTGCATTTCCACAAAAAAGCAGATATCATGGAAGTTCCGCCTGTAATCGCTATAATGGCATAAACAGAGATAGCTGGTCGCAGGAAATGTTGAAAAACAAAAAAATAATATAAAATACAAAAAATACCGTATATATAGAGATGTGTAACGCCCTGCATTTCCACAGTAATGCAGATTTTGGGATAGTTCCAAATGTCATCGTTATAATAACGTAAATGGAGATAATTGCTCACACAAAATCTTGAAAACTAGAAAGTAAGAAAAATATAAAATACTTACGGAAAATGCCAAAACGTATAACGCGTGGCATTTCCACAATAATGCAGATATCGCGAAAGTTCCACCCGTACACGAGGGTGCTGCTTTGGGCCTGTTGGTATGACATGACGGAATCTTGAAGCGCTAGGACACAAGGGACAAGCGAGTGGGACAACACAATGCGCATTGTGTTGTCCCACTCGCTTGTCCCTTGTGTCCTAGCGCTTCAAGATTCCACCCGTAATCGTTATAATGGCGTAAATGGATGTAATTGGTCCAACGAAATTGTGAAAAATAAAAAAATGAGAGGAATATAAAATAATTACGAAAACCTGTCAATCGTGTAACGCCCAGCACTTCCACAATAATGCAGATTCTAGATAGTTCCACCTGTAGTCGTTATAATAGCGTGAATTGACATAATTATTCGGACAAAATTTTGAAAAATAATAAATAACAAAAATATAAAAAAACAAAAAATGGCGAACCGTATAACGACCTGCATTTAAACAATAATGCAGATGTCGCGAATGTTCCACTTCGAATCATTATAATAGCGTAAATGGCGATAATTGGTCGGGCAGGATTTAGAAAAAAAATTCAAAACAAGCGGCATAAGAATGCTACACATTCGTAGATAATTCTCTGAATTTATGCAGAATTTTTTCTCTCGTTATGTCATGTTTTCCTGTTTTTGTTTTGTCACCCCTTGTTTTATCTTGTTTTTTTACGTTATGTTTTCTTTCTTCAGTAAGTCTTTGCTTTAAATCCAGTTTTCTTTTCGTTCCGTTCCTTCTTTGTTTACGTATTATCATCTTTGTTTTTCCTTTTTTATCTTATAATACAGTCTCCTCTCTGAGTGCTTTCCTACTTTTTTCTCTCGTCCCCGTCCTTTTATTAAATTTGCCTCCAACTGTTTCCTTTTTTCTGGGCATGTTTTTTTCCCTTTGCTCATACATTCATATTTCCCATTCATTTGTTCCCACTATTTTTTCCATTTAGTGCACCGAGGCGGTGCCCATCCGGCAGACAACCAAGCAAGCCCGTTCGCCACGTCCAGACCTCAAGAAACGACTATCAATGTCGCCACATTATTCTCACAAGGTAAGGTTTGGGTCCAAAAATTTTGTTTCTTCCTGGGTCCATGAACCTATACGTCACGCTGGCAGCTTATTAGCACTGCCTTAAATCACCGGATAATCCCGTTCGATATCTCGTGTTGCGGCGCAATAGTGGTTGCTGGCGCTTTTTGCGGACGGTATGAAAATAAGCGGTTGTCTGTCTTATTATCTACATTTATTATCCCCGCTATTTGCAAGCTGCTTTATCCTTGCCAACATAGCTTTATTTTTGGTAAAAAATTCCCTCGCACTTCCCCGAGGGGGAGAGTGTGTAAGTGCGAATGCACGGTTGTTGATTGCGCGATTACGGTGGATATCGTGATCTTAATGAGTAGTCGAGAGATTACACACACGCACACAACTACAAAGAAAGATATTTCACTCGTTATTGCTGGTACCGTTGCCCGGTCCGCCATCATCGTTATCGAGATGCAGGACCAGCGACCGCTCTCGACGACGGCGCGCGCTCGACTAATACCCTCCCGCGCCACGCGGCCGCTACACGAGCGCCCTCATGCGTCGGAATGCGGAGCGCCCGCTACGCGAGCGAGAGCTCTCCCGCCCGAAGTGGAGAGGAGGCGCCCAACACCCGCAGTCACTGAGTGGAGAGAGGAGGAGGAGAGTAGCGCCCGCCGTTACGGCGAGGGCTACACGAGCGCCCTCATGCGTCGGAATGCGGAGCGCCCGCTACGCGAGCGAGAGCTCTCCCGCCCGAAGTGGAGAGGAGGCGCCCAACACCCGCAGTCACTGAGCGGAGAGAGGAGGAGGAGAGTAGCGCGCGCCCATCTCCCCTCGTTGTTAGGGAAGACGAGGAACGCGCGCACCCGCAGCTGTTGCTATGCGGACGACGGCGGCGGACGATTCAGCCTCGCTTAAGAAGTGCATTCGCACTTAAAATTAGAGACTGCAGGAAGCATTTCTTGATTAGATGTTTTACGCAATCGGTCGCTCGATCGGTCAGTCATTCGCTTTGCGTTTGGCCACTTCATGTCATCCTCATTATTTCGTTAAGGCGACACGTTTCCTCACTTTTACCTTATGACTTCCCACTTTTCTTTCCCGTTATTACCTTTCTTCCTCTTCTCTCTGTTTCGGTCCTTCGTCGCACCTCCGTCTTTTCCGCGGGTTACACCTTCTCTCCTCGCCCACGTCGGGGACTTTAATAACGTTAATACGTTCCGCTCTCGTAATTAACTCCGTTGTTCGAGCCAAATTTACGCGCCACTGTTTACAATATGTGCGCTGCGACCGGCTCGCTACCCTGCATTCCACTCACTCCGAACAACGCTGGGGATAAAGCACACACCTCTGTTTACTCTTAGCACCTCCTCCCGCACTTCCCGTTAATATTTTCCCCCTTGTCTCTTGCAAGCTCGTTTCCATGTTACTCGCCATCAGGGTGTTTTATTTCTGCCTATCTGTTTGTTCGGTATACGTGCATATTGCTTCCAATATTTATTGGAAGGGGGGCAACCGAGCGGCGTGCAGAAAGTCAACTTTCGCCTGCTCCTTCAAGATTACTGGTGACGCTCCGATGGTTTCAAATATTTTGCGGGCGTCGTATTTTTTTTTAATTCTAGCCAAAGAAGAATAAAGAGCGATGCCACGTTTTGTTCTGGCTGAGACAGGATCGCTCAGGGCGCGGGTTCACAAGGTACAAAAAAAAAAAAATAGTAACGCCACTGGCGTCTGCTAGAAGAACAAAATGGCTATTGGCTTGTGGACAGGCAGGCAGCCGAACCGGTAATTGAACGGGAATTTGTTGTTTTGAGGCCTTCTCAATGTCAGAGGAAAATTTCGGGAAGAGATAAGGGAACTGTCTTAACCACTTAATGGGTGTGCGTGCACCGTACGATTCTTCCCGTTGCTGGCGTCCCATACGTGGGGTATTCCTACTGTAACGAGGTTCATTCGCTTGTACTGTGTGTTGTAATGACTGGTAAGAATTTCGGAAAAAGTGTGAAACCTTAAGCAAACAAAAATGCATTGGCATGCACAGATTGGTCTGCAGATATATGTAACATCTAAAAAAAAACCAAATTGTGTAAATTTAATCCCCGGTACACTCTAAGAAATCGGCGCGGATGGGCTTTACGGCACCGCCCGAGAACGACCATTCAGCGTGCTTAAATGTGGGGATTTGGCGAATGACGAGGCCCACATGCGATTAAAGTAAAAACTAGCATCTTCGCTGGGACAACGGCGCACACGCACGCCTTGCGCAGTTGTCCCAGCGTTCTACACGCACCGTTCTACCCGATTTATGTACAGACGCTTTGTGTGGAAAATTATTGTATCACACATATTCATATCGAGGCATGGCTACCTGAAACATAACCATTGATGTTCTAATTGGCGATTTCTGGTTCAGAAGGTAAGCCTTACAGTATATAAAAACGTTGCACGTAGGCTTCACCACAGCTCCTAGGGCGACCTATCAGCGTGAACAAATTTACAAATTTGGTGAATGATGAGGCCAAGCATATGACCAGATTAAACGATTTTACCCGGAGACAAAGCGCACATACACGCCTTGCGCTATACTTTTGACGCATGTTCTATTTGGACTTGTCATACGTACGCAACTTGTCATACCGAAAGTGACAAATCAAGGGCACAATTTTTGAGCCTGTGGTGACGCGCGTAGCCACAGCATTCTTTAATCGCTGTACTCCACCACGATAGCGCAACATGAGAAATTCGTTGCTTCGTACCTTGTAGGTTTGCCTGCGCAAGTTTTTCTTGCAATGACTGTGCCTCTTATAGTTATCGATAATAACTTTAAAGAATGTGAAGCAAAAAAAATTAATTGTATCTTCGCACTGATTACTATGGATGGAAATAAAAAAAATGTGGGTGATCCCTCTTCGATAGGAACCGGTAAAACACGAAGGTGAAATGTGCCTTCACAGAAGTAGTGGAATGTTCATTGTGCATCGATATGAACTTGCACATTGCTATTTACATTTCGTCGGTATGGCACCGTTATACGCATCAACGTTAGACACTGGATTGCACGCGCCGGAGCATTGCGCAAATCCGACTGAAACCACAGGCGCTCCTAAACCATCCATGCGAACGAAACCAAACGGGTTGTCAGCCAATCGATTGGTGAACACACGGTTAGCGGAAGGAGCAGCGGACCATGCCACGAGCGTGGCAATCGCAAGTCGGCGCCGATCTTACTACGTCGTCGTTGCCATACAGGTTTCTCCGCAGGTTACGCAGCGCGTCCCCCGAACACGAAGGCGCTGGCATGGAGGCGCCAACTGTCGGCGCTCATTAGCGTCATGATTCCCTACTTCACTTTGCGTCTCCTGGACTGCATCACCTTCTGCATGGAAGCATGTAAGGCGCGTGTGTCCTCCTGTTTACGTGTCTGTTCATGCAGTCGGGAACGCGTGTCGTGCCTCCCGTTGCAGCGAAAGCGTTCGTGGTTGAAATCCCGGCGCAGCCGCATCAATCGAAGTTTTTCTGGCGATGTCATTTCCGTGACGGATATGACGTCAGTCAGATCTTGGTGGACCCAGGCATAAAATACTTTCGTGTTAAAATAAATACAGAAAGGAAAGAAAGCATTTTCTCGTATAATCAGTGAACGGGCGCACGATGTTGCGGGAACAGCTCCCGCACTGGGCGGGTTTTAATTCGGAAATATTTGTGGTCAGAGCATCCGAGTGCTCCTTTGGTATTTTTTTAACTGTGACGCATAGATGGGACGCACTCGAGAGTGGCTTCATTCGGTCTGTTTTTTTTTTTTTTTCGGCGAGAGTAAAGCAGATGCTCACCTGCATCCGCAACGCAATCAAATAGAACCGGTATTTTTTTAAACAACTGGTACATTCACTACATGGTCACGTCTTAGGTTCATCAAAACTAAGTTTGAGAACTGCGTGAAAGGCTTAAAATTGAAACAATATACAGATTCATGGTTTAGCTAATATTTAACTTCAACGCTGTTCAGTAGACTGCAATGTCATTAATAACTGGCTGCAGGAGATCAGCCTTTGTTACTCATGTGGCCTCCGCGAAGGTCCCCCCAAAATATACGGTTAATATTTCGATGCCATTCTTCAGTTTTTTCGCACTGGGGACTTCTGCAGTCTCCTTTATACTGATTCCAGGTACGGTAATCTATTCAGGTGCGAGATATTGAAACGTAATCTGGGATTTATTGGAAGCGCCGCACCGTGGGAGATCGGACCCAGGCTTCTAATAACCAAGTCGATGCGTACGCGATGCGATCGACTTTGGGCTCGTCGACTTTTCCTTTCCTTTCATTTTTCCTAAGAACGACGAGCACAAGACTTTCCTTTATGGAAGTATACTATTTCGATACTTTTGGGGCTGCACAAAGGCTTCCAAGTTTTTCCGAGCATTGCGTTGGCGACATACTTTCCTTTCGTAAGGAAACCCAAGAAAACTGAACCTGATCTTGGCGCAGAGCCTCTCATTCCAGCAGGCTTAAGCTGTCGCAAGCGGCGTTATATGTCCCTGTGCGAAAGCCCACAGTCGCGCCAAATCTATGACCTCCTCCTCTTTTTTTTTTGCGATATCTGGTGCCATCTACCTAGTTTATATCACTGATTATCTCCCTTGTGCCAGCCCTAAACTTGATATTGTTTATTATACCGGGTGCAAATATGCTTGTGTCGGCCCATGGTGTGTTATCGGCCTGGAATATTTATTGTTTTGCTTGGCGGGAGAGCTAAGTATACTCGCTACTATATTACTGGATTTGCTTGTTCAAGCTGTATTTGTAAAAAGTGCCGTTTCTACGTTAGCAATTCCCTTGAATATGTTTTTTATCTCGGTCCTTCCTTTCTCGCATCAAAAACTAGTTATCTTCCTGCTGTGCCGCTGCATGTCAAGTATGTCGTTTTAGTTATTCCATATGAATTGAGCGTGGTTCGTTCGTAAATGTGAGTTGTTCAGTAGTCAAATATACTCTTTATATTTCTATTCATTTGTTTGTTTCGTGAGCCGTTCGACAGTTTGGAGTTACGCGCTTTCGGGACTGCACTCATAAACCGACTAGGACGCCGCAGATTACTATTTAGCCAGCGACTCGGAGCCACCCAGCTACCTAGTATTCTGGCATGCGCTGACGTACGTCTGAACAGCGAGCACCTCGTTTCTCGAAGGGCTGTCTTTTCTCCACCGAGTGGCGTGTCTACTTCGTGACCTCGAGGCGTGCGCCTGCTAAACACTCGAGAGGTTGTGGTGTCCGAAGCACGGCGAATCCACGCTTTTGGCTGCAGTTAGAAAAACCCACGACAAATTTAGAAAAATTCCCTTGCGCGCACCCGTTCAATATTATTACGGTAGAGTTGGCCTGAACCACGCAAGAATTCTCTGCCCCGGTAGCTGAGATTTGTGTTCTGCACATCGCCGCCCATATTTAATTGTTTAATCTGCGCAGGGGAGTGTAAACAAAGAGCGCTTTGCTAAGAAAAGCCAGCGTTCCTGTGGAGAAACGCAATGGCTTTACGGTTGCCCCAGCCTGTGTAGCCCCAGGGCGGCGCAGTGTACACCGCGTGACAAACTTTGCAGCCCCTGTGCGTGCGCTGTTCTAACCCGGCACTGCACAGCAATGGCACCCGGCAGAAAGGAAGTTTACGAGTGTACAGGGTAAGCGAGATGCTCGATGGTATACGTAGCGAGAGAGATATTTCATGGTAGAGAAGCGCGAGTGGGTGCAGGCTCACATTATTGCAGAAATGAAGGGTGAAAATTAAATTTAGGCTGCCATACATTGCAAAAAAATCTCTGGGAATAGCACTGGTGAAATGTTTAGCGGGCGTCTGTATTTTATTGCCCGCGGGAGCCTGTATGGAGATCGATTACGCAATATGGAAGATGAGGACATGAAGGTGAACATTTTGACAGACTTCTGTCTGGTTTGGGAAGTTACTAAACTGAAATTTAATTATGCTCCAACCAATACATAGACAAAACCCGACGTTTCGAAGCCGGCTCGGCTTCTTCAGGGGTGACTGGGGTCACGCTGCAGCTGCGTCTTATAGTCTTTAACTGTGTTGTCCATGTATTGGTTGGAGCATAATTAAATTTCAGTTAAGATGAGGTCAGTGTGACGTTCGGACATTGATGCGTGTCGGCAGCTGACGGCGTAATTAATGCAGAATAGCAGGAGCACGCAGTGCACATACGATGTCGGTGTGAGACCTGTGAGTCTCGCTCCTTACACCTTCGAAGTAAGGAGCGATGCTTAAATAAGCCAGTGGTAACACTCCTGAGCGTTGGTTTAATGTAGGCAATGGCTGAGACAGGGCACTAAGGCACCGAAATCTAGCAACCTCATTGAAAAGGCAAAATGAAGCAGTTTTATTTCGATTTAAATTGATCCTTTTGGGGTATGACCCAATTTCAGGAATGTTAAACTGAATTTAACAGGATGCTGAGGTGGTCGATAGGCGTCAGCAGAACGAGGCAATGGCAATAGCAAATAGACAGCCAAGACCCGTAATTTTTCCTTGACCCAATGACACGCGCTACCGCTGCTGCCGCGGACAGGACATGGAAGGATTGGACATGATATATGAGGCTTTCAACAAGAATTGTGTACAAGAGACGAACGTGGGCGGAATATAGAGGGTGGGCTACGGGACAGTAGAAGATAACAATAACATTGAAGCGAGCAAATGAAAGAAAAGATGAAAGCAGGGAAAACACTGTCACTGGTATAGAAGGATATGACCGTGTGTTTGTTTTCCACCACAGCGGAGTACACCGCCATCCTTGGCGGTATGCTCTCTTTCTCTTTCCTAATCTCCGCAGCGATCGAAACTAGAGACGGGAAATGAAATTTATGAGAGCGCCTTCTCGATGAGACGAAGCGGTGAGCGGAAGTGCCAAGATAGAAACAAGAAGCGTCAGGAAGCGCAAAAGGCGCGGAGTGGGGGAAGGGGGCAGCATCGGCTGCGGGCGAGAGTACAGGAGGATGGAAGGGGAATTGAAGGGGTTGGGGGTAAATGGGGTGGGTAAGTCGTGTGCTGGCTCTCTCAGTGTTTTTTGGTTCTCCTTATGACTATTTTTTCTGGCTGTCCCCGAGGGCCCCACAAGTTTTCTCCCTGATGGATGGTCTTCCGATCGCGGAGTGCAGGTCCTTTCTCTTTCTTGGGCTCTAGGCTTAAGAACATCCCCGATGGCAGCGCTGCAAAGCCGCCGGTGCGTGTGTCCACTGTACGGGTTGCCCTTCTTTCCCAGGAACCCTGGTGCGAAAGGGTGACGGAAAGTGGTTGAAATCAAAGGCAGGATACCCCCTCTGTTTATCTTGTACAAACAAGCCCGACCGCTATTTTAAGATTGTCGGTTCATTCCGCCTCTTCTATTCTTCACCTTCATGTTACATATTTTTCATCGCAGTTTTATTCTCCAGCTTACATAAATTCGCGTTTCGTCGAGCCAGATGTCCAACTGTTCGTTTACGTAATCTCCGTCGACACCAGCACTGTGAAAAAAAAAAAAAGTTTTATTTCCGTCCGTGCTTCTGCTTACGTTCTTTCATCTTGTTTGTTTGCTTCTTTTTACAGTGGAGCTTTTATAGGCTAACTCCACAGAACTGTTTTTTACGTCCGAAGGACTAGAAAAGCCCGGGCACGTGTTCTCTGCACGTACCGTGGCCAGCCAAACGGACCTGTGGACCTACCTACAAATGGAATGAACCGCAAACATGTAGTGGGTTCACTGGAGCACGGAGAGCATGCTAACCTCTTAGTAAGCGCTAAAGGCCGTTTTTGCCGAGACAAGACGTTTAGCGATGGCACGGAGGCCCCCAGGCACAAAAAAGCAAAAGTAGATATATGTAATGCGCTACGGGGGTTACATTACGTACTGTGGACGTCGGAAGCCCGAGTAATAACCTCACTTTTGCTGGCTCTTGCCAAGTAGCCATGACACACCAATCGTCAAATATGCGCCTTACGACGTAACCACGAACAAACGCCGTACTACAGTCGAACACGGATATATCGAACACGGGTATATCGAATTATTGTCTATATCGAACTCATAAATTATCCCCTTGAAAATTCTGTGTAAAAGTATAGGAATTCGTACTTCTATATCGAACCGCATTTTTCCCGACATTGGTTATATCGAACGCCGCGCGAGCTGGAAGGTGCTCTTCGGCGGTCGCTGCACCCCCCATTGAGGTTGAGGAGGATATAGAGGCGAAGGCTGGCTCGGAAAACTAATGCCCCCTACCGGAACGAATTTGCGCTTGCCCAGTCGGGTCCCGCTACCGGCCGCCGTAGCGTTAGCGGACGGAGCCCGGTATGCTAAATCTCTCTAGGCACACAAGCCCGAACGCTCGGAAAATGTGACAGTGCGAGGTAGGGATGCCCCGAATGCGCACGTCCTTTTTTTTTTTTTTTTTTTTTTGCGGCTGCGTACGTTCCCCGGCTTGCCGAAAAGGAGTTTTGTTTTCTCTCTCTCTCTGGGTCTGTCTTCCCCCGATGTCGTCTCGAGAAAGGGAAGAGGGAATGAAGGCGCTGGCGGCCTCCTCCTTCTTTTGCATTTTGCTGCTGTTGCTGCTGTTTGGCGAGTTGTCCCGCACCTTTCGGAGATCACTGTTTCTCTCGTCGGAGATGACCATCGCGAGCGCTTGGAATTGTTACCTTCAAAGTTCTTGTGGTACGTGCGCGCTGTTCTTCTTTTGCGTGCGTGTTGTGCGTGGTGTGCGAAGGCGCAGCGTACTGCTGGAATTTTCTAGTTGTGCAGCCTCGAGAAGATCGAGACCAGCGTCTTTAATTTCATTTCCAGGACGAAGAAGCAGGCGATTTTTTTTCACGGAAATAAAGCGTCCTGTTGCGTCCTGAGTGTGGAATTAGTTGTCATTCTTGAATGCGACGATCGGCAAGTGATAGTCCGCCATAGGTGAGGTCTCAGAGCCCATACTTTTTATATCGAATTTTTCACATATCGAACTATTTCGCGATCCCCTTGGAGTTCGATATATCCGTGTTCGACTGTATTATCACCAGCCAACAGATAGATCGAAAGAGAAACTCGCGCAATAAAAAACACAGCTCAACGAGCTCCTTGTCAAAATGCGGGAAAACAATGGGATCAAGCATATGAGTGGTTCCCAAATGATCCTTGTGCGGGCGTCAAAACCGCTGAGGCCTCCTCAGTTCAATCGTATTACATACGAACGCACGCAATTTCAGGGCCTCCACTCTGTTGCGCTTTTAAAGAGCATTAGCTCATTCATGTGACGCGGCGTTAACACCCAAGTCGTGGTGCATCAGAGAAACAAAGTAATGGATTAGAAAAAGGGAAATTACCGGCTTCTGTACTCGTCCGTGCATACATGCAGTCGGGGTAGGAAAGTGTGAGTCACGCGGCAGGAAAAGCGGCGGAAGCAGAACCTAAGTCGGAGCGGGTTTTCCTATTCTCTTTCTTTTCCATCTTTTTCAAGGTTACTACTGTGAGCCAATGGTGGCGGCAAAAAGACGTTGCGCTCTTCCGGAGAAAATATTCTAATAAAGTGAATGATCGATCGGCATTACAAAGGGTGTGCACGGGATCCTTCCTTCTGCCACGTGGGCCTCGACGACGGAGGGAGGCATCTCCGTGTTCCGTGCGTGCGCGCGTGTCTCTGCGTCGTCTTGCATCCCTTGTCCGCCACCGAGCGGGAATAGCAGTTGAAATTAATGGGTGTATTTTGGCGACTGCGTATGCGGCCGTGTCATTTGTTATCGGGATGTCAGGCCTCTTTCGAGGAAGTGCAGGACAGGAAAGGAGCTTAGGTGCCTCCAAGATGACGGCTCGCATTCGCTGCTTCCCCGAGTCGAAGGTCGCCTTTCCCTCGTTCCCCTTTTTCCAGGGCTCACGCGTGAGAGGAGGTGCACATATATTCTTGGGCCCGGTCCAACCAACATGCCTGCCTATGCACACACCCGTGTACCCTGGTTCCCATAAACACGCACGGAACGCTCTTGCCGATCCCGAGACGGGTCGCCGTTAACCATCTTGGATGCAACTGCAGTATGATCGGGTAGTGCTGAAGCGACAGCGGGAAGGAGGGGGGGGGGGGACATTAAGGGGATGAATTGGAAAAAAATAATAAACAGTTAATTGTCTGTTTTGTTCATTTTTTGTCCCTGTCATTCTTATAGGGGGACTTTTCCTAATCATAACGAAACTGAATTATTTTATTTCAGTCGTTTGGACTAGTTGGTTATCAGTTTTGTTAGTGGCACTCTTCATGTGCTCTACTACTGTACTTTTGGTCTCTGCGTATTGTGAACGGTTTGAACGCTTATGGAGATATAATTGTGCGGTGTTTTGGGATACGCGCGCTGGGTTAAGAAAGTAAAGAAAATTGCGACAACTCAACGCGCAGTCTCTCTTGCCCGTACACTGGTTGACGGTAACAAACAATTATACAAATGGCTATGAAGCAACTGACGTGTTATGCGATGCTTGGGAGTTCGGATTGATTTTTCAACGCTGATCAGTATATATCTGTTGACAAGGGAAATAGGACTTACCGTCTTTTTTCAATACAAGGTGATGATGACGGATGAGATGTCATTATCACGCTCCTCGGGCGCGATCTTGACTCGCTTGGGCAGCACGCCATCGCTGGTCGTATCCCCTTCCATGTTCCCTTCGCCAATCTTGTATCCACGCTTCTCGTCGAGAGTCCCAACTACGCGTGGCCTACCCATGTCCACATTGCAACGATGAAATCAGTTCTAGGTGGGCATTCTTATATACTGTTACAGGGCTCTCCCAGTCAAATAGTGGAGACAAAGTCGATCTGTGGCATGCCGCTGCCGAAAGAAGAGAGAAAGTGCCCTCGGCTTCTGGCTTTCGTCGGAGTTTGCTGCTAAGCCACGGGCCGTGCATAAATTTAGCATTACCCAAGAACTTTACTAAATGAACTACGCAACACTTCTTAGTGTACGAGATATATAACAAGGGCGCTATCAATTTTCTTCCGAAGTAATGTTTTCATATAGTTCATTTAAACATCCATTAGTCAAGTGCAAGCTTACGTCAAAATTGTTCCATCCCCCAGGAATCGCGTGCAGCTTCGACATTCCACCACCTCCACCGCGTGGATCGGAGGTGTTTTTTTTTTTTTTGTTTCAGGTTGGTTTGCACGGTACGGTTGCTGTGTATTTTGAACGGTTATACAGTGTAATGGTCCTGGCAGAGTTAGAATGTGTATGTGGGTAGTAGGCTGCCAATCCTTATAAAAAGCCAGGTAATAAATGCAGAATCAACGCTATGAACAGCACAAGTATGCTACGTGGACTATCTCGCTGTGGCCCAAGTACACGAGGATCATTCTGTTAATTTAAAACGCTGCATTTTAAGTTTTAGCAGTTTTCTTTACTTTCTCAACCAGGCGCGTGCATCCTAAAACAGCGCAGAATTCTATCTCCGTGAGTGTTAGAAATGTCAACAAAGTGACCAAGAATCAGACTAGTAGAGCACGTGAATAGAGCCAATAAGAAACACGATGATCATCTTGTTAAGATAAAACACCTTATTTCTCTTGTTACAATAATTTAGGCAAATTCCGTGTTTGCCGAGACAACGGTGTAAGATATATAGGCGAGTACACAGCTTGCAAAACAAACCTGCACTCGTCGTTTTAATAAAGTCGCCAAACTGATGACGCTGAGACCGTTGAGTGCAGGGCCCTCCTGCGGCAAATGAAAGAAGCTACCCAAGAGCGGTCCATTCGGAGGTGTTCGGATCTTTTTGGCTCCTTGTCGGGCCTTCTCAGCAGCTTCCGTAACCGGACGTCTGCTCGATGTCTGCCTGCCGCGGCTTGGCCGGTTCCACCGGCCGGTGGTGCAGACGATAATTTGAAGAAAGCCGTGCGAAAGCCAATGCGCTCGCCCCAGTGTTTCAACGTGTTTTATGCATGTGTTTTGAGTCGGTAACAATCAAAAGAAGGTATAAAACACTAAAATGACGGGAATGTCTGCCGCGGTAGCTGTTCAGCTGTCACACAAGTGAGATGTTATGTTTTCGCAACGAAAAAATGAGCTTCAAATGCTTTATAGAGTACGTACTGCAACCGCTGGCAAGAAAACGTGACATCATTTAATGTTCCCTGCGATCCTGAGCGAATGAATGCGGGCTCTGTGGCCATCCCAAGCAGAATATGATGCTTCTTGCAGTCAGCATTTCTCTGAGAGTGCGGTTGCGGGAAAGGGTACCTTTCGGAGCTTAGAGGGGACGTACTACTGAACGTCGAAGAGGTGCACGCTCGCAGACGATTCAGTGCCGTTGATTTTACCGTTGGCTACAGCACCCAAGCTATTCAGTACAATCAGCGGCATAACGAAAGTGTCTGCTGGCGGAACAACGCCCCGACATACAAGGAAAGTAGCCCAGTTTCTGAAATGGATTAAAGTAGCGTCGAGTACGCTGATGTTTCTTCGTCGTAAATGACGTCGCACAACTGGGGTAGGTTCACGCACGAAGCAGCGGAGACGAATCGATGTTGTCAAAGTCATTGCCGGTGTCCAATGTTCAGAGAAGCTGCGCGCGCGTCTAAATGACCTTAAGACACCCGAACTCTCGCAGATTTTTAACAATGCAATAAATTACGCGTTAAGGTCGTGCTATGTGTGTTCACACGGTGAGCTCAAACAAACGACGTTGTTTTACACGCATTCCGATGGTGCCTGCGAACCACCTTGCTTCGGACACTCGTGGTCAAGCCCCTTGAAGCCTAGAACACTGAGAACCTTAGTTAGGAGTTCTGCCACCAGATGTTTTTTCAGTCACCAACTCTGCCAGATTTTCGGGCTGCTGTGTCCACACCTAAAATTGTATCTTACACTGTGCCCAAGAACACAAGTCAGTGGGTCGCATAGAGCCTCAAGCCGAAACGTCGTTTCTGACTACCTGCTAGGCCACAGAAGCACAGACGCATTGAATTATTGGTCCAAACCTGTGGGCTTCAAGCCCTGGGTCAGAGCATTTGTAGCCACTAAAGCACGTTTGGAACATGTCTACGGACCTAAAACGTCCTTTAGTTGAATGACCACGGAAAGCGGCTGTCCCGAGGACAGTGCAAAGATATTGCCTGCAGCCTGAAAACCATTCTTTCCTGATGAATCTCCATGCCAGTACTCGGGGCCACTACTGAACCAATCAAAGGCTGGCCCACACCCCGATTTGTATTCGCACCACGCGTTCGCGGGCTCCAAACATGAGCCCCCAGTCTTCGATGAACGATATTCTGTTGCTTCCGTGTTTTCACAGTAGAACACACGCTCGCTTAGGCCGACCGTATCACATCGTCCCATCGCCACATCGTCGCACCTTTGTCGGCTGTGCTTCGACGTGGCACAACATGGCGGAGCAGCGAAACGGCAGACCCTGTGTCCAAGCGCGAGCTGTGTCCAAGCACGACTGGAGGAGAGAGAGAGAGATAGAGAGAGAGAGAGAGAGAGAGAGAGAGAGAGAGAGAGAGAGAGAGAGAGAGAGAGAGAGAGAGAGAGAGAGAGAGAGAGAGAGAGAGAGAGAGAGAGAGAAATGAACTTTATGGAAAATGTCCTGCGGAGGTGGTTGGGGGACCACGCAGGGTCTTCCGCCACCCGACTTTGTTTATGGCGTCTTCGTGATGTTGCCGCCCCAGCCTACACTGGACCAGCCCGCAGATGGCCGTTGGGGACGTGCCTTCGACCAGCGCGTCCTATTCTCGCACTGTCCGTCGCACTGCGCCGGGGTGGCGTAAGTAATCCCGAGGTGCATATGTCAAAGGAGCGTCTCTGGCCATGCATAATAGTGACAGGCTAGGAGGCTAGTTGTTACCGCAAGCAGGGAGTTCCTCTTTTTTGCGGGACTATTCTCCCCCGCCGTGACGAATGGGTGCCCTCACTTATACGCGCCAACTCGCTCGACGGGTAGCACACAACTGAGTGAGCAGGTTGAGAAAGCCACGACGTATGCGCTTACTGGAAACGATGATTATGACTCCGTCTGCTTCGAGTGTTTGTTGCAGTGGCATACACCATGCCTTGATAAACTGATATGCGATGGGGGAAGAACAAAACCAGTACTGCCATCTCGCGCGCTAAACTTTCTTTCGAGTGCAGCGAGGATTATTTTAAAGAACCCACGTTTCGCTTAGCAACGCAGCACTTATTTATGGTCTTTTGTTTGCTCTGAGTATGCCGCGAAGTAGCGATACCGAGACCACAGCGAGTGTAGTACTGTTGTGAGATCACGTATGAGTGCTCAAAACATAGTTCAGAAATAACTCACTACGTTTAGGATTTATGAGGTCTTCTGACGGACATTTTTTGAGAGGCTTTCTGCCGAATTTTGTCTTCTTTCTTGTGGCAAGCCTACATAGCATGTTGTGACCGTGGTAGTGCTCCGTAACTTGCTTTGTATAGCACCTCGCGGTATCTTCAGCAGAAACACTGAAAGTAATAAAACGTTTCTCTATGCTACCCCGAAAAAAAATTATAACTTAGTATGGCGAACCAATAAAGGAGTGAACGTCCGACCACCATTTACAACAATTCACGTTAGCAAGCTTGAAATGGGCAGATACGAAGTAAATTTCGCCGCGCTGTTTTCTGCCGTCCTTAATTGGCTTCTTGATAGGCGTTTCGGGAGCGAATGATTAACCCCAAGCCGGCAAGGGTACCTCTTATAGAAACGAGGAGTTCGTAAATGAACCCGGGATGCTGGAGCCACGATATAATGCTACGTGCTCGTGTTACTGCCAGACAGAACAAATCGCTCACTCTTGAAACTGTATACGTCAGACTTTCTGTTGCACAAGCAACATTGCTCCTGGTTTTAATCCCTGATGTTAGACTCGTTTGACCCAATTAATTGCGTTGTCGTTGGCCTCAACCGAAATAAAGAACAAAAGAAGGTTGCAAGAGTGGCGTACTTGCTACTGTTTTTCGTGTAACGAAAACTAGTGAGCCATTGCGGGATAACAAAAACGCCGTACGTGATGCTCTGTGTTCTTTTGTTTCCAGCTGCGTTCTGGTTACATGAACTCTCGTATACTGCCATAACTTACATGATAATCCTATCTTGTGCACGTTAAAGAGTGCGGGGTTAACACTTCTGCCTTTCATATTTATAGCTTCTCCTTCACGAGCTCCGTAACAGTCATGCTCAGCATTGGCGGGTTTGTTGTACGAACTTCGTATTAATGTAACAAAGCCTTCATTACCTTGAACTTTATTCGTGTTGGCATGTAGCCTGAAAAACTGCTCCCGCAAGCTGTGTCGCAACTCTGCTTGGTAGGAAAGAAAGGATGAGAGCTTGCACTGCAAAACAACAGTTTGTCGAAATGCAGATTCGGGTACGTCCGTCATGTAAGCAGGCCAATGTAGATCATCATCCCCATCATCATCCCCAAGAGCGCACTAGGTCCACTGCATGACGAAAGCCTGTTCCATCGACCTCTAATCGCTCCTGCCCCGCGCCGCTCGAGTCCATTTTTGGCGCCCAAATTTTAATATTTCATCTGTAAATCGAGTAATTGGCCTTCCGTTTTTTTTCTAGAACCACTCCCTGTGTCCACGCTGTCACCCTGACAGTACAGCGATGGCCATTTCGCCTAACTACGTGGTCAGCCCAAGTATATTTCTTTTTCTTCATTTGAGCTATGATATCTTCTACTCCAGTTTGTTCTCTGATCCAGGAAGCTCGTTTCCTGCCTCTAAATGTTACTCCGATCATTTTTCGTTCATTCGACGTCAGTTTTGTTTCAAATCGTTTAGTAAGGCACCAATTTTCCGCTCCATAGTCGTCACCGCCAGGACGCATTGATTGTATATTCTCCTTTTCAGATATATATGCCAAATTTCCCCCCGTCTTTGTCACTGACTGCACACACTAACATGAGCCAAAAGCAGCATGGCATTTGCTTTTATGGTTGTTGAGGGTGGTTGCGCAAGTTTGGTCGTTTTAGAAATAAAAAACAGCGTCAACAATAACCGAAGTAATGAAGTAAAGCATGAACCATGCAGCGGTCCGCAACCGATTTTTCATTATTGGTAAGTTAGTTTCCTCCAAGAACCATAATGAGAATTACCTGACAACTTTGTTAATAACTCGGGTTAGTTAGTGCGAAACACACTCCGATTGCACCCACGGTCTTTAAGGCATATTTGTTTGGCTCTGCGACTCAAAACCTGCGCTTCAATCGCTCCAGTCAGCCCTGTGCCGTGGACCTCATGAACAGCTGCTGGCCGAGATAAGACTATTGTACGACCGTGCCACCCAAGCGGGTCATGACATTGCCTTTCAGTGGCTTCCCAGTCATTGCGGCATTGTCGGAAACGAAAGTGCGGACGCTGCCGCACGCTTGGCACACCAAAAAACGGAGACCATATCTATTCCGTTATCCAGGACGGACGCCGCTAGGACTCTCCGAAAACTTGCTCGGGAGACCACGCTATCGAAATGGAGCACCCAAGAGTTCACGAGCGCTCGTATCCATGCCCTGGACCCCCATCTTCAGCGCCCCCTCCCATTAGGCCTCCCACGATCTGGTGCAACCATTCTTTGTCGCCTCTGGCTTGGAGTCGCATTCACAAATGCTTACTCCTATTTGATTGGAATGGCAGCCAGTGAGGCGTGCGAAGTCTGTGGAACACCAGAGACCGTACGACATGTCCTCTGCGATTGTCCACGGTTTTCAACCGAACGCCGCCAGCTCTCTGCGACTCTACGAAAGTTAGACTCTCGGCGCCCGTTCTCTGAGGAGACAATCCTGGGCCACTGGCCTTCTCCGTCGTCTGCAGACAAGGCGACAAAAGCGCTCCTGTGTTTCCTCAAAACGACGGAATTGTACAAGAGACTGTAGCGCAAGACTACTCTCTACGAACTGTCGGAACTTTAGACAATGTCTTTAGTGTCCTACCGCTGGGCACACCACTCCACGCTCTGTCCGTACCTTTCCCCTTCTTTTTCTGTTTTCCTCTTTTTCCTCATTGTTCCCCTTTCCACCGTGCAGGATAGCATACTAGGCCGTAGCCTAATTAACATTCCTGCCTTTCCTTTACTTTCTCTCTCTCTCTCTCTCTCTCTTTTCTTTGGCTTACACACTTAATCGCCGTCAACGTACGGTACTTGAATACTGTGGTGAGTCAAAAAAAAAAAAAACTATGGGGAATCATTGTTTCGAGAACCTTTTTCTCAAGCAGATACATCTGGTTAGCGCAACTCCGGAAGGGTGCGAACGCTAAAAACAAAGAAAAAGACAATAGGCCAACGTCGGCGTTTTGTTTTACTCCTATTTTTCATACTTTAACAATATCCTCTCCCACCCCGTTTCCGAAATGTTCTTGCCGCGCGTCTGAGGCCCGTAACTCCGCAGCGGCGCGTGGGCTATGGCTACACGCGTTACTGGCCCATGCAGTAAGCTGGAAGAACGCGTGGCGTCTAGAGCACGGAAGCGAAGCTATGAGCAGAACTGGACAGTGATTGTTTGCACAGGAGGGGTCCACGACGGAAGGAAACGGCAGCCACGAAATAGCGCCTGGCGGCGTCGGCAGTTCCTTACGGCCTTTTTTAGCGGGCGCTTTTCTTTTTCTTTATCGCCGGTCTGCGACAGTGTCCAGCATGGCTTGCGAGGATGCCCAGCCTGGCTTCACACCTACAAATCAGTACACGAGTCGCCTGTTTGCCTCGTCTCTTTTCCTTTGCCCCGCATCCTTTCCTTTCAATCTTCGTTCCTTCCACTGCCGGGCTGCAAGGGCTCCATCCTCCTCTCCAGAAAAAAGGGGTGAAGATAGCGTATTTAACTATGTTGCAATGGGTTAAGGTTCATGCTCATCTCACTTTGGCCGCTTCCGGTCGGCATTCATGTTACTCTGTTAGTGACGTGAGAGACCAGCCCCAGGACCTTTCCTTGTCTCAGCGGTGGTGTCCAGTAGTCGGCGGCTTTTACGACTCTGGGTTGACTGTCTCCGACCGAAGGACAGAGTTTACAAGTTCTCCTTTCTATTTTCCGACGGGCGTCAGCACCAGAAGAGATGGTGGGTCGCTCCTGCTGCCGGATTTATTTCCCGCCGTAAACCCCGCTCCCTCGTGGCCTCACGGCCTCCGCCAGGGTGTGCCGACGCCGAACACTCTTAGAACACCGGCCCAGCAAAAGACAAAAAAAAATGGTCGTGCATCTGTTCATATCGCTGCAAATGTCGTCGAAGGACGATAGTAACCTGCAGCCCCGGCCACGTAAATTCCTCCCTTTTTCCCGCCGTCCACCTCTCAATTTCTTCCCCTCCGTCTCGCTCCTCACACGAAAAACACGGTGAAGGTTTCCTCAAGTTTCCTCATTTTGCTAGTCACGCACGAACTATTGGCACGTTTCCTTACTGTAAAAGTTTGAATGTCGCCATGATTTCTAGGATCGGCTATGAGCCCATTTTGTATTTTTAGATCATAATATTTTTTTTCAACCCGTATTTCGTATTTTTCTATCACGAATATCAAGCATACATCTGTTTTTAATTAAAAGAACACTGCCAGTGCCAGCTATGTATTGATGTATTGCCTCAAATATGCCTAATATGTTTGTTTATTTTCTCAACAATGTTAACATTTATGAAGTATGTTTCCAAATTGATTGGTCTGGAAGTGTTTTGCGTGTACAAACTTTTCCTTCAAGAATTCCTTTACGTTTTGGGCTTGTGGCCGAATCGAGAGACAGACAGATCGACAGGAAGACAGACAGACACTCCAAAATTTTCGGGTTGAACCCAAAAAAGACTGTCGTCTATGAAAGAGAAAAAAAGGAAAGTCAACACACTAGCAGGTGAGATTTAATAGACATCATGTTGGCGGATCACCTGCAGTGGAAGTGCCCCAACATGCATAAAACAGCGCCTCCTTCTAGTCCGGACGAAGACAAGTAGCATTTACGCACGCTTATCGCGTGAGGTAGCCCCCAGAAAATTGGCCTCCTATCTCTCCTTATTTTGCTGCAAATGTCGAAAGACGCTGGTCTTCCGCCGCCCCTGCAATGTATATGCCTCTCTTATCTTCCGCGCCCATTCCTCACGCTCCGACCCCGATAAACACGGTGGAGGCTAGCTCAAGTCAATTCAATTTTCGCGCGTTCCACCGTTAGACTTGGAATGCCGCCACGAGGTCTGGGCTCGGCGCGAGCTCTTTTTGTAATATTTTGTCATTATATTGTTTTCAGCGTGTTTCAATTATTACCTATGGCAAATATCAAGCGCACATCTATATTTAATTTTAAAAACACTGCCAAGTACCAGCAATGTACTGACGTTTTGCCGCTAATACGTTTAATTTTTTTCTTTTTGCTCAACAATGTTAAAAAGTGGAAGTGTTGTGCTAGATTTGGTGGTTTCGAAATGTGTTGCCTATATAAACAACTTGTCCAAGAATTCGTTTTTCTTTTGGCTCGGTGATGAAATCCAGGTTCATAAATACATACATCTATGCATACATACATACATACATTCATACATACATACATACATACATACATACATACATACATACATACATACATACATACATACATACATACATACGTACATACATACATACATACATACATACATACGTACATACATACATACATACATACATACATACATACATACATACATACGTACATACATACATACATACATGCACAAATACATGCGTACATACATACATACATACATGCATACATGCTACATACCCACATTTATACATACATACATACATGCATGCATGCATGCATGCATACATACATACATACATACATACATACATACATACATACATACATACATACATACATACATACATACATACATACATACATTTATACGTGCACACACACATACATACATAGATACGTACACACATACATACATTTATACGTGCACACACATACATACATAGATACGTACACACATACATACATACATACATACATACATACATACATACATACATACATTTATACGTGCACACACACATACATACATAGATGCGTACACACATACATACATACATATGTACATACATACGTGCGTACAGACAGACCAAAATCTTCGTGCTTAAGTATCCGAGAAAGACTTTCGTCCTTAAAAGGATTGTCATGTTGTTGTGCGCAAGATAAATCATTGTCATTTGTGCGGACGCCTGCGTGAAGCTAATTTCTCTCGAGAAACATTTTTCTGATCATGCTAAATTTTTGTTTGGGATTGAGGGAAGTTTAACGAAAAGGCTGCGGAATCTTCTCTCCCTTCATACTATTTCTGGGAGAAATTGATGCTTGGAGCCCGTTTCAGTGAAGCTTTACGAAACTAGAATCCTAGTCTTGCACTGGCAGCAACAATTTCAATCAGCGACGGGTGTTCAGCGCGCGGAAAAATTTATAAACATAAAATAAAGCTATTTCACTCAACGTGAAAGCTGTCGGAAGTGCAGTGCAGTCAATCGCCATATCGCCTGTAGCGCCGTTATCGGATCACTGCTACCACTCAATGCAATTCAAATTTCTCGTCTCCGCAGTGCTCGTGTGCCCCCAGCCTGAAACATCGCCAGCGGGAGTTTTGTTATTTTTGTGCTTGCTTTTCCTCCCGCCCGTGCCGGCGTTGCAGTGTCACTTTTTTCGCTTACTATGGTAAAAACCAACCCAACGAGCGTTCCGAACTAAATGAACGCGGGTGCTGTCAGTTAATTACATATAATTTGCCTCAAACGTATCTGCAGTTTTCTTTGCGCCAATGAAAAGCGCCAGCGGTGCACGAATTCCGAAGGGGTATGACTATTTAAACCACTCGGTTTTCGAAGCCTCTGTGGGACGCCCCACGACGGTACGCCGGGCTCTTCTTGGGTCCGTTATCTCGTTGCGCCGCCTCATTCCGGCAGAAACTTGACATGGAGGGTTACGGCGAGCTACGACGAGAAGGCGAAACCCTAAAGTGCTCTGGAGTTAAAAAATATTCTTAGGTGCTTTAAAAGTCGACATAAGGCGGCTTATATTGCCCCTGAAACAGCCATTTTAGCAATGTGCTTGTGCTTGTAGGTGAAGCCCACTTTGACAAAATCAATGAACCTTGATTTTTGTGATGTGGCTTTCCCACATTTTTCGTTCCACGGTGAAGCATGACCATCTGCGGAGGGAGTATGGTTACTGCCCCACTTTTTACTCTCCACCCCCGACGCCTCCTTCTCGAGTCGTACCTACTCCTCGCCACACACTGCGCCACTCTCCCCCCTGACCCTGCTCAATGCTGCCCACTCGTCGGTGGCAACCCCTGCGGCGCAGTAGACGCTGTTCTCTAATTAGCGCAGCCGCGCTATTAAAAAACGTAATTAATTGTCTCTACACACCAATAGGGTCTGTCCTTAGTCTGTGACGTAGAAATCGGGACACTGCCTTTATAATTCAGTATAGCAAATCCCCAACATAACTAAACCCCAGCACAGCAAATCCAACCAAACCTCAAGCTTCGCTGGGCTTCCCTCTTGATAGGGAGAAAATGCTTTGGTTTTTGTTCAGAATTTTCAGAATTTCAACAATACCTGAGCCACCCACGCAGTCTGTCTGTCTGTCTGTCTGTCTGTCTGTCTGTCTGTCTGTCTGTCTGTCTGTCTGTCTGTCTGTCTGTCTGTCTGTCTGTCTGTCTGTCTGTCTGTCTGTCTGTCTGTCTGTCTGTCGGTCTGTCTGAGAGACAGACAGGCAGTTTTTTTTATGGATTTTTAATGAAACATTTCTGTAAAGGTGCGTGCGGTATCCTTGGTAGATCGAAAGCCAATTACGACGGTGCCTCTGCGTCGTCGCCTTTTTCTTACCATCAGACTCTCACGATCGTAGCAGCATTGCCCGCTTTCGCCACTGGTGCGCATGACTGCGCTGCCTGCTCGCTCGGCGGTTTATGACAGGCATATCACATCACGTCCCCGTCGAGTAAGCCGGCAGTTTCCCAGACACGCTGCCCACCAGCAGAAGTTTCTTGCCCTCAGAGGAGGGTATCCACCTCGCGCAAGGGCTTAGTGAGCGGCGGAATCCTAATCGCCTTCGCCTCGCAAGCGGATCACAATGACTTGGCTCGCCGAATGGCTCGGCGCTACACTGCACTGCCACGTGGGTGCACTCGATGAGACGAGCTTCAGATAAGCTTCTCCTTTATTTTCCATTTTGTTGCGGGCTTCACCCATGCGCCAATCGCATCGGTACTCCCGGTTTATCGGTGCCTAGTCTGCGGTGCGGTCGGTAGGGGGATTAAATAGCAAGATGTTTAATTTAGATACATTTATGCACGAGCGTTACCACCACGGCCTCCAAAAGAATTTTCGCCCGAGACGACACACTGTGAAGCAAACAGAAATGACGCCCCATAGGCTCAATGCCACGGTAAACGCAATAGGCCACCCACCCATAGATGAAAACGCAATGTACGCGTCTTTCCAAGGTATCGAGAAGTTGAGATTACTGCCTAAGGTGATGCCACAGCTGTCGCCGCAGGGCTTCAATTACCGCAATAGGTTGCTGTAAGCCTGCAGAGGTTTTATTTTTATTTTTTTATTTATTTATTTATTTATTTATTTATTTATTTATTTATTTATTTATTTATTTATTTATTTATTTATTTATTTATTTATTTATTTATTTATTTATTTATTTATTTATTTATTTATTTATTTATTTATTTATTTATTTATTTATTTATTGTTGTCGTCGATAAATGATGCCCAAGCACGTTCGTTACACACTGTTGGCGAGCCCGGTAGCTTTAGAATCCCGCTGTCAAACGTTCCAGCTCTTCTGGTGCCGGCTGCTTCTCTTACTAAACCAGAAAACCATGAGCGGTGTACCTTTCCAGACAAACGTTCACACCTCTTACGAGAAGCGGATAAAGCTCCAATGAAGCACTATTATTCAAAACGCTTCCTCGGCGCGCGTTATTTCTAAAATCGATCTCCCGAATCCCCGTTAATTACGAAATAAAAATCACATGACCGTGAACTCGTGTGCAGCGCTTTATTGTTTACACCTCGGTAGCGTCCGGAATGTTCAAAACAGTGTGCTATACGACCAGTCAGACCATTATTTCGGTTCCGCCAACTATAGTGCCGCCAGTACAGTCATCTGGTAAAACTCCCGCTAGTGCGACCAAGTCGTAAAGACCGATAGAGCAGCATGGTGTTTACCGCTTCTTCAACTCAAGAACAGTTCCAAGAAGACCATCTGTACGTATCGCTAACAATCTCCGTGCGCAGTCGGAAGAAGCGCTAAGCGTTAAGGGCAGGCGTTAGAGGAGGCACCCACGACACGAGAAACTCGTAGGAAATGTGGTTCTCACTGCGACCACTTTGAGCCCAAATAGACGCAATGAGCTCGGTAGGCGGCAAGGTATATAAACAAAACACACAATAAAGACAACGAGGCGATGTGGACAGGAAGACGGGCGTTAATATTTCGCTGACGTGCGCGCAATCCCGGTGTCGCGTACGACCATTCCTGTCGGAAATACTTGTTTATTTTGGTTCCGCTTCTCCTTGTCTTGTTGACCTTCCCCACCAAAGAGTTGAAGAGGCGCCGTGCATGGTCGCTAGGGTCCACGACGCACTCGGTCTCTCTTGGGCCCGGTTCTGAGCTTGCTTTGCTTTCTTCGCCATCTTTACGGACTCCTTTTTTTTTCTCAAGCCAATAAACTCTCGCAGCATTTCCGCTCCTTATTTTTCTTCGTACTACCCAGTTTTTGCTGTTTTCGTTCGTTGACTCCTTCCTTATTTCATGCATGGCCAACACTGCGTCTCTTATAAATAGTTCCACAGCTGCTTTGTGCGTATAATATATGACGTGGTGAATCACTGAAGACAGGGCTGTGTGACTGGCACATTGTCTCTTCTAGCTGATATTTTTCTATCGCAGTCGCGTGGCATATTTTCCATCCGAATTTCCTTACCCTGCGCCGCTTCGCATCTTTTTCCGGCTAAAATTTCCATCAGAAAAAAACTTCGCCTACTACTTTTATCTTTTTGCTGTGTTTTTATTTTTAAGCCACACTGGTTCGCACGCACTCGTTTTCTACAACTAAGTGGTACTTTCGCGGCGTCTAATGAATCTTGCATATTTTGTACCACAGTAAAATAACCACATACAGGAGGTGCACAATGCCTGGCCGAGCAAGAAACAGCTCATGCCCAGATCGGGATACTGAGGGAGCAAAGTAGGTCATTCTTAGCGGGATTCCAGTTGGAACAAAGCTCTCTGATACCTTACCGTATTAGCAGAAGCTCCAAATTTTCTCTTTTGCACTTTTGACGATTCTTGATGTGTGATGCGATTGCGTTGTGACACTCGGTATTTTCCCAAGGGCCGACTTCCCACAGAATGGAGTGTAAACAAAAAGCAGAAATCAACAATGAGAACTCTGAAGGTGCCTGCACTCAAGAAATGGGAATTTGAAAGGGTAGCAAAGCCTTTTAAACAGAAGATGTTGTCACGAGGTGTTGAGCAAGTGTGTGCGTAACCAGGCAGGTCCAGTGCCATAACGGTTGGAGCTATGTGCGGTATGCTTTAAGTATGTTGGCCACCAGTGTGACTATGTACCGTTAGGCACCGATGAAAAGAAGTTGGAGCCAGGTATGTTCCCTGGTATTCAGCCGGTCGAAAGAACAGGAGGAATACCATGCTCGGCTTCGGGCTGTTGTGTCAGTTGTTGCTGGTTCTGTCTGAACCAGCTGTATGAGGGGAGGTGCCCAAAATCAGAAGGAAACTAAAGAAAAGGACCAGCTAAAGGGTTCGCCGTGAATCATCATCATTGTGGATTGCGAAAACAAGCCAAGAGGAGGACGAGGAGGAAGAGGAAGTGGGCTCTAAAGATGGATTGCCTGGCGGGCTCGATGGTTCGGAAGCCTGTCGTCATGACGGCGAGGATCTGCGACCGTTGGTATAGAACGTCGAGAAACCACGTCGTCCCTGGCAACGCCGTGCCGTGGCCTCTCCTCCAGTGCATCTATTCTTCCCCGGACCGTGCAATTGTGTCTTCTCTACCGGGCCTTCGCTTCTTCTGCAGCTGCAGCCCTGATCCGGGCTGTTACTTCTGAAGACGTCTGCGTCGCTCGCGCATTCCAGCTCCGCAATGACACCTCCGTGCATCGAATACGTGAGACTCTTTTTAGTCGCGAGAACCTTCTAGTCGAGAGAACTCTCTTGGTTAGCGTCTAACCTTCCCCTAACTTCTCGTCCTGCATAAATGTTCGTTTTCCATGTCCGTCGAACCGGTGTCGCGATATCTTGCTCCTGGCATCTACTTCCGCGTCGTGAGGTCTCCCTAACCTCAACATCATCACACAGTACAGCTTCCTAATGTGGAAAGCTGATACGGCAGTAGCCCCTATTGTGGCATAAAGAATGGCATAATTTGCTCCTTGTGACCAGATTCAAAGGCCAGGAAAAGGTTAGTACGTGCCGCTGTTACCGACACCTAAACCACCAGTCGGTGTCATCGGCCAGAGCAATGCCTAAGTTCCCTCTGCTGGGCTCAGTTTAGCGGACGTTCGCGGGACTGAACGGATAGCCTGTAGTTGCCTCCGTAAATTATTTCAGGAGGCCTATTATCCTACTGTGGATTCAAATTCCACTTCATCCTTTTTCAGTCTTGTGGGTCCTCAGGTTTGTTTATTTTCCAGGTAGTTAAGCAACAGCAAACACATCTGCTATGTCAAGTTTTCTGGTGTTACCATTGGCGAGGCGTGCCGTACCCATCTCCATCCCATCCGTCATGTAGTGGTACCGTGGTGGACCGGCGGCGAGCAACGTGTTGACGTGGTGTTGATGAGAAAGAGCCGAGAGCAGACCTAACTGGTTTACTGCATGACGAGAGATGTACATAGACGATCTCGGCCGGGATGCGGGAACGCTTTCGGATGTCTTTCGGAACGCTTCCGGACAACACGAGAAAGAACGAGCGAGCGAGCGAGCGAGCGAGCGAGCGAGCGAGAGAGAGAGAGAGAGAGAGAGAGAGAGAGAGAGAGAGAGAGAGAGAGAGAGAGAGAGAGAGAGAGAGAGAGAGAGAGAGAGAGACTATTTAACGGAAACTGGTGAAGTCAGGCCTGCTAGTCCCCCATCTGGCTTGCTACGTCAGATGGGGGATGACTACGCTGATGATTGAATGATGAGTGTTGGACATCGCGGGTAGAACAGCGAGGAACAACACGGTCAACAGAAAAATCCGGGAATAATAATGAAGTGAATACTGAAAAATTCTAGCCCTAGGCTAAAGGAGGCTTTGCCTCTTTGTTATTTCTGCACTTAGGTTTAGGTTGGAGCAAATGAGCTGATATGTAGTGAGAAACCAAACTGGCACAGAAATTCCGAGAACTGTCTCTAATGCATAACCATTCTTTCCATTAGCTCTGATAAACACTACGCGTCTATATAGTGTACTTCTCTACTATGCAAAGGTACATAGCTGCGAAGGCAGTTAACAAGAGGGAATGCAAGCAATCTAATAAGACGCGATACGCAAATGCATGTTAAAGTCGTCGTTGCTGTTGCGCAGAAATGCATTGCTAGTGCACTGTGTCACGCATTCTTTTCTTCTGTTCTTGTTGCTGTGGTTCCAATTCATCCTAATTGATTTTGGGGCTCCTAATGAACTACATATACAATATGTAACCTATTATGGGCGTTAACCTGTCCCCCACGACATCATTTTGCAGATTTGGCGCCTGGCACTTTCGAATTACGGACAGATTTTGCTGGGCTACTCACCGAAGAATGTTTTACGTCAAAGACAGCACGGATCGGCTAGAGGTCTCGAAGGTACATTCGTGCTTTGGGTTGATGAGGGGACACTGACTAAGTTAAAAAGAAAACGGGAAAGACACAGGCCTAATAAAAGTCTCTGAGTCCTTCCGATCTGCTATCAGATTTGCGTGGGCCTACAACAGTTTCAGGTACTTCCTGTTTTCTTTTTTCCATTACAATTTTTTTGGTCCGTTTTTATTGTGTTTTGCGGATGACGTTATTTTTTCGTGTCCACACATACATCAACATTGTTTGGAGTATGCACTACAGAGATGCCGTGTGCCGTTCCAGCTGTTGTGCTGAAAGCATGGATCCATCGAAATCAGGAAGTAAGCGATGCTTTTATCAGCTATGCGACGTCTTTCTTCGGGCGATTTGTATTGTTCCTTGGCGGCTCTGTTCTTTTATACACCAGCGCGATATTTGAAAAAAGCGGCGTCGTCTTGGAAATCCCGGTTTTCGATCCAAGGGAGCCGGCTCGGCTTCAAAAGGCTCTGTCGTGGCAGGAGGCAACGACAGACCCAGGAATTTCGGGGATCTGAAGAACCCGTCCGCGTCCACCCGCGTCGCTTAGCTATCGTCCCAACGCGTCTATCGGCTTGGATTCGGGATGGCAGCGAATTCGACTTACTTGTAATCCCTTTCTTGTTTCCCCATCAGAACCGATTCTTCAACAGCCATGATCACCGATCATCACGCCGAAGTTCTGAGAAAAATAAAATAAAAAGGCGTTGAAGCCGCTAAAGGCAGATAAGCACGCCAAGAAAAAAAGAAGAAATAAATAACGAATGAGTCGTTCTTTCACAAGTACGCATTCTACGTCGGTAGGTTTTTCGATAGCAAAATTGAACCAGGGCGAAATCAGTTTTGTTTATGGCTTCTATTTTCTTTTTATTCTTTTCTCGTTGTGCGACATGTGGCCTTGCGGCACATATATACCCCAAGATAGAAAGGTAATGACGGGAATGTCACCGCGCCGTTTTTACACGAACACGCATATTTTCCTACCCTTATCGGGTAAACTGTTTTGTCACTGTAAATTGGGGCTCCTAGTAATTTGAATATCACGCCTAATTCATCGACGAAACCTGTGGCGTAGAAGGCAGACCGTAGTCAATTTGGTCAATTTGGTAGTCAATTTGGACCGTAGGTTTGGTCACATCTCATGCGTTTCTTTGCAGTGTGCAGAAATCTCGTCCACGCAGTCAATGTTGTTTAGCCTCCGTTAAACCAAGGCCCCGCAACCCCTTATAAAATTGGGAACCTCATGTGTAGCTCCAAAACGCCTTAGCTATGCTATACCACTGGAGCGGCAGGCTTCGCCTATGTGCGACGGAATGTGAGGCACGTCTCCCGTTTCCTTGTGTCACCCAACGGTTGCAGTGCTTTCCTTGCGCGTCGATATAAGCTCCCAACTCCCTTTCGCTCAATTTTGCTGACTCGCAGCCTGCTTCGCTCTTTTCAGCATTGACTTGGCGCCGACCCGCCCGCATTTTATTCAAAACAGTTATTGATTTGATTGATTGTAGGGTTTAACGCGCCGACGCAACGCAGGCGATGAGGCGCGCCGTAGTGGAGGGCTCCGGATTAATTTGACCACTTGGGGATCTTTAACGTGCGCCGAAATCTCGTACACACGGGCGTTTTTGCTTTTCGCGTCCATCAGAAAAGCGGCCGCCGCGGCCGGGAATCGAACCCGCGACCTCGTGCTCAGTAGCGCAACGCCTTAGCCACTGAGCCACCGCGGCGGGTTTTCAAAACAGTTATAAACACCTACCTTGAGTGACCAAAGAAGTGGCGCCTCTGTTTCTCTCGCACGAGACTCGCACCGGTGTGTGACCCACTGACTTTGGTTTATATTCCCTCCTGTGTAGGTTTTTTGCTTGTATTGCGTAATTGTAGCTCGTTATAATTCTTTTCGTTTATAATTGTTCTCGTTTATATTCTTTTATAATTTTTTTCGTTTAAAAGTGTTTTAGTTTCGATGGCTTTAGGTGTCGCTTCCACCTGCCACGGGTGGCACCCGGCTTTGGGAGTGTCTTGTGATTCTCGCTTATTTCCTGTTCTGCTGCTGCAATATCTTTCCTTTTTCGTTTCCTCTTCCTCTTTTTCTGCGGCTTTTGCAGTAACACCCTTTACACCTTTGGAAATTCTCGGAAGCTCTGCTGAAGGAAACCTTATCAATTTTTAAAAATACAAGATATAGTATGTGATCACGCCTTCATAAATCTCATCGGTCTGGTTCGGTATAAAGATGCGAAACTATGCAAACGATCACAGGAATATTCACTTTTCAGAAGGCAAACACAGTTAGTAGAACAATGTAATGAAAACCCATCATGACGTCAAATGCATTGTTTGATGAAGAGGAAAAACCAATGCGTCGATATTTTTTATTCCTGATGGTCAGCAACAAAAAAATTGGGCCCATCTCCCCACGAGGGGGGACTCGAGTAAATGCGTCGCGTAGGGGGTGGGTGTATTGCGTTAACGTTAGTGTTGGGGGCGTGGTGGTGGGCTGGTAGTGAATGTGTTAACTATTATTGCTTATTACTATTAATTATTATTATTTCTTTCATATATTAATTATTACTTTCGTGATTTTGCGACTCGAGTCCCCCCTCGTGGAGAGATGGGCCCAATTTTTATTTTGTTTTTTTTTGTGACGCAAGAAGTGAAGGCAAGGAGTAGGTTGTTGTAAGTCGTTATTTATTTATTTGTTGCTGTTGTCGTTGTATTGGACGCTGAGAACGACGGCTTCGTGGTCGCTAAAGTGTACTGTTAAGGGTTCTTTAAGCAGTGGTCGTGCGTTGCAGCAACTGGTGAAGACGAGATCGATGCAACTGCTGCCGTGTATCAGCAGCTTCTTGACGTAGTTTGAATGAGTCAAGGATATAAGGCGCGTTCGTACCTTTTGATTCTGTGTCGCTTTTGTGGCCCAGTGGGAAGAGCACCATGTACCTCGCGTTCCGCCCACAGGGTCGTGGGATCGAAACCAAGCGCCGATAACTATTATTTTTTATATATATAGTGTAGGGGGAGGGGTGCGGACCTGTTGTTAAGAGCGAGGAGGGTAGCGTGATGCGGGAGAGGATGAGTGGGGGAGAGGGCGCACTTGCGCGCCGAGCTGTTTCGGACGGACGGCGGACGCTACATGTGAGTTAAAGAAATGCTCTGCATTTAAAAAACTGAGCTGGGCTATACGAAGGGGGTGTGTAGGTGGAGAAAGAATTCGGGAAACTTCCTTCACGGCGTTTCTACCTTCTCCCGCCTTCTTCAAAGTTGGGAAGTGTGGCCTTACCTTTATCTTAGTTTTTCTTTTTCATTTTACCAACGACCATATTTAAACAGCAGCCCGAAACATTATTTATTTGGTTCGGAATTTGCCGCACACGCCTGCTTGAAACGTGTTCACATGATCATCCGTATTCATGGTTGCTTCAAAATGTAAAGGATAGTTTTCGCGGTGGGCTCGTGTGCTATTTATCTGTTCGAATTTACGTTTTAAGCTTCACAACCCGACAATGAATGCATGAGGACGGTGTGCTGTTAATGTTGATTACTCTGCCGAAGCGGGGACTTGTCGTTATTACGGACGCAGTTTAACACGGCTTCCATCCTCCCTCGGTGTTTTCTCTTCGATTGTTCCTTTTCAAGCCTTGCTTTACCCTTCCTACTGTCTTCCATGTACTGCAGGCAAGCACCGCAAGATGTCTCCGTGGTTGTCAAGCGCCAACAATATAGAATTAAATTACCGGAAAAGCACGCATGCAGTGTCGACAAACGGAATTAAATTTGTCACGTAATTCGTTTTACAGTCAGCGCGTTCGACTCTAGGGCGCTGACGCCCCTGTCGAACACGTCACCCAGAAGACGTCTCCGACCTGCATTTTAGCTCGGTTCCCAGCTTTTGGATGGGGGCTCTGAGACCAGTGCTTGCAAAGGGGACGTCACTCTCTACAGTTCCAGCAGCTAGGTGACCGAAGTAATTTGATCATGCCAGGGGCACGTATCGGCGCACGGCCACCGTTCGGCTGCATCCCGAGCTGCCCCACTGTTCGAATACCTGGAACATAGAAGATATTCGGTGGTACGGCGCTTACGGATCGAAGATGGAGACAGGTTCTGTTTTTGTGGAAACTGAAGTTACCGACACAAATGTTGACAGAAGGGAGTGCGTGTCGTTAAATTTATTGGTGGCCCGGTGCCTCATGCATAGTAGATTGAGCTGTAAGGCCCTACTAAAGTATTACTGTACAAGTCCTATCTTCACGTGCATTGTGTAGTTCAACTCATATAATCCTTTGCTTCACTCTGTAACGGAAGTCGATGGCATTATTTTTAAATATCGGGAGAGACCGTACCGTACGCCCTTCGCCGAAGCAACGTTACAGTGTTGTTTGTCTAACGTCTGTCCACCGCACATTTGCCGTCGGAAGTCAGTTCTACACTCCCGTATGAAACAAAAAATTCTAGACCATCGCCAAGTCATAACACAAGATATATTTTTCGATGAAGAATGCTGAAAAGAATACCATGTAAAACAAACTGAACACCCCCCTTTGCTCCAATTCGATGTTCCTTATCTCATATCTTCCTTGGTTCCAAACAAGTCACCTTAGTCCTGCCTGCAACCCGGTGTGTATGACTTTGCTTTTACAGGATTATGTTATGCTGTATAACGTGTGTGGCAATAAAGTACGGCAACCCGTTCAACGTCTTTACCGCCTCTTCCCTCCCTCCCTCCCTCCCGCACTGCCCCACGTCTACACTGGTGTGTGAACGAAGAAAAAATGGGGAGAAATCGACAGACAGATAGAGTAAGACAGAGACAGAGAGATAGAGATTTGAGTTCTGTTAGCCACTTCACGTCTATTCTTACGGCACCTCCGCAACGGGCACGTTTTTTCGGGAAGTCGAACTTTCACCGCCCTGTCGTTTTAAAGCCAAGCTTTCTCCCTCTACCACCCAAAGGTTCTTTCGCTGCGTGCGGGACAATAAACTCCCAATGCGACGGAGGCGGCAGGGGTGGGGTGGGGTGGAGAGAGAGAGAGAGAAATAACATTTATTTACACATCCGGCGTGTGGGAAGTCCCCGGCCTCGCAGGGCGCGGATGTTCCCTGTCTAAAGACTACGGCTATTAAAGTCCAATAGTCCTAGGGCCTAGACCTCGAGGATGTTGTACTTCAGCTAGGCGACAGATACTCGAGTTCCTCCGCACCAGTTGGCCGGGGCGCCGGTTCCCTTTCTCCGTTGCTTCGCCAAAGCCTCCTCGAGCCGCTGGATAGCCCTTGGGGTGGAGGGTTTTAGTCACGGAGCACACTTTAGATGGTGCGGCGAATTTACTCAGCGTTCCCCGCGTGGAGGTGCTTGCTCGCCGACGGGCGTGTCGGCGGTAAGGCTTTGCCGTATGCTTTAGCGGTGGTTGTTTTGGGCCTGTTTTGGCGCAACTTCGCGTCCACTGCGCGCTTCCTTGGCACGGCTCGATTAACTTGTTCAACAGCACCTCCAGGATAACCTGCATCCGACGGAATTAAGTGGTCATACGGCAAAGATACGTTAAGGATTGGTTTGCAGGGCGGAAAAACAAAATGTGCAAACCACATACAGACATCTGGTCGCTAGAGAAACGCTACCTTTTGCGCACTGCTTGCCACGAATGGGACTCCGTTCTCTAATGGGACTCCGAATGGGACTCATTTTACGGTTACATAGGTTGCAAAAAAGAGCTGTCCGTATGCTTGCGAACACTTCATATTGTGCCCATACCCAGCCCGTTTTTACATCAATAAATATTGTACCTGTCACCACATTGTACAGCACGCTGCTGGGGGGTCGCTATAAGAAAGACTGTAAAAACTCCAACCGTTTTTTTTTACTCAACCTCCAAATTACTGCAACGAGACAAGCCATACCCAACAAGAAGTAATGAGCCCTGGCAAGTGCCTCGTGTGCGTACAAATTATGGACGGCAAATGCTTCATTTCCAAATACCAATACTACTCAACAGGTTGTATAACGAAGAGTTACCGTGACTGGCTGGTTTCTTGTATGCTTCTTTGGTTATTGATATATCATGTCTTGCTATTGTTACTGTAGGTAAACGGTAAAATGTATTACAGGACTGTGCACACTTTGTGGAATTTCGACGACGAACTAAGATTTTAAGTTGTTTTTTTGGCGTCTAGTACCAGTGCTGCTACTGCATGCTGAACCTGTAGGGGGTGCATTCCCCGTCAAGCCCATTGTTGGCGTTTTGAATGTACCCCTGGCATCATTTAATGTTGAAATAAATATCTTCTTCTTCTAAATTGGTGAATACCAATTCGGTCGTGTTTTAAGAGGTATTACAAAAGGCGAAAGTAGCAACTGGTTCTGATAAATAGCGATTATAAAAGATCCCTCAGCTTTCTCAAAATTCTCAAACTTACTAAACTAACTAGTTTTAATAGGCATAAATGGGAATCACTAAGCCCACACGCCGAATTGTTTCGGTGTCTGCGCTTGTGCCGCGCGGTGGTGTAGCACCGAGCTAGAACATCAGGATGGCTAGGTTGTGCACCCTTAGAAAAACGCTCCTCTCCGTTTTCTTTCTGCCGAGGCACGGCCGGGCTACAGCGGTGCGTCAGCTGCTCTAGCCCGTCCGTGGGCGACGCTGCTGCGTTCGAATCCCAATTAAAATTCCCCGCGAATCGCAGGTAACGGCTGGCAGAATGTCTGGTTTCACTCTTTGTAGATCCACGTGTGTGAATTCAAGTGACGTCGCATGGGCAATTGTTGTGTGTGTCGTCTAAAGCTTTGCTTTCCAATCGCCTTCACAGCGGTGATTGGAGCCAATTGTTTGTGATTGTGGTATACACGCGGACACCTAAAAAACAAACATAGCTAAGCACCGGCGAGAATCTCTTACTATGATTTCGCGAGAAGAAAGCAGCGTGCGTGTTCACCCCGAAACAATTTCCTCATCCCCGTATATTATTTTTCTTTCTTTCGTAGCCAATTGAGTTGGTTCAAAACAGCGAGGGTAGGGTTATCTTGCCGTGATTATATGGTTCGCTGACTTTTTTCAACACAAATGCCGTCCCACGGAAGGTCCCACGGACGCGAAATACAGCCTAATTTAGGAATCAAACTCACATTTTTCAATAGCTACTCAGCGTGGCCGTATTGGTGTTGTCTCGAGTGTACCGCGGGCACTCATCAGATTTTGTTAAAACGTCCATTTTTGTTTTGTTGCTTTCCTGAACCTCCGCGCCTTGCGTTCCCTAATTTGTGGCGCTCATTTGTCATACTGGAACATTTCAGGGCATCACGCGTGTTTGTACATATCCTGGCCGGCACGCGCCCCGTCAAGAGCGATAGAGGGGATCGATGGGACGCTGTCGCTGTTTTCCTTTAGGCCAGATATTCAGGGGTCGTCGCGCCCACTTTTCTAGAAATGCCATTTTCTCATACCACCGCCGCCTTCTCTTGCTCTTCGATGCGGAAGAAAGCGCAACGACCGGTTATAAACTACTGCAATCATGTGCGAGGGCCACATGGAGGATGTCATCGTTTTCTTCAGTTTTAGATGCGACGCATCTCTGTGACTCGCCTTGTCCCTCCATCCATCCGTAGTCCGCACGCCTCTCTCCCGTTCTCCTCGCCACGCCAGCTGCGTGGTAACGCCGCTCTCACCGCAGCGCCATCTTGCGTTAGCGCTCGCTCCCCTCGCCATGCCAGCTGTGCGTCAGCGCGCGTTAGCGCTCGGTTAACTCATGCGCATGCGCTACTCTCTCTCATTCCCCTCACCGTTAACGCGCGGTACATATAAACGCGATAACTGCGCCGCTCCGCTCAGTCGCTCCACCGCCGCCGCTCCGATGACATCCGATGACCACCGATGATTTGAATGGAGACTAACAGGTCTGCTACCGCGATGGTCGGCGCAACCGTAACAAGTACCGCCCAGATGCGTCGCATCACCCAATGGTTTCCCCCCGCGGAAAGATGTGGTCAATTTTCATTTTTTTTTACTTTTCCAGGAAGAAGCGGAGCTACCACACTATGGAAGCTTGTGGCAGCCGGAGTCGCACCGAACTGACAATCGTGTTCGCTCACTGGGAAAGCAACAGGGTTGTGGTATTCGTTGTACTCAAAGCTGCGGGGTTCGGCGGACATGTCTCAAAACACAACGTTAGGCCTAAATGCCTATACTCGTAAACTCCGGCGCACATCCGGCAGTTGCTGCTGTTAGTGAAGAAAAGTGTTACAAGCCCACAAAGTAGCATACCCGCAATGATGTGCACATCGTTCGTTATTGAGACGTAGCAGCCTTTTGAACAAAGCAAACTTCTGTTTTGTCTCCATGGCCCCTTTAACGAACGGCTATCACGGCTCGGGAGAAGAGGAGGGAGTAGATTTCATTGCAGCCATAAAATGATCATCCTGGGCTGGTCCCTACGTCCGGAGTCCCGTTGGTCTTGCAGGCCTCACCCGGTGAGGATATCAGCTGGCGCCGATCCTTCTCATCCGATTCCCTGATTGCCGTCTGCCAGGGGTTGGGGTGGTCTGACCGATCTGCCCGTACCCACAGCAACGCTCGGGTGTGCACTCCCTAAGCCTAACGTCTGTGTTTGCGGTGTACGGTGCGAACCGGTACCTGTTGCATGGCGTCCGCTTCGACCATGTCTAAATGAAGCAGTCGCATAGACGCCGGCTTCATAATGAGAGTGACCCAGGTTCGGTTCCGGCCACCGGAAGCGTTTTTTTTTTTATTTCATTCACTTCGCCCACAGTCATTCATCATCATCATCAGAGAAGGTTGGCTTTCCCAAGGACGTATTGCCGTACAACGGCATCAGGGAGGACACTAAAGCTTCGCTTTAATAAGGCATTGTTGTGTGTATAAAAATGTACCACTGCTACCACCGCGATTCCATGTCAGACTACCCCTTTTCAAGAAAAGTCTGGCTTACCGAACACCGCTCCTGACTCGTCGACTCTCGAAACGTACCGCGCCTCGAATCAGACTGAAACATATGCGTATGTCGAGAGCACAGGAAGCGCTTCTTCACGTTCCCTACGGTTATCATTCAAAAGTACTCGTGCGAAAACAACGTTAGACTATTTGCGATTGATAACGTCCAGCCAATGTTGTTCTGTGCCACCTGTATATATAAACGCAAGGGTCCGCTATCCAGATCACATTAACAACGTAGCGCTCTGGAGAAGTACATCTTAGCCTCTGAACCTAGAGTGTCTAGATGAGTTACGCTTAAGAATACACGGGAGGAGTTGGTTTTCTTCCTCACTAAAAGAACTTCAACTGATGTCGACTGCATCACTTTTACTCGAAGACCCAGTGTGTATCTCAGCGTTTATTATGAGCCCTTACGTCTTAACATGCACCCCTTACGACTCGAAAGTCCACATAGAAATAAACAACATTAATTTTCGCCACAACTAACGCGTGTTAGATATAAATAAGAGGATGCCCCGTGCGATTGCTGCGAACATCAATCGCATACTTCCTCGGCTGGTCAACAACCCCACACGCAAGACAAAAATTAGTAGCCATGTTTCAGCGATGAAGCGACTAGCAGCTAGCCCGAATACGGTGGAGCAGGGTTGTTAAAACCCAGATCCAGCCGAAGTTTATTGGCTTTCGACTCGTCGCGATTCTAATAACGTGCGGCCCACTCTTTCTTTTCGCGCCAAACACCTTGAGCTTGCGGCACGAGGCATTTTGTGGTTGGTTTCGCTCTGTTTAAATGTGTCTGAGCCCGCTCATTCTCCTCAGAGTTCGTTTATTTAGAACAAAACACTCTCTCGCACTTCCTCGGTTTCATTCCGTTCGTCGGTACGTCGTCGTAAATGACGACCGTCCTCTCTACACGCGCTGCTCTAAATGAAAGAAATTTAGTAGCAGTAATAGATCGTCTTCTTTAAGAGCAAACTTAACGTATTGATGAATTTTTCAGTTTCTTTCATGGCACGGAATCTTTTTTTTTTAGCTTATTACGCTCTATTTGTTTTTTTTTTTGTGTGTGTCTTTGTACGTCGGTGCTTGCGTCAACCGCTTCAAATTTTCAGGTGGTATTTCTCAAGACATCTTCCGCTCAAAGTTTAGCTCCGCTCTGAAGCAATCCGTCCCCCAAGTTACTTGCTCTATGCCTCACATTTGAAAAAGAAAGGGTACTAAAAAAGAAATAGAAAAGCAGGGGTTATGTGTTGTACGCAACGATACTGTGCTTATTTTAAACGTGGATGAATTCATGCAGCCTTTTTTATTATGTTTTATTGTAATGGTAGCGGAAGCAAATCTAGGAGACTGAAACCGGCGGAAATGCAATAAAGCAAACCAGGATACTCTGACGGTGATAGACGACCTTCGGCACAAAGGCGAAACGTCGATCGATAGCGGAAGGCATCATTATCTTGACGGAGTCTCACGAACTTTATTTCTACTCTATATAAAGTCAAGGCGAGTCCTAATGACAAAATATACGCGAATAAATTTTTCGTGACGCAGAAGAAAAGGGCGAAGCCGCACTATCACCCAAATACTTTAGGCTCATTGAAAAAAAGAAAAATGACAGCGGTCGCTGCCAATACAGACTTTTTCTGTTAATTATTCTTTTGAAACAGGTACCGTGACTCAAAGCCTGGAAAGTTCTTAAAAACAGAGAGCCTTCTTTAATGGCGAACGATCACTGCATGCACTACTTCAAAAGCCCGGCCTCCGAGTCAGACAGATCGCTGGACCACTGAAGGCGCTGTCCATCTTAGAACTAAAAAATAGCGTATCTTCCCTCTGTTTAGATAAAACGCGATGATGCGTCGGCGTGACATGAATACTGGTGCGTTTTCTGTGCTATAGTCAGAAATTACTCCACTTATAGTCGACCTCGAGTCACCTTAATTGAATGACCTTAATACAGATGCCTCTGCATAATGCGAAGCCGCTTAATTGGAATTATCAGTTAATTGAAAGAAATGCGCTGGTCCCCGGTAATATTACGTGCAATCTAATGAAATAAATTTTTCGATAATTCGGAACTAAAACCCGTCCTAATGGCTAAGGGGAAAGTGTTTCAAAAAAAGAAAAAGCATCGGGTGACCGTTCTTTTCAAAATTAGGAATTTTCGCGCGCGAGAATTCCGCCGTGTTTTGTACTGATATCGGCGCCATCGCGACAGCAGAGACTTGGCTGGCCCAGTTTTTTGTTTACAAACAGCTGGACACCGTTCCTTTTGATCGGAATCCACGAAGAGAGCTGTGTGTGAGGCGGGGAAACGGCAATTTTGTAGATCTTTCCTATGAATTTTACCGGCCGACCACTGGTTGTGGAAGAAAAAGAAGGTAGAGAAACAACACTACCGTGCATGTGCTCCATTCCAGCAATTTTGCTCCGTAACTACCCTCCCTCTAGGAGCTGTTTGTAAACCACCGTGTGCGTGTTTTTACGTGCTTTATATCGCACAGTGTGCGTTTCGATAGGATGTGCAAGGTTCGCACAGGCATAATTCCTTTGTGAGAAGAGTGAAAACGCGTTCGGACACATTCTGCACACACACCTACTGTGTGTTTCACTCAACACAGAAATGAAACAGGCAGCTCTTGTCGAGACAGGTGTCATTGCGGAAGGTCATTGTTTTCACAAGCGCGTCTGCCAATCAGCATGCTGCTTGCCGACCGAGAGGCCGGTGTTTCTACGCGCACTGGGCTTGTAATGACATATATCACATCCAGTATTTCGAAAGCTATTTTACAATATTCCCTCGCAATTATGTACCAACGAAAACTGGTCGGTGCAATGCGTAAATGTAATTTATTCTAAGGTGGTCCCGCAACCTGATCACTCCCGTGATAGATGTGTGCTTTAGTCAATCCAAGACATGCAGGGAGTCTCCACGGAAGCGAGGTTTTCAGGCTAATTGAATGAAAGCCTAGATGGAAAAAGGTTCCACAAGTGAGAGGGAAAAGAGAAAATGATCTTCGATAAAACTGGCAATGTTAGCTGAGCAAATATGCATAGCTTGGTAGCCAAATTAACGTGAAATTTTGGATTAAAGCAGACAAAATAATCCCCAGAGGACTGTGATGACAATGCTGTGGTTATTGCTGGTGTTTGTGATGCGCTCTGAGTTGGACTGGCCCTGTCCTGTGAAGGTGTCCAGCCCTGGTGTAACCCTAGTTTATCAAAAAACTCGATATGTTTTGCGTGGGGAATTGTGTCTTTCTGAGTCTGCGTTCAGTGAACCTCGTTTCAGCGAGTTTGCGTCCACAGAGCCCTCCGCTTATTGATTCGTGTCTAGTAGTCGAGACAGAAGCTGTCCTACTACCGCCTTGTCTGTCTCCCACCTGTTTTTAATGCGAACCCGATCGATGTTGCATGGACCTTCACCTCTACCAGCTCCACAAGACACTTGCGCATAGTCGAAGTGTCTCATGGCGTTCACCTGTATACAATGTTAGGCCGTGGTCTCCTCAACAAGTTGCAATCAACGTACCACCAGCAGACTAGGACCTCAGAAGGTCGTCAAACTGGAACCGCTGGCGGAATTCAACAGGCGTGGACGCATATATTGCTTTTAATTAACATTCGTGGCGTAATGAGACGCGAGAACACGCTACCAGAATGGAGTCGATTTATCTGCCGTAATCTAAATGGCACGCCACCGCTTTATCTGCTCGGCTCATGAACGGGGAAGAGCAGCTATCGACTCTGCCAACCAAGCCCCGCTATTAATCTCTGGCCTCTGTTTTGTTCCCCGTTTCGGCCTCCTTTGTACGTTTCTTTCCTGTTTTTCTCTCCGCCTCTGTTTCTTTCCTGATCGTATTTTTTTTGCTCGCCGTGAAATATTCTTGTCCCCGCTGTCGTGCATACTCCGCGGTCGTGCGGTTCTTCGCTTCAGAACTCGACCGCCCGTCCCCGTTCCTGCTCTTTCGCTCGCTACCGTCGGCGTCAGGCCAGATAATGGCTCGGCTACACGACTTTCGTTACATGAAGGGCCCGCCATTATGCCGCGACAGTCCGAAATTGCGAGTCGCATTAAGGCCTGCTCCTTGTTTCCCCATCTCCTTTGCCGCTGTCCTTGCTCGCTTCCACGCTGTCGAAACACCGCCACTTTTGTCCTCCGCTGTCCCTCCCTACTCCGCCTTCCAATACCCTCTTCTCCATCGCAGTTAGTAAAGCCACGCTACGAGATTCCCGTCCTTAGGGTATATCGCTCCACCAATTAATTTTTTTTTCGCGTTATTTCGTGTCTTTTCGTCTTATCTCTGACATCTTTCGCGTGTCTCCCCCTGCCCTCCTCATTTGCTGCTTCAGATTTTCCCCCGCACTCGTGCCATCCCCTTTATTCTCGAATTGCGTCCGCTTTCTCCATTCCTTCCTCTTCTGTGCCGGCATCGTCGTTTATTACCGTCCGTTGCGAGTGATATCCTTTCTGCAGGGGCTACAGATGAGTGGGGCGCGCATCGCTTTCCGAGCGCGTTCAAGGACAGGGGACAGGAGGGGTGAAGAAGCGATAGTAAAGGGAGGAGGGAAGCAGACCAACTCCCGCATGAAAGTGCTCAAACGGAAAGAGGGCAAAAAGCGGGCGACGAGAAAACCGTTCGAGGCTGAATTCCGTTCACGGTATTCCGCTCTTCGAATCGGCGTTCAGCGGGGTCTCAGATTCACATTGCTGATCGCCAATTCAGACCATTCGGGCCATGGGTCACAAACCGACGACGTCGTGCCCGAGTCTCGATGGGACAAGGCCTTTCCCGTGCCCCGCTTTGCATCGCCGCGCCGCAATGCGTCCCGAGGAAGGAAATATAAAAGAAAAATGGAAACTTCTGTTTGCAGTGTCAAGGAGGAAGGAACGCGGAGACCCAGGAAGGAATAAGAGCGTAGGGAAGGGAACACATAGATGCCTCTCCGGGGGTGCTTCACATGTGTCAGCTTCCGTCTCATCTTAATATTCACAGAATAGTTCCTGCCGAAACATTAACTTTAATGTCGGTCATCCTCTTCGTCCGTATGCTGAACCCTCCCTAATGTTGTTATGAGCAATGAGTAGGAAGCAGATAACAGGTTTTTCTGCTTTTAAATGGACAAAGCAGGCATTAAGGACCAATTCAAGCTGTAATGATAAAAAATAATGGAGTTGTCCGAACAGCAAGAAATACTGTTTCAGCGAAAAATCGCCACCGTCAAGAAAATAAAAATTGGCCTCACATCTACTCACTTTGTTGCAAATGGTGTTTCAAGACAATAGTCATCTGACGGCCCTGCCCCGTCAGTCAAGTTTACCGCCTTCCAATGCTCCGCTTGAGGCCCTTCTCCATGCTAGGGCGCCTGGATATACGTACTGCCCGCGCTCCACTGTGGGGCCGAGCGCGTGCATCTAGTCACCGTGCTCCACGCGCAGTCCAAGCGTCATCTATGTTGATCACGGTTGAACAATTCCGCCAGGAGCTATAGTGGCGCGGGCGACAGGAGGCGATGGCGTGATAGGGAGGATGTAGTATTTCATTTGCTATCGCAAAAATGAAGCATCTATGTATTTTTCACTAAAGGAACATTGCCAATATCACTTAGAAATTTGGTTATATGCAGCAGAAATGCGTAATGTCTAACTTTTGTCCAACAGTGTGAAGAAATATGAACACTGTCATCAGATCCAGATGCTTACGAATGCTTGTGGTTATATAAACGTCTTGTTCAACATAAGTGTCACTTTGGCCTGGAGGCTGAATCCTAAGAGACCAACAGACAGACAGACAGACAGACAGACAGACAGACAGACCTAAATTTCTGCGTGCAAGTAGCCCAAGAAAAACTATACTTACCATGGGCTCGGGCAACAGCAAGAAATAGGGGAGGCGCCGCTTCACAGCGAAGCTCCCAGGCTTTATAAAAATTTTGAGCCATACTGGGAAGAGCGTATCGCAACACCGCGAGCTTTGTGTTTTATGCAAGCAATAGTGTGCTGTAGCCGTGTAGCAGCTTATGCTTCGCAGGAAAGCAAGTGCGGAGACAAGGGCGGAGGGGCAGCCTGTCCTCGGTGTCTAACAGAGCGCCGTCACGCTGCCCAGTAGGGTTCCCGTGCGGCGCTCACACTTGCCTCGTTCGCACGATTCGTGCGGCATTCATATTGCATTGAACCTGCCCTCGAGCGTGAGCTGACGGGCCGCGGCGATTGATCCAGCCGTACTGTCCACAGCGCGCGTAATCGATGTGCCGCGTACGTTCGTAGCGACTGTTTTTTTCCTGCCATGTTGGCTCAAGCGGTGAAGTACTAGAGGGTTCTTGAGGCTCCGCGGTTAACTTCTTTAATTTACTGCCCATGACATTTGAGTTTCACTTTTCAATTATCTCCTCACTTTTCACTCATCCTATTTTTGCGCGCACATCGCTAATGTCGTTGTTTGGGCGCTTTCGTGCGAAAGGAGAGATACGGTTAGCGAGAAAAACTACGAACAAGAGCTATCACACACACCGCACGGCACGAGACATTTGATTGAAAGGGGTTCTGGGTAAGTTGAATGTCTGTATTACCTACAGGTGCACAACGTGCCTGGTATTCGAGGATGTGAACCTCAAGGATGTCAACCTCAAGGTTCGGCAGGGAACCATAGATTGAGAGGGAACACAACGCTCAGTTCCTCAAGAGCATTGAGTGATTGTGGGGCTTAACACGCCGACGCTTCACAGCAGTGTGTGGTGTCGCGATTCTTGCCGCCTTGCAGGATCAGCTCGCCAAACTCCGCTTCGTGAACCCGTTCGTGGTGGGTAACACGGAGGACGACGTCGACTACTTGATAACGGATAACCCGAGACTGTGCAGCGCAATGAGCATTGACGTAGATGACTTATTTTATTCTATTCCCCATGACCAGCTGGTGCAGTTTGTTACGCGATGTATTACTGATCAGAACGACGAGTTTGCCTTTACAACCAGCAGCGGTACTTCTGTTAAAAGTTTTCTGGAGCTCTTGTCGGTCTATTTGAATTGTACAGTGGTTGAGTGGGAGGGGTGCACTTAGAAGCAAAGATCGGGCATATGCATTGGCTCAAGAGTGTTTCTGATCCTTAGCGACGTATTTCTAGCCAAGGTTGATAGGAGCGTGCACGAGGAGATGGAATGTATCGCGGATAAGGCCTTCCGTTTTGTCGATCACTATCTGGTGATTGTGAATCTAAGGAAAGAAATGCGTACCAATCATGTACTGGAGTTGTTTCAAAATAGTGGAAAATGAACTTCACAATGGAAACACCAAATAAAGGTGCGATTCCGTTTCTAGACCTAAGGCTCAAGTTTCAGCGAAACCACGTTTGCTAGTCGTATGCACGGAGATCAGAAAAGCCGTTGGTGAGCTTCGCTTCCAAACATTCGAATTTAGTGAAACAAGGCTTCGCCATGCCGTGCCTAAAGGCATCAATGAACACGTCGTGTGTGCAAATGGTGCACGCACGTTTCGAAGTGCAAGACGGGAGGTTCGCAGAAGCAGGTTTTCCTATGACCTTCCTTGCTTCAATATCAGAACCAGAGCTCTTCGATGTAGCAAGTAACTCTGATCAGAACGACTGTTACGGCAATTAAAGCGATCGAGTAAGGGGCCCCCCTTCAGGGAGGAGCAAGAGGGTAGAAGGAAGATGGTGGTGATGCCCTACATACACAACATTTCGCATCGCCTGAAAAAGGTCGCTGCGGGCTATCGCGTCGACGTTGTGTTTACAGGCCTGAACAAACTTGGGACGATCTGCGGAAGCGTTACAAGGAGAATAGGTGGAGAGTGCAAAGATTCTGACGAATGTCATCAAGCGCCGGGGCCCGTATGTAGAGTGCAAGAAAGGTGTTGTGTACAACATTCCATTGCACTGCGGGAAGCACTACATCGATCAAACCGGTCGCTGCTTAAATGTGAGATTGCGCGAGCATGAGAATTCCACGAAAGGAACCCCGAACTCGAATCTTGCACTATATTCTAAAGCCTGAAAAGGGTGACAACCAACTTGTAGGAGTGCGACAGCAGAATATGCGCACGAAGATGAGATAGGCTGACTCATCGTTGAAGCTTACAAAATACGGAAATCAGGAGACATATACGTCGCCCAGACGTCGATAACACTGCAGGAGAACGAAGTTAAATTTTTGGATGCGACAATCGAGGGTCATGCAGGATGGTAACGCATGAAAGCAAAAGCTATCTTAATGTTCTTTGCGCATGTTTTGTGATTGAACGCCCGAATATAAATGTGTGTGTGCGTTTTTAGTCAATAAACAGTTGATAGAAAGCGCTCGTGTTGTCATCTTCTTGTGCACCGTCTGTATGCGCTTTAAACATGAATAAGATCCAACTAGCTCAACTTTTCGTTCTACTGTAATCTTGACCACCAGGGGATCTTTAACGTGCGCCGAATTCTCGAACACACGGGATTTTTGCTTTTCGACTCCATCAGAAAAGCGGCTCGGGCTCAGTAGCACAAAGCCTTAGCCACTGAGCCACCGCAGTGGGTAGTTCCGCCAGAGGAACGCTGCCGCAAAAAGAATGCCTGCACGCGCAGTGGTGTTCAGCAACGTTCATACTGTTGCAGCTGGAACGGAGGGGTTCTGGATTAGCACTGGGGCCTCTTCTCGAGATTGGCTCAGTTTAGGTGAGACCGACAGGCGCAAAATAAACAAAAGGCAAGAGACTTAACAAAACTCGTCGAGCGAGTTCATGCTTACTGAAAAGAATAAAATGGGCACTAAAGAGATGAAAACGAAGTTGTTGTTGTTGTTGTAAACTTTATTAGAAAGGAAGGCCAAAGGCCAGGTGGGGCGGAGGGGAAGGGAAGGGAGGACGGAGCACTGTTCTTATGATGCCGGCTTCAAGGGTTCTCTTCAGAAGTCGTGCAGACCACTGCTAAATTGCCCGTACTAGGCCGCTTTTTGTGGCATAAATGGCGATTTCGAAGAGTGTGTCGTGTGAGAGGGATGTTGCGTCGATGTAGGTTGAGGTGTCGTGGTGTGGGGGAGTGAATGTACGATATCGAGAAAACTTGGGGCAGTGCCAGATGAGGTGGTGAAGATCGGCTGCGATGGAGTGGTGGCAGTAGGGACATCGGGGGGCGTGCTGGGGATAATACCATTGTCGAATGGTCTCTGGTGCCGTACAGGTGTTGGTCAGGAACTTGTTCAAGAAGATCTCTTGTGCTCGGGTCAGGGTGGGGAAGGAGGTGAGGTGGCCTGAAGGGGTGAGTGACTTGAGGCGTTGTTCTTTTAGCTGCTTGAATCTACGGAGCCTGATTGCGGGAGCGAGAGTGGGGTCATCGTCAGGGCAGTTGGGCCAGGGGTGGTCCGAGAAGGGCGGCACCGGGGGTCCACGGAGGCTATTGTGAGAAGGGCCTCCTGTGCAGCCACGTGAGCTGCTTGGTTCCCAGGAGCGGCTGGTTCAAAGAACACATACAGGCGGCAATGTGTTCTTTGTGTCTACTTCCTCTTCGCCTCTTTAGCGAGCATTTTATTCTTTCCAAGAGGCAAAACAACTGAGACCATAAAAAGCAAAGAATGGGAAAAAGGAGAGACAGAGAGAGAGAGAGAGCGAGAGAGACTAAACTAGATAAAGAAATGAAAATAGCCAGCTTCTCTTACAACAAAATAGCTTTTTAACGTGCGAATTGTCGGTTCACCCCCCTCCCCCCTTCCGCCCCGGCATTTACACCGTGGTTCCCCTGGCCCTCTATCGCATGTATTTACCTCGCCTGTTCCAATTGGGTTTTCATTCTTAAGGTCCTTGCCCCCCAACCCCTTCCCGCCTCTCTACGTGCTTGCGTCATTCTTCGTCCCCGAACTCCATCGCCAGAACAAGCCCTGACGGGCGCTGTTGTGCTTACCAAACAGCGTCCGACCTCTCCTATCTCGTAAGGCGCATTTGACTATTAAATCTCCTCCTGCACTTTTTTTTTATGACGTGCAATAAGCTACCGCTCCATTTACGCAACCACGCGCTCCTTATCTTCCCTTCTGCTTTGTTCTCGTCTGGCCTTGCCGCAAATTTGTCTTCTTTTATCACAACAGCCGGAGATTGTATTAAAAGCACCGCGCACCGTCTCTTTCCAGATCCTGTGTCGAAGTTGGTGTCTGGTCTTTCTGGTGGATGCCAGGGGCCTGATAAGTAAATGCGGGAAAACTAAATCTCTGGGAGAACACTCTTCGCGCTTAAAACTTAAAATTAAGGTAAGAGTACAATGACAAAAAAAACTTATGTTATAAAGCGCTAGAAAAATGACGTTTTTATTATAATCAAATGTTTTATAGCATTCGTGTATGCTATGGCTTAAAACAAGACCTCGGTATGGGAACAGGCGCATCGCATACCATCTCATTTTGGCTTTGTTGAAGCTCTTCGTTTGTCGTACTCAGTTATCGCTATTGGTTTAAATAATGTGCATAGGAAGAACATGTAAAAGAAGGTCACAGCAATGCATCAGAACGAGATTCTTGAATTCGTTAGTTTTTAAAGTTCCCTCGTATAAGTAATGATGTGAAGCGAACAATAATGCAGCCAACACTAGCACTGTCGGGAAAACAGGGCAGCACTTCAACCTTGCAAGGGCATAGAGTCCTGTACAACTTTAACACGGAAACAACAAAGAACACGTAGGGGACTTGTTTCCTGGGTCCTTTGTCGCGTCAGTCTCCGCAGTGACTTCTGCAGGTTTTAGTTGACCACACACCCCCCAGATTATTTTATCTGACTCTCAAACTGCCATACAAAATTACAGAAAGGGCGTCATTTCCGTAGCTGCCCTCAAATTATTCTTAAGAATTCCCCTGCCCACCCCGTGATGCTGCTGTGGACTCGGGCCCACACCGGCGTAGGTTGTAATGAGACGGCACACCAACGCGCCCGAGCTTTGATATCCCAGGCTCCCGTTTATTTTACGCCTACACACAGCATCCCCGAATACCTACTTACGTACAGGGACATAACTCAACATTACCGCCTTCTCCGCAAGAACCCACCTCCCCCGCACCCTTCACTTACTCCGCCGGCAGCGCACATGTGGCGGATCTTACAAACACACACTTTCCCACACCGCACTCTCCTTGTGCACACTCACCCACACCAATTCACCTCCCCTCACTGCCCCTCATGTGCGCGCTGGATACTCTCTTCCACTCGCTCTCTGAGTGTTCCGGCGACCCCTTCCCCCCAATCCCCCTCCCCCTCTCACTGGGAGCAGGCTCTGGGGAGCTCTGACCTCGCAACGCATGGAGCAGTCATAGACAGATTCCAGGACGTCGCGGGGGCCCTTTGGGCCTCCGCCACCACCCTACCCTGAACCCAATGCTAAATAAAGTGGCTACTACTGCTACAATAAAGACTCGATATAACGAAACCCTATCTGACGAATGTCTCGATCTAACGAACAAATTTGGATTCCCCCGCAGGTGCCTAGACGGCTTAATACTTTTATGAACCCGAACTTACGAAATAGATCCATGGCCTTTCCCGATTTAGTGAAGTATTTCGAGAAACAGGCACAGTTTAAAAAGGAGCAATTTCGAATGTGTTTTGTCAGGACGCTACGAAGATTACTGCGCCACGTCAGAAAAAAAATAAAAACAAGGCATCCAGTTTCGTTTTTACGGAGCTCTACGAGAGAAACTCAGCAGTCCCGTAACCGCAGACCACGGCGTCCCGGCCAGCACTCTTTCAACAATCTTGAAAGGACAGGACACCATCATCCATGTCACCTCGTCTGGAATTGCGTCGAAGAGAAATGACCTCAGGACCACCCCGCACGAGAAGTTGGGGGAAGCCCTGTTTGCGTGGTTCAAGGCTAGGAGAGCTACGAACGTTCCGCTCAGCGGGGAAGTGATAAAAAGAAATGTGCTATGTTTCGCGAGTCTCCTGTGGTGAGACGACTTTAGAGCAAGCCCCGGGTGGCTTATGTTAACCACTGACTTTAAGCACATTGCTAAAATATCGGCGGCACGCGAGCGCCGCGGCCGGCGCAGTTATGACGTCATGGTGGCTTCTCTGACGCACCACCCTTTAGACATCGAATTTATGCAATCAGCTGCTCGTAAATTGACAGTCCCGATTTTACGAAGTTCTCTAACTAAATAATTCGCGTTCCCGGTGACTTCGTTAGATCGGGTTTTAACTGCATATTAAAAAGAAAAAAAATTTAATTTCTCTGTTATCAAGTCGCCTATTGGTGAACACACTGAAAGCTAAGGGAGTGCGTCTACGTTGGTATTATGGAGAGGTGAGATACCTGCACTTCTTTTCTTTTCCAGCGCGATGTTCGCTACAGAAAAGTAGCACCTGGTAGGTGCCGTCCATGGAGAGCCCCTGCTAGAAACGACAGCTCAACGGCTGCTTTTGATGCGAAAGAATTAGTTGTATGGGTAGGTGGAAAATCGGCTGCTGTTAACCGAAAGATTGATTGATATTATTGAAAGGTGATAGTATTCAGTTCTTATGTAGTGCTCTTGAGTAAAAAAATACACATTGAAGGGCAGTCGAAAGATGAAAAAATAAGGGTGATGCTGAAAAAAAATTACGCCACCTTCGAAATTGAGATGCGAAGACTGAGGAAACATTGGAGCTGGTGGTCTTCATTAGCTTTACCTTAGCTTTTCTTAAGTCTGCCCCTTTCTTTAAAAAAACAGGTGGTTAAAAAGCGAAGCTTTCTACATGCCCAACTGAGTTAAATCAAAGTCCACAATGCGTCCTCCTAAAGTCAGAAATCAGAAATGCAAAAGCCCGAAGAGAAAGTTCACTTCAACTCAGCCAAAGTGCAAAGGCAATTCCCGCGCTATGAACGCGAAGAAAGTGCTGCACACTCCGAATGCGGTGATGGCGCAGTGGAATAGACGCCGGTATTATAACGTGAGGTACACAGGTTCGATTCCGACCTCGGGAAGCATTTTTTGCTTGAGGCAGTCGCGGACTCCCCTTACCTGCTCGTGGGCTCCTCACCTCCTCCCTACTTTCCCTCGTACTTTTTGCATAGAATTTCCCCCTCTCTACTTCAGCGAGCGGAATTTCCTGTTAACGATCCGCATGGATAAAAAAACGCTTAGACTGCTCCGCTGTTAAAGCAATAACAGTAAGGTAACTTACTACAAAATAACGTTGATAACAAAGGTGGGAGTCGAGCCGAGGCCTCCGAAATGCGGGGCGAGCGTAGATCTCTAACGCCACCGCGACTCGGTGGCTATAGCTGACGAAAGGTGGACATGTCAATGCGTTGGAGCCTTCGACTCAGAGGCGCCTTTTAGAGGCGTGTAATGAGGCCTACATCAGTAATTTGAGCATGTTAATTAGCCTAGTAACATTGTCAGCAGCGGCGAGGCATGTTACCGCTAAACGTCCTGCATACACAGGCTTGCGAACGCGGGTATGTTCCGAGTCTTAGTAATGGACAGAAGAGGAGAAAAGACCTAAAGTATATAAAGATGACGATGAGAAAACTCCCTTTAAAGTCAAACCTCTTCTAAAGGCCTGCTCCCACGCTGTCCTTTACAGCTTTCTTCCTGGACTTGGCTACCGGTAGTTTTGCAAGAAACGAAATACGGCCATTTAGTTTTGTTGTTCGGTACTACAAAGAATCACAGTAAGACAAATAAAGTTTTCTTGGTGGCACCGACCGTATCCTGCTGGAGGCGCATTTTTTGTCGCGTCTCACGTTGGCAGCAAAAACTATCCTGTCAGCAAAAATAAAACTCATATTTTCTGGCTAGATTGAAGGGTTTTCGCGTTATTACACAACCCCAAGTTTGTTCTCGCACAAGACATATTGACGGGAAGTGCGAACGTAGTCTTGTACTGCGACTGATTAGCTACCGCTGGCATATCGAGTGGATATCCTGATGCTATTTGAGGAGCACCAACCTATTTCGCTTCCAGGTACCCTTTTCTGATGGGCCTAGCATTTTACTTCGGCACTTGAGATCTGCCAGGGTTCTGTCTGCCCTCATATTGGGTCTTATCACTTTCCCCGAATGATATATTAGAGAGTTTCAGCTAACCGTTTTTCACGAACTAGTAGACCGGGCCACCGCTTCATCTACGCCTACACGCGGTGCCCCTTCCGGTAGCCCCGCCGGGCTCCTGCATTACAGGGACATCACCCTTCACTACCGCCTCCTCCGCCGACAGTAACCTCCACCACATCCCCAACTCACCCTAGACGCAGCTCACTGCCTGTGCGTCTTCCAGACCCACACCTTCCCCACCACACTCAGCTCATTCACACCCACCCTCACCTTCTTGACTCCCCAACTTGCCTTGCCTGCGGAGCCCTCGACACGCACTATCATTTTTTGTGCGAGTGCCCAGCAGACCCCTTCCCCCCCCCTTCCTTCCCCCTCCCTCTGGGAGCAGGCGCTGCGCGACTCGGAGGCATCGAGTCCAGACTTGGTGACCACCCGGGCCCTGGCGGTCTCGGCGGCCCTCTGGACCGCCCCCAGCCCCCTCACCTGATCCTTGAGTATCAATAAAGTTGTTTCTCGGCCTCCTGAACTTAGGAGGCTAACCACGCCCTTATACCCCTTCCCTTTGACCCATTAAATGTTTGGCCACCACCACCACCACAATCGCTCTCTTTCGCGGTCCGCTCCGCTCCGATAGCAAGGCGGAGCACCATTGCGCATGCGTGGCGCTCTACGGGGCAAGCGGCGTTACCGCGCGGAATTTTAAGATGGATACCCCCAGTGAGACGAGTGCGCTACCGCGAACTCCGTTTCTTCAGTTGAAACATGAGCGACTGGGCTGAACCGCGAATGCACTTCCGAATAGGCAAAAATGTCAAAGAACCTCAACGGCGTTTAGAACGCAAGCGAAACACGTCGTCCAAAATGCGAGCCTAGTTTTATGCAGAGCCCAGAAAGACAGCCCTGTGTTTGTTATTCTTGAGTTGGGCGGCTTCTTTTCATTTATTCAAGACAATTATATCGTGTCAGCGAAACAAAAATATATACAAAAGGGTAAATAAGGCAGTGTACACGATATTTTGCTTTAATTGAGGTACCAAAATACATATCCTTATATTTCCTTTTCGATTAATGCACCCGTTGCAGGATACACGGAGATTTCTATACGTACTCAAAATCTTAGTTACTGAATTTCCATGTCTGCTTTGAAATTCCACCGCTTCTTGGAATTCAGCAGCGTGATAACTAGAGACCGGAAACTTAGCCCCGAAAAATCAAGGTTTTGTGCGCCTATAATAGGCACTGAAAAGTGCCATTTAGGCATATAGAGGCATCAAGAACTCTAGTCTAGGCATATGTAGGCCCTATTCGTATTTGCTTCTGCGGTGTATTTTACGAAGAATTCTTCACTAGCATGGAAACAGCCGGCACATGTTGGGCTACAGGAAAGTAAATTTATTCTCTTTGTAAAAATTCGCCGTAGAAGTCGCCATAGTTACGGGAAATTTGGGTGATTCGGCAGTAAAAGAATGATTTGAAAGCTATGACAAATCAGCCGTGACAATGCTATACGCCATGAAGTTGTACTTCCTTTCAGTACATATTTGTGTGCAAAAAAAGAACACTCGACGTCCACAGAAGTTAGCGAAGCATACCTGTACTTTGGAACGCTCAATGATCTAATTCCATCAGAAATATCAATATATTTCCGCTCAGAACGTATGGAAGATCTTTTACCATAGAGTAGCCACGAGCTTTATGTGATATGTCCGAAACAGATTTAAGATTCGGATTGGCCTTGTCAGCAACCGGTATTTGGGGGATGGCAGTGGAGCTGTCTCGTAACTTCAAAATTAGCCCTGCATTCTGATTTAGAGTGGCGCCCAAGTTTTCCGCTACTGTATGCTTTTTGCTCAGAATGGGAAATAAGCACATGAATGGACCAAGTTACGCTCATGTGTGGCGTGGTAAAGAATAGTCTGGGCTGCGACGCTGTTGTCTGCTGCAAAGCTGATGTCATGTTGCATGCTTAGCCGTGTTCCCAAGAAGTAACAACAGACTCTGGTGGAAGAGGCACAATCGGTGACTTCTCCTTGATGAAAACACCGATTAATCATAAGGGTACATTCCCACAACACCGTTTAATCACATGGATAGAGTAAAGTGCAATAATTCCGGATAAAAATTGAGTCATCCTGTCCTGCAGAGCTAAATGCCCAGCAGAGCTGCTGGGAATAATACCACTCAGTAGCTATGCTCTCCATACCGACTAACAACATTACATAGAAGACCAGCTTATTTTCAGCTAACACTTAGAGCTGAATTGTAAACGCCCGTGAAAATTACGCGACACGGCAGATGACGGTTCCTGAAGTGGTGAGATGTTCCGTTTGCAACCTCTTTCTCTAGTTTATCCACCCCGCCACACGAGTTGCGTCTGTCCCCGCGACCGGCTGCTGGTTGTGCAAGTGTTCCTGGCATCACCTTGAAACTTTCGTGTCTCAGATGTTCACGTGGCTTTCCGTAGTCGGCATCTTTGACCTTGAGCGGCACATGCGCGGCTGTTTCGCATTCATTATCTTCTTGCTTGTTTTTTATTGCGTTGGCAATAGACAGGGCATGTTGGCAAAAGTATTCGCCATTGATACCCGCGCACAACGCGGCAAAATCATGTAGAATGAAAACCTCATGGTGACCTTCAGCGGCGGCGTTGGCTGCGGTGTCGTTTCGTTCGGGCCTCCACTGCGGCCTAGTTTGGTTGTTCAGGGTAACGTTACGACGAGGTGGCGGCGGCTCGAGCACGGGTTTCCGCGTCTCGGTGTGTTTGGCACGGCCCATGTATTCTCCTCGTAAAAAGCGTGAGACAAACGCCGATTAGCATGTATTTGAAGCGAGAACAGCTTTAGCCGAACATGAACGCAAAAAACCACAAAACGGAATATATAAACCAGAAAAGGCATTTTTAGGCACTAAAATCCGACATAGCCAAAAACCTCAGAATAGGCACTGATGTGCGCAATAAATTATTGATAATAGTGCTTCGTTTTCTTTAGTGCATGCTTATATGTTAAATAGCCGTACACGTATACGTATACGTATGCGTATACGTATACGTATACAAGCCAAAACTAGGCATTTTGCCTCGGCGGCGTCCGCACGCCACCTGCGCATGCGCGACTCTCCTCCGCTCTTCTCTCCGGCAGCTGTGCGCAACACTCTCCCTCAGTCTCATTATCATAAACAACAGCTGCATGCGCGGGCTTCGCTCGCTTCGCTCGCTTCGCTCCGCTTCCGTCGCGCATGTGCGCGCATGCGCGACTCTCCTCCGCTGTCTCCTCTCCTTCAGGCGCTGTGAATATAAAGCGGGCAGCGCGCTGCGGCGGTTCCGTCAGCGCTCGCTCTCGTTCGAATCCGCGTGACTTCGATTGATGACTTCATGCTTGGCTTGATTCTTCCGATGACGACGTGATGGAAGCGACAGTCCCTTCCGCGAGTGTATTGACGCAATCCAATACCAGCGTCCGTCCAAACGCTCCCACCTGATGCGTCGCATCACATCAGGGTTCCCTCCCGGGAAGATGGGCGTAATTTTTTTTTTCGAAGCCTACAGTCAGCTTAAACCGGTTGTTCTTACCTTTTCCGAGCCCGTAAGAAGTCTCAAATGCTTAAATCTAAAAGAGCTATAAACATGGACATTAAGCCGCTGTTATTTGAGAAGTCTGTAATCACCAAAGTTGCGGATAAATAGTACGCAAATTTTTGTAAGTTTCCAGTTCCGTGGTTTTTGCTATTCTGCAAAACTTGTTATGGTTGCTAATGTCGCGACTTTAAGGAGAATCAATACAGAAGTGAATCTCAGCGGTAAGATTGGTCCCGTTTTACCCACGGACTTGTGGTTTTACCATGCAATCTTATTTCTCGTTACCAAACTTACTTTTCTGCGATACCACCTAACGTACTTAAACAGAAATGTTGAAAAATTACATCTATTGTTGTAATGGTCGACACGTGTTCTTAACGCTTGCCTTTTGCTGCTGACAATAAATATATTCATTTACCTCGTTAGTATTGCCCATGCACGAAAAAAATATTTCCAAGCTGCTTCTTTGGGGGTCTATTGCGATTATATTACATAATGTCTGTTTCTGCCCTTTGGCTGTTATCTATGGCATCCCAATCAGGTTTTTTTGCGTAGCACTGTTTTTTTTTCTCAAAAGGAACAATTTCGAGCGGTTGTTTACCGTAGCTTTATTCAATCAGGGGAAGCGTCTCCTGCCTAAAGACATAAAAGAGGTCTGACCGGACAGCACACACTACGGTAGGACACACCCTGGAGATATTGAATTACAAACTTCGGGAAAACGAAAGGCGAGAAACTAGCCTGAACCTCGGTATTTTAATTTATTTGTTTTTTATGTCAATGAACGTCTTTATACACTCCAGGCGATGCCCGACACATGTCTTCGTTTTGCTTAGCTAGGGTTCTTTTTTTTTAATTTTACGCTGCTATACGTAGGTGACACCAGGGCCTTCTATAGGAAACCCTATCTTCCGAGAAACTTATGCATGCCTAGATATACGAGAAGTGCTGCGGGGAAACTCCTTCGCCGTTCAAATAAGGGTGGCCTGTCGTAGTGTCCTCAAGATGTATGTATACCATATGCACACACAATACTGTACTCTTAGTATTTGTTTTACTGATTTTTTTTTTTTGAAAACAGGAAACGTCGATAAGCGTAAACAGAAGAATTTCCTTCGGCATATCTGGCCCCCCATTTTCAATTACAGGATTCAGACAATAAGCCAAATAAGAGCGACGCCCTCCGCACGTTTTGTTTTTTTTCGTTAGCAGATCTGATAGTTGAGAAAGAGCCTAGAATCGGATTAAACAAATAAACGTGGTTTATAAAAAGTTTCTTGGTTGGATCGATTCGTTGCGGCTCCGTAGCAGCGCTTAATCACGTGTTTATGCTAAGTCCGAAAGCGCCTTGATCTAAGGCTGCAGTGCAAAACGTTTTCATCTGAAAAGAATAAGCACGAATAAAGCTGCACATCTGACAAGCTCTTATAAGCAGGCGAGTGCGTCTGCAGGTAATAAAATTATAGAGGTCTGTTTCTCTTTTTGACGGGTAGTCCGCAGACGCAAGGAAAAGACTAATGTTAGGAGGTGTTGTAGCTAATGTTGGGAGGTGAGGGCGATTAGCAAGTCGCTTCGACCTTAGGCGGACAGCGCCACCCACGAAAACACGACGTTAACTATGTTCGAGACGGAAAGGTTCTATCACAGCACAAGTGTGTGTTCGACATTTGGGATTCTTGCAGGATTATGATGTAAGAACAGAGCGGGAGGACGAGATATACGGCATCATGTCGACGTACCAAATCGCCCATTTTTCCATCCTGTTGCAGGATTATTCCTGATTGGTCTGATCCTCTCAATAGCGTGGAGAAAAGACAAAAAAGATAAATCTGAATCCTTTGTAACTGATGTACTTAAATGAGCAAGAATATATCTAAAGTATTTCTACGATCAACCACTCTTTGAAGAATATGGTAGATCAGCGAAGCTTTTTAGCCCACGACATAGAGGTTAGATAGAGTTTAGGTGAATGGTATAAGCAGATTTTATTTCTCTTGTGCCTTGACGGGAATCACGCCAAAGGAATGTACGTACCTACACGCACACACCTTTATTTTAACTTTACTGATCTTGAAAATGTTGGCTACGTTATATGCTCTAAAAGCGTATACAATTGATGAGACGCATAAGCTGGATGTCAAAGTCATTTTTTGGTTTTGATATAGTGTCTATAATTAGCTAATTTAGTGAAGGTGCTCCTCCAAGGGACGAGGCGGATAAGCGAAAGATCCAAATCAGTGTTGTGAACGACGTACGACTTTGGTGGAGACGGAGTGGTCGTAGCACAGGCGCGCACACGCAACCCGAGACATTAGTTTTCCAACGCCTCGTGCTATAGGACGCCTCGCGCTTCAAAGGGACGGGGAGAGAAAGAAGGAGAGTAAAGATGTATTGGACAACCCATTTCCGGGTTCGCGTTTCATGAGGCCGAGATCCAGTGACCTCCCACCTGATGGTGATCAGGTGTTTCAGGAGGGTTCTACACGAAGATGTCCTGCCCAGTTGGGCCGCCAAGTTCTCCCAGGTGGAGATGTGGTGGTGCAGTGAGCGACGCTGTGGTGTGTGGGCTCTAGGACAGGTCTCGTAGGTGTGTGTGAGCTGCAGGATGCATGGAGCCGCACACTTGGCAATGCGGTCTGTTTGGAGTGTTCTGTATTCGATGCGGAGTCTAATCGTTTGGGAGGAAGTGTGTCTACTCCCGTTTGGAGTGTTGTCTATGTTCTCTGGAGGCAACCAGGTGGTTTCGGCAGTTCTCCGCGGGCTACTCGGAGTGTCTTTATCCAGGCTCTTCCTTGCTGGTGGTGCTATTTTCTGCCCGTGCGTAGGGCATCGACAGTTTTTGCTTTTGGGCATCAAAGCCGCAGAGAACCGTACCATTAAAGTTTCGCTTAAATCTGTGCGGAGCAAGCACACACCAAGGCACGTTAGCCAACGCGCGAGAAAACGGAGAGAACAATTCCGCCTTCGAAGAAAGGAAAAATAAAATGCACAATTAAGTCAACGTTGCATGCTGTGCTATACTCAGAATAAAACTGCAGTGATGCCACGTGTTCTCCGTTTCTCGTTTGTGCTTGTGTGCGTGTGCTTGTGGTGAATTGATTAATTAGCAGATTGATTGATTGATTGATTGATTGATTGATTGATTGATTGATTGATTGATTGATTGATTGATTGATTGATTGATTGATTGATTGATTGATTGATTGATTCGACTGCTCACAAATCTCGTTAGCAGTGCATCCCCACCAACCTCCCCAGAGATCCTCTAGAGACGGAAGAAACTGCTGGGCTCCGATACGGCATGTTCTGTATAGCGCATGCTCAGAAAGGGCGGTACCCAACGCACCTTCCCAAGGACAGCGAGTAGGGCAACAGGGTCTTCAGGCGCCGCCCACAATCTCTGAGCTGCCGAAAGGCGTCGGAATTCGATAAAGCCAGGAGAGCTGGGGTTATGTCCGGAAACGGGATCACAGCTTTATTTATGATGTGAGGATTTTTGCTTGTTTGCTGTCGTCTTGGCGCACTTACCCCCAGCCCGTAGTTGTCGCAGCCCCGTCCGTCAAAATTCACGAGACCAGGTAAGACGTGTTTACTAGTACACTTACTTCTTGTTTTTGGCGTTTGGTCATTTCACTATTTGGTCTGCTCCTAACATTTCTCTGCGCCTATTCCTTTTGTCTACTTTTTCCCCTCTTCATACAGTGCCAGCACCCTGTATACATTGCGTCCCGGGGCAAACATGGGTGGCCAAAGCGTTGTTTTGGTGCCTTCTCTTGATCTTTTTGAACTTGTATGGACTGTTCGGCTGTGTGCTCATTTCGCCGAATGGGGGACTTCAATTTGGTGAACGTTCCGCTTAGTGGCCTACTTTTGTTACACCCTAAGAAACAGAAAACCTGAAGTCATTTCTTTTTGTTTGAAGCCAACGCTCTTTTTTGTATTTTCCTCTCCAGTTCTCTCGCCATGTATTTATTTATTCACCCCACGTAATTATCCCAACAGTAGCTCTTCAAGGCAACCCGTCTTTGTCGAGCTTGTTATTCAGTTTTACTCTTTCTTTTCTTGATGCCTCCCTCTTTTTTCTAGCGTAATTTTGTCTGATTGTCAATCTTTCTCTTTCAATACGTATTCTCTATTTTAGACGCTCTGACATGAGCGACATATTCGCACTTTTTATGTTTGTTTACGTTGCCTGTATTGTTTCCTGTGTATTTTTAGTTGATTGATGATTCTAGGGTTTATCTCTTCGGCGCAACGCAGGCGATGAGGCGTGCCGTAGTGGAGGGCTCCGGACTAATTTTGACCACCTGGGGATCTTTAACGTGCGCCGAAATCTCGAACACGTGGGCATTTTTGCTTTTCGCCACCATCAGAAGTTCGTCTTTCTTGAACGCCCAGACCACAATCAGTCGAAAAAATAACATTCGGGTGCTTTTTTTTCTCGCCAACAGTCCATACGATGAGGATATTCTTCTTATTTTTCCTTCATTCGTCAGCTTTGTCTCCTGGTGTCATTTTGTTGCCAGAACGCGGGAGCCAAAACAGAGTCTGCCGCGATAAGGTAGTTGGCGCGTGTACAAAATGTGTGAAGGTTTGCAGGGCAAACATGTTTCTGTGAAGACACGCCCATTTCCCTGGCGAGATTCCGGTGCACTGTTTGAATGGTGGTTGTCGTATTATATCGTTTGAAAACATTTCTATTTCCATAATTCAATAAAATGAAGCATTTTGATCGCTATTTGTTGCGGGTGAATTAGGAGGTTACGTCAACTGCAAAAAAGTGGCCAATTCGTCCAGCACAGCTTTTTTGTAGAGAAGTTTAGTAAGATACTATGTATTTCTTTGTGCATTAGTTCTCGCCCATTACTGTTTAAACAAATTTATATACCTCGCTCGCATCGTTTTCTGGAGCTGGAAACGCATTTATCAACCGCATGGTTAAGGGAAAAAGGACAAATGTAAATTGTGAAAAAAAAAAACCATAGCCACAGTGAAAATCTTTGAACTGATTCCTTTACTTTTGTTGTGCCAACAAGTTAGGATAAAAACAGATTCGAAAATACGGGGTGATGTTGCGTGGCCCCTTAGCCGAATCTAAGACGAAAGATGCATGCACACCTGCCCAGGGAGGTGTATTCACATTCCTCACTGGTGATTAATTTGCACCGCAGTCGAGTTTTAATATTATGATCTACAAAGTTTGCGAACTGGAGTATAACATACAACAGGAATGCGGAACTGCATATCATCAGTCCTTGTAGATATCTGTTATCCGCGTAGTAACAAGGCCACTGACGATCCCAGCAATGATGGAGGATATAATCGCATATTCTTCGGCATCGTTGTCCTTGAGGGTGCTTAAGGTTTTCTCAAGTTCTTCCGAGGTGAGGGGTGATGCTTGGCCCTTGAGTATTTTGCCTAGCGACTCTAGGGCCTCTCCTGTCTTCTTTAGCGACGAAGCCCCATCGTCTGAAAAATTTGTGATACGGAGATGACAATGTTGGAAAGGGCGCAACTTTTGCTTAATCATGCATATTTCCACCCACTCGCAGTGCAGTGCGGTATGGTATCAAAGTATCGTAAAAATGTTATGCCATTTTCTTCCGAGTGTGAACAAGATATGCAGGGCTTTATAAAAAGTTTACGCTGACCTCTGGCTCTTATACCTAACAGGTAAATTAAAATTTAGTTTCAATTCTGAATAATGACTACTTTCAATTGACTGCATGAAACTGATTAAATATATTTTCAAGAAACCTAGACAGAAACACAAGCCTAAATATTGTGACGATTTTCTTTTTTTTTTAACAAGTTGTTGTTCATACATCCGAACTCCGTGTAGAAGAGGATCGCACAGGAGTGAGCTTTCGACAAGAAAAACGTTCAAATTTGATCAGCTAAAGGTAAGACCCTGTGAAAGAAAAACAATGAAAGTCTTTTTTCTCTCTCTCTGTTTAGGATCATCTCACGCTTTGCTATGTATCTTACACTGAAAAAATTCTTAATTCCGAAAAGGAGATTTCTATGGTTCCTGCAGATTAACCAGAGAGAAAGAATAGCGGCAATTTATCTTTGAATGATGTTGAGGAGGCTCTACGGAAGCAGACACATTTTCGCGTGAATATTTGCGACTAATGAACGCATAAAAAATAACTTAAGGAATGTTTGCATCAGCTGAAGTGCTGACCCCACCCATGTTTCCCCAATATCCATTACTTTCATCGTGACAAGCCCAAAGATTTTGTAGTTTCCCCAGTGTTCTTTCCCACATATAACATTGAATGTAAACCATTGTTTTTTGTTTTATACGACATTAAAGGAGTCCTTCTATCGCGTTTGGCTGAGGGAGAAGTTGTCAGACGCATTTCTTGGGGTCAACATTTGACGAGATTTTGTGACATGCACATATTTTTACGGGTACAGGCATTAGGTGTACAGGTTCTTACAACGAAAGATGTTTTTACAAAGTTCTATTTGTGAGTTAAGATTATAGACATAGGCTTAATATGTACAGAATATTGCCTCTATAAAACAGATCTAGATCATCCGCGTAGTAGAACAGAATGTCACAAATTTTTGGTTTGCTTATCGTTTTAGAGGTACAAATACTCACGTCTGCGCAGTATGTGCGCCCGATAGCCCGGCGCAGGAACTCTGCAGAATAGCAAAATATGAGAAAAAACGACCATTTTATGCACTAGCAAAATATAACGAAGTTAAAGGAAGAAATGTCAAGCGATGTAAAAATAAAGCTGTAGCACTTACACGGTGGCTGCATCTGAACAATCACAGGATATGAAAGAAAAACACAGCGTATGCTTTTAGCACATGTTCATTGTTCCAATCGTGGGATCTTCACACCTCGTTCGTGGACACTTTTTGGGAATGTACAGATTTACATAAAAAATTTTATTTTGAATTGCTTGCAATGTAGTAAAATAAGGTGATAATTCCGTGGAAAAAAGTGTGCCTTTTGCATACGCAAAAAATGATGATTAGTATTCTCTCCGCTGACCCTAGGACGTGGCTCCCCGAAACGTCGAGTTTTCAGGAATTGTGTCACCCCACCTCATGCTCCTGTCAGACCTGAAAGCTTGTATGGTGTATATCCACACGCAATTAGTCGCATATTATGCAATGCACTGCGCCCTCACACAGTTATTTTCCATCCCAGTAGTTCGCAAATGAATAATCCGTGGCTACTTGCTATAGAGGGCAGGACATTTTATACCAGACTTTGAAACAACAGTACGTTACAAACCAGCCACTGCGGCTTCCACGACACCTTTTCCGTAGCGTATAAATTTTACAGACGTTGAACAGTTACTGTAGATACAAGAGGCTTTGACTGGTACGTTTCATCTCGACGATATCTTTGTACGAGTAACAGGAATAGTCATCTTTACACAGTCTTTTCCAAGCTGGTCATAATATTTTATGCTCCCGCACTATCACATCTGTTGTCTGGCTTTTGTGGTTTACAGAATTACTTACGCTGGAAGGACCACAAACTTGCAGTGAAACAGGCTTGCATGATCATTGATATCCTAGGGAAAGAAGCCTCCATAATTTTTAATGTTTTACTGGAAACGCCAGGCCGCACACAATATCTCTAATAATTTCTTCGACGATATGACGACCAAAAACTAGCGTATTCATGTTTTGATGTCATGTTGAAAAGAAATCTTCTACTTTTTTCCACATCTCGTTAATAACTAGTACTCATCTCGCATGGTGCACATACGACTTCGCGTCTACGGATACGCTTACATTGTACATGTCGTTGAGCCTGAAAACCGTGTCTAAACATTTCTTCGTGCAGTTTCGGAAACATTGTTAGTCATTATCACACCAGAACTTTGCGTCACCTAATTCTACCGTGACACTTATAGTTTGATGAAGCCACCTACACGCCAGCGGCTTGTATATATCTCGGGCTAGGATGACTCCTCAACCGGGTTATATCACATCGTTCTAACTTACATGTTCCCACAGCAAGCGCCAGCAAGGTGATGCATACGGCGACCTTCATGGCTGCGATAGGCCAAACTGAAATAAAAGGGAATGTTAGCTTTGCATGGGTTCGCATAGTGAATAACAAAAGAGAAGTTAACAAAGAAATGTAAGATTTCTTCTCGAGCATATTGGAAGTAAATTGTACTTACTTTACTTATTTATAGTTCGTTATTAAACTATTTGCAGCAAGCAATACTGAACTTAGCGACAGGTCTTTCAAAACTGCGAGTGCTTTTGGTTTTTGAAAGCCGTATGTTATCCTGATGTCAAAAAATTAAATTATTCTTTGATTACAAGTATAGTTATTGTCCGTATGGCGAACCAAAATATTTGTTAACCGGGGACAAGAAGGATCAGAATAAAAACCCGGCGGAATATATATGACGAATGGGCTGAATGAAGACGATCGCAGAATGCCTCTTTCTTTTGAAAATAACATAATTTTCCCGGCAGTTCGAAAACACAGTGAAAAATAAAACAAAAGTTTGGGAGCACTTGTCACATGTTTTTGCTCAGGGCGCATGAATATATTTGTACTAAATATCATACTTGTAAAAAGAGATGACATCGCATGCCACTTAAGGAAAATGCCTCCGTAATAATAGATTTTTAGCTCGTGTGGGTTGCGATTTTAAAAACAAAACATAGAACAGTTTAATTGCCATTGCTCTCAATGCATCGTTTTTGAAGCCATTTTCAGTCACCCTTGGTTCGTATAATGTGGTCAAAAAGCATGATCCACAATACACCGGTCACTACCAGTGAGTATATAGAGTAAAATCCATCACAAACCCCTTATTAGGTGGTGCATCTGTCTGGCATGACAACATTGTTTGATACGCGTGAAACATTACGTATATTTTCCTCAAATCATAAGTGTATATTTAAAAAAGATATTTGAGCCAGAATGCGCGTTAAACTGGTCGTCACGGAAAAAGGCTGAAAATAGCGGTGGCAAAAAGAGGCAAGTCGCAAGAAAAACCAGCACGCAAACGCCGCCACGTCATGAGCCGCGCGCTGACATGGCCGATGTGGTCACATGGTCGGTGGCACGGAAGCTTTATCATTGAGACGTCTAGCAAAAAGGAAAACAATATAAAGAAGAACCATTAACGCTACCACGTCCTCCCGCTAGCACCAACGGCGCCAAAGAAGGTTAAAAGGCCGTGGACGTCGGTAAGAGGCCAGGAACTGCGTCCTAGGCTTAGAGCGTTCGCTGGTTTTGTGCGTAAAGCTCCGGCATCGCCATTTCGGTTGACTGTTTTCTATTCTCCCGTGCGTCTTCATTCACATGAACCAAGGATACTTCGACAAAAATAACGCCGCCAGATTAATATCAGAGGCTGACCTTCTGAAACAAGGAACCCGACAACTCACGTCTTTGCTTTGTTGTGTATGCATGTTTCACAAGGCCCCAGAAACTCCTCGAGGAATTTACAATCTGTTTAAGTACACGAAAAACCTGCAACTTACCGTACTCGAAACGATATGTGTTTTCACTTTTGTAGTGGCGAGGCAATATGCGGAGGTAGCGACTCTTCTGTGCTCGTTTTCAGAAGTCTGGGAGCATTTATACCCACGCCTTGTCTGTTATCTTTACAGTTGGTATTGTATGGTTCAACCTTCGGTTGTCGAGATGCCCGATTGCAAAGTGGACGATAGTGCAATTCACTGTGGACGGCAGAAGTGGGCGGCAGAACAATGCACTTACGACGTACTGTGAGGTCATTGTTCTGTGTTGTAAACAAGTTAGAACATTCGATCCAAAAAAAGGCTGTGACTGTGAAGTTCCTGGTTGGAGTCACCGCCTTGCGTGTTAATGTTATCTATTGGAATTTTTTGTGAAATTACACCTATAACTTATTCCCGAATGTTCTTACAAAAAAACGTTTTGCAGAAATTCGAAGAATTGTCTCCTAATGCGCAACATTTTTATGCCGCTTGTCTTGAGTGTGAGTTTTCTACAGCCAATTTTTTTGGTTTTTCTAAATCCTGTCCGACCAATTATCTCCATTTACGTTATTATAACCATTAGAAGTGAAACATTCGTGAAATCTGCATCATTGTGGAAATGCAGGGCGTTATACGGTTTGCCGTTTTTCATAATTGCTCAATATTTTTCTTTTTTTTTTAGTTTTTCAAAATTTCGTTTGACCAATTATTTCCATTTACGCCATTACAACGATTACACGTGAAACTTTGGCGAAATACGCATTATTGTGGAAATGCCATGTGTTATACGTTTTGCCATTTTCCGTAATTTCTAAATATTTTTCGTATATTTTAGTTTTTCAATATTTCGTCTGACCGATTGTCTATATTTACGTTACTATAACGATTACATTTGGAACTTTCGCGCAATGCGCAATATTGTGGAAATGCAGGGCGTTACAGATTTCGCCATTTTCTTTGATTATTTTATACTTTTCTTATATTTTTTAGTCTTCGTAAATTTTGTTGAACCAATTATCTCCATTTACGCTATTATAACGATTAGAGGTGAAACTTTTGCGAAATTTGCGTTATTGTGGAAATGTAGGGCACTTTACTATTCGCCCTTTGTTGTATTTTCTTATATTTTTGTCATTTTTTTAGTTTTTCAAAATATTGTGCGACCAGTTATCTCCATTTACGCTATTGTAGCGATTACAGATGGAACTTTCGTGATATCTGCATTTTTGTGGAAATGCAGGGTGTTACGCGGTCCTGGCTGTGAGGGTACTCGGGAAAGAATGCTATTCATGGCCACGTAGCCTGCGTAGTAACTCATACCGGCCAATGCGTCACTGCCGCCACTACTACCACAAGCTCAATCGATGTCGCCGAAGAAATAGCCATTGCCCTGGCCGCCATTTCCCGCCCTGACCAAGTAACCATCCTCACCGATTCGCAGACAGCCTGCCGAAATTACCAAATTGGCCGAATTTCTTCATCAGCACTTCACATCCTCAAAAACTGCACAACGACCCCTGACATCCGCATCGTCTGGGCTCCTGGACACGCCGCCATCCCCGGCAATGAAGCGGCTCACGCCGCGGCTCGCGATATAATACACCGAGCCATTGCCGACGTTGGCCAATGTTTACCCCCTCACGATCAACTCCACCCACTCAGTGGCTACACGGAGATTCTCGCGCATTACCGGCAAACTCGCCGTCGTCTCCCACCACCACACTGGCGCCTCTCCAGAGAGGACGCTACAACTTGGCGGCGGCTCCAAACGAATACGTATCCACATCCCACCCGCCTCCACCTCATCTTCCCCACCCAACAACCTTCCCTCTGCGCTTACTGTCCCCAGCCTGGCACCCTCTACCACATCATATGGGAGTGCCAACGAACTCCAGACTTGCCCCCCCTTTCCAACCCAACCTTCGAGCAGTGGAGGGCTTCCCTGGACAGCCCGGACCCGGATATCCAGCTTAAGTTGGTGACCCGAGCACGGACGGCCAGCCGAAGTCAAGGCATCCCGGACTAGGGACGCCGTCCACGGGGCGACGCCCACACATCAGCCTCTGCTGGAGAAATAAAATTTTTTCTCTCTCTCATGGCTGTAACTTTTGCGCAACTTTAGACGGGGACAGATACAAAAAGGGGCACGAAGACCAGCGAAGCTCTGTCTCCGTCTAAAGTTGCGCAAAAGTTACAGCCATGAATTGAGAATACCAACTAGCCCGCCTAACCGTGTTAATAAAGAATGCTACGCATTAAAAAGTAACTGAGGTTATCTGGATAATGGCTTGAGAAGAAACGAAGCTGGCGTCTTAAACAGTGCTAAGAATTTGTGAACGAAGTCAAACATAAACGTTGTTATCAGCCCTAATTTATGATGCTCACACGTTAGCGTTCATGGCATAAATTATCTGATTTTAGGGGTGGCGTCAGGTAAATTGTTCTTGTCTTAGAAAGAACATCAACATTATTTGCTTGCTTAACAGGTCATAAAAGCTTATGGGAGAGGAATTGTTGCTGCGCCATCGTAGATTCTGTAAGTTCTACCACATAGAAGACGCCAACGTAGCGCACTCCTGATTAGGCGCAACAATAGCTAATGATTAGGAAAACTTTGGCTAGGAAAACGTACAAGATACAAGGGAAATTTGTAGCTGCATCTATAGATTGGTATATATTGTAAGGGAGCGAATACTGAAATCGCCCAATAAAACGGCGATGTCATTTCAAATATTTTGAACAGGCTGTCAACATCGGATTTTTTTACTCGCCATCTGACTGTGTGCTGTCGCTGGAGGATTTATGGGCTTCGAGGGTAGATGCCATATTTCTGGCTGTTCCTGCATACAAACAAAAGAAAATCCGTAAAATGCCGAAAGAACAAGTTATTGACATTAATCCGTTTTAGTAATCTACTAACGGTAAATTGCTTTGGGCCAATTTACGCGTTTCCGCTTCCGCTTAATGCTCGTTGAAGGCCAACTGCCTTTCATCAAATACTTTACTGGAAAGGCCACTGCCAAAAAAGCATTAGAACAGCTTTATCCTATTACAAAATAATTGCACGTTCGGTCGTCATCCTTAGCTGATTAGGTCATTTCCAATGTCCATCAAATTAACAGAATAGATGTTGAGAAAGGACTTTTACAATATTCGCTTTCTTGACTATGCTGCTGAGAAGAGATGCTGTCAGAAAAGTTTTCCGGGGTCCGGAGAGAATTCCACATACGGTTTCCCGCTTCAGACGCCATTGTAGTCATACGCGTCCTCTATCGCCGAATGCCGCGCGGAAGTTTTTGCAATTAATTTCCAATGAAGAAAACCTAAACACTTGTAACCGGGCTGATTGTGCACATAATGTTTTCCAACAGGTGTTCGAAAACAATTAGCAGTGACTTAGCTCGGTGCCAGGACATAGCCAGGACATGTCATTTCAAATAAATTAGCGCCAACCCAAGTTAAAAGGAAGGTTCTTCCACTGGCGCAACTTTGATACCTCGTGATTAGTGTTCTCAATGTCAAAGCCACCAGCGGGCTTTTATCAAAGGACTGTTTACTGGCTTGCGGTTGTAGTTAAGTGATTGTCTTACTCAGTGATAACAGTAGGGGCCGCCTTTTGAACATTTATGTGATAGTATGGCGCATTGTGACACCATGGACCAATAAAAATCAAACAAAACAAAACAAATTGGTTTTCTCTTCAAGCTGGTTTTTTAGGGGCTACTCTCAGTACTTGCACCGAGAAGGGCAATCGGACCACGAAGTTTTGTATGACAGAAATACCGCCCCGTCACCGAACAGTTAAACAAGCAAACTGAACGTTTTCTATCTGTATTTTGTTTTGTTGTTTTTTGATCGGGCATATAAAATTTTCTTCGGAATGCTGTCTCACCGCTTCTGTTCATTGCCGACAAATTTCCCTTCCGCAGTGCCCAATGCTGGAGGCCCGTTTCCGGCGCATCAACACCTGCGGCTTTCAGGCGGCTTAGTGAAAAACTAGAGCCGTTCCACTCAATGTGAAAGCTGTCGGAAGTGGAGAGCACTGATTCGCCGTAATGGGCGGTGGCACCGTTATCCGCTCACTGCTACCACCCATCACGCGCTTCGCCACCCTGTCTCACTTATCTCTTGAGGAATATGTAATTCAAATTTCCCGCCTTCGCAGTGCGCGCGCGCCCCCTGCCTGAAACTGCACCAGCGGGAGTTCTGTTCTTTTTCTGCTTGCTTTAATTTCGTATACTGGAGCCTTTCTGCGTCATTGCGAATGCGCCATTTTTTTCTTGCGCAGCTGGAGCCTCTCTGCAGCATTTTGAACCCGCCATTTCTTCTTGCGCGGCGAGAGGCTTTCTGCGTCATTTCGAACGCGCCTTTTTTTTTGTCTGGCGCGGCTGCTTTTTTCGCTTACTATCGTAAAAACCAACCCAACAAGCGTTCCTATCTAAATGAAAGTGGTGGCTGCCGTTTATATACACTGATTTTGCCTGAAATGTACCGGCAGTTTTCTTTCCGCTAAACAATGGGGATTTGTATCACAAGCGCCTGCGGTTTACGAGGTTCGAACGGTCATCACTTTTTAAGCCGCGTGGTTTTTGAAGCCTCAGCGACGGTACACCAGGCTCTATTTGGGTCCGTTATCTCGCTGCGCCGCCTGATTCCGGCAGTCGCTTGACACCGACCGTTACCAAGATACGACGACAAGGCGAGCCCATTTAGTGCTGTGCACTTAAAAAAATCGCACTCCGGATAATGAGACGCCTGGACACAGCATGGAGGCCTTCAGTTCGAGCAACACAGACTTCTAGTCCTGCGGTCTAGACTTCAACCTGCCCTCAACCTGCCCCTATTCAACCAGACTTCAACCAGACTTCAACCTGCCCCTATTGCTGTTCTCTCCTCTTGGGAAGCGACACTGGTACACCTGATAGGGGCCCGGCCAGTCGGTCAACCAGCCCCAGTCAGGCATACGTGGACAAGGGGGCATTGCCTGAGTCGCCCCCCTATCTTCAGCGATGGACAGATTGTCCTCGTTAAAAGTATTTATTGCTGGCTTGCTTCCTTGCTTGCTTTCTCTTTATTTTCCTTTCTCGCTCACTCTAACGTGGCCGGCAGCTAAAAATTCATAATTCCTTTATTCGTATACGAGAAAGTCAAGCTGCAGTATTTCAGTGGACATTTCATGAACCTTTTACAAGGTTGCCTACAACCGCATTCGCGAAAAGTCGCTCCCCTCAATTCTGCCTCTTATTTTTCTTCGGTAATGTTCGCAAACCAATCCTCTCTCTCTCTCTCTCTCTCTCTCTCTCTCTCTCTCTCTCTCTCTCTCTCTCTCTCTCTCTCTCTCTCTCTCTCTCCCTCTCTCTCTCTCTCTCTCTCTCTCTCTCTCTCTCTCTCTCTCTTCCCGCCCTCTCTCTCTGAGACCTCGTAAGTCAGGCCATCGAATTTTTAAAGAGCCTCTTCTAGTGAGACAGACAGCGTTTATAGGATTCTCCTGGACTAGCCTTGATGCTCTTGCGCGGTCCCGAATGCGCGCAGCGTTCTGTGGACCCGGTTTTGGCGACGAAGGTTCGGGGATAGGCCGCGGGGCAGGTGTCAGATCCCAGGTTTAATCATTATGCGCATGGAGGTGCTGATCATCAAGCGAATAACTTGGGCCATGTCAGTCAGTTTGAAGGCTTGTGCTCTTTACACTGGCCTCTTCTGTCTTCACTCCGCTTCCCCGTCCACCTGCTAACAGCAGCAGCGTACACCGCCGTTCGGTGTCCGAAACTTGCCCGGGAATTCAGCAGTCACTGTGTGCCGTCTAGCAGCGGCCGTACTCAAAAAGCTCCGGCAACTTTTCATATCTGCGCTTACTCGCATTTATTGCCCCTGTAAAGCGCGGCTGCTGCTGCTTGTTGGTTCTGAAGCGATGTTAATGCTGAAGCGATGGCTCAGAGGTACAGCACTCGGCTCGTATGCGGGGAATACCGGGTTCTAATCCGCGTACCACCGGGCACCCACCGATTTCTTTAATGGGCACAGGCGTCCCTGGTCGAGGGCAGACCCTTGAAAGGGAAATCCACGCCTGGAAAGCTCCCTTAACCCTTGCGAAGGGCCCCCAACGCTTGTCCATCTGGGGGAGCCCCCGGCCATCATGCCGCGTTGCCGCATTGCCGGGGCTGAAAGAGTCTGGCGGCATGTCCTTCCACAGGCTGTTGCAAGTTGAGCGTCCACCGTGGCTGTGGAAGGCACCATGTGCATTCGTGTGCCTTGGTGGCGCCGGGAACCTACAGGTAAAATAGGTACCCCGGCCTGGCTCTCGGCCCTTGTGTGGGACTACAACGCTTGGGAAGTTCACCCGGCTTGCACGGGAAATCGCCCCTATGGAAAGGGGCGGCTGCAAAAGTGCAGGAGCTTTTTTGTTGTTTTAGCGAAGCCATTTCCTCACCACGTCCCCTCTCTTGTTCAATCCGTTGAAAGGTGGTGTCTTTACGGCGTTCGCGCGTGCATAAGTTTTCATGTTCCTCTTAGCGCACGTTGATGTGCAATATGTGCTTGCGGATAGGAATTGTTTCCTAACAGGATGGCGAAATCAATATATTGCGCGCTCCACCCACCCCCTTCTCTCGCCCCCATGCCGGATCCCTCACTTGTCTTTGTATTCTTATTTTTTCTTGCCTTGCTGCCGTTGCTGACACCATCATCGAGTCGCGACGCGTATATGTAGCCCCCTTGCGCCTACCTGTTCTGACGTCTGTCCACAGTAGAGGCAGCACAGGCTGCACCGTCGTGTACTGTCCCCGACAACGGGCGAAGCCTGCGTTGCGAAACCATGGCTTGCGAAAGCGCCTAGAGGTCTTACTACTGCTCTCGTGATTCTTCCGGTTGAACATTCCTTCCCTTCCCGATCCCTGACTAATTTCCATGACCGAGTTTTACCTTTTATTGTAGAAGCACGTAGGCCGCATGTTTGTTTCAGGGTGTCAGCTTTCTCCTTGCTGTGTGCGTCATTGCTTTACTTTCGCATTTCTATTTTACTTTTATATTTTTATTGTTTTTTTGCCATAGCAGCCCACCCCACTGCCTCGTCGTATAATGTCATTTCTCTACGCACGTTACAATCCCCTTTGTCTTTGTTCGAGGTTGTTGTTGCTGTCCTTTGCTGCACACAACTGGCCTAGCTGTGCGAGATTCCCGTCTGCAGTTTCGTAAGCCCGACATTAGGTTATTGCCTCAACGTTAGAACAAGTGGTTGACGTTGCATAGCCAGGCGTGTCTCCCTTCCAGACACTTTGATTGCGACTTTCGAATTCCTGCAGCGCTAAAAGCCTACACTAGCTTATCTCTGTTGTAACACTGCAGTATGATCCATACTAGTATTAGATGTCCTATCCGTTACCCTGTTCTATGGCTTTTGTCATCCGGCAGGGTTTGTATAAAATCCTCGAGGTTGGTAAACCCGTCCGAGGTAGTGCCACATATTGCTTGGGTTATTAGTATGTAATAGCGCTGCAAATATTGATGCATAGCTTGGTGGACTCCAGCAGCGTTCTCGGTCTTTATTGTAATCTTCGCTTTTTGAAGCCGGTTTCAGCCCACAGTACGCTACCATTGTAAAACCTAACCACCGATCAGCCCATAGTGATAGGGTCCAGAGCCCCATGTTACGAAAACGGCAAGCCGATCTTGAGCGTTTATTAGCGCCGTGAAGAGAGTGACACAAGGCCGTGCACAGTAGTCCAAGCGCAGCGTTCCGAACTCATGCCCGTGCCTGCTGCATTCCGCGTGCGTGCAAACGCGCCACTTCTTTCTCATCGTCTCTAAAATCCTCATCATTGTCGATGTTGGCGGCAGATTAGAAATCCGCAACACCCCAGAGATTTTCACAAGCCGCTACAGTGGACTCTCATTAAACGTAACCTCTTGGGACCGGGAAAATATGTTTCGTTCATCAGGAGTTTCATTTAGAGAGAGAATAAATTCAGCGTCGTGCAATCCTCTGCATGCCACTTTGTCCCGATGCGTCTGGCGTGCGCGCAATTGGTCTCCACGGAAGCGGATCCAGATATGCTAGGAGAGCGGTACATTATGGGTACAAACTTTATTGCAAAAAAGCAACCAGCGAACCTTTTGCTTTTTCAAATTGTACTAGTGGATTAAAAAAAATTGTCAATAGTGAACTGACTCATTCCTACATAAAATACAGTGGGAACTTCGACTTATTTGCCTGAGAAAAACGGCTTGATACTTGCTTGTCTGAGCACTCACAGCCGCTTTTTTTTAATGGCATCACCCATACTCGACAGTATGCGCAGAAACAGTTCGGAACCTTATTCTCGTTGGAAGAAACTTTCTCCGTAGCCAAACTACTAAGCACTTCTCAAAGTATTCGTGATCAGCCGCTCGCAGTATTGACCATTCAGGACCAATGCGTTACGTTTCGAAAGGTTCCCGCAGCTTGTCCTTGTACTGTATTGTTCTCTTCAGGCTACTCTTTGGGACGGCACACTTCGTCGCAAGCGCAATTTTTGTGAACCGACCGCCCTTGTAGTCGCTGATTACCTCTAACTTCCTGGACAACGCAAGCGAATTGTGCGGTCGTTTCTCCGCTGCCATCAAATGCTGGCTTCGCGATGAAATGTAGGAAAAGACACCGCACAAATTCAGAAACCGCCCCACAAGGTCAGAGAAAATCAGAAACCGCCGGAGACAGAAACCGGAAGATATCCGGGACGAAAGGGCGGAACAGTGACGTATACAGCGATTGCACTTCGCTTGCCCAAATAGTTAGGGCTTCGGGTCTGTTTTCGATTCCGTTTACGCGGTGGTCGGAGAATTTGAGTTCCGGTTTACGAATTTTTTTTTACATTGCTGTAATACAAAACCAACCAATTGTGAATCGTTTGTTCCGTTTAAACGGTAGTTCCGTTTAACCGATTTCTGCTTATCGAGATTCCACGGTATTCGTTTATTGTCGTTCACATGCCGCTATTTTCCAATGAGAACATTTCATACGGTACGCCCTAAGGTGGTCACTAAATTAAAGCTAGTAAAGAAAGCCTCGATCCTGAGTAGGCACTTTTGCGCATATGTGGATATTGGCTTGGTTCAGATCATCGGTCATCCCGCTGATTTGTTAAGTGCGAAGTGAATGCCAGTCATAGCGCTAGAGTGGCAGGAGAGCCGCTTGATTGGGTCCGGAAGCAGACGACGCGCTTCGAACGCTGTCGCCGCACACCCACAATCCCGGGTGTTGCTTAGGAACGCGTTTCCTTGCTCGCGTGGCATTAGTTCATTCTGTGAATGAGAGTCATCGCACGTTTGCATACAGCGTTGCCAAGCAATATGGTATTTCTTGGCTGCCGCTGACGTGGCAATTTCCGATGGCATGCGATCCTAATTGTCGGGCCTAACATACATACATACATACATACATACATACATACATACATACATACATACATACATACATACATACATACATACATACATACATACATACATACATACATACATACATACATACATACATACATACATAAGGAAGGACGTACCGAGAGACAGACAGACTGACTGACTGAGCGTCGATATACCGAGAATTCAGCCTAGCAGCAAACAGGGCTTACTACTCCAGAAGGAAAAGAAAAATAACGAATTACTACTGAACGTTTCATTGACGTGCCGTAGGCTTCTTGCGCTGTTGCGCCGTACATTTCAGCCAGCAGCTACCCCACAGGAGTACACCGAGAGTTCTTTATCTCCAATTACTGCAAACACACCTGTTGAGTGACAGATCATTGAGAAGCGGGCTTCTTAATTCCAAAAACGGGCTGAAATGAGACTTTCGGGGTAGCGCTGACTGTGCAAGCAATAATAAACTTTTGACAAATGCTTCCTGATTTGTATCTGGAAAGAGAACCGAGTGAATGCAGTGTGGTTGCGAGGGGAGATGAGAGTGTTGCAAAAAGTAAGAATGCTAAATGGTCTCACGATAATGAGCCTAATTGTATTTTGATGGAGGCTTCTGTACACAGACGCAGTACACACTAAGCTATTTTACACCCTTTTAGCCAAAAAGGGTGTAGCATAAGTGGAAAAAGGGTGTTGGGAAGCCTTTACACCCTTTTTCTTGAATCTCAACACCCATTTCCTAGCTCTACATCATTTTTGTTTGAAAAAAAGGGCGTTGATCAACTTCAACACCCTTGGTTTTTCTTATGGTGTTTAAAGGGTGGGGAAAAGGTGTTCAGCTGTTTATTGAATGAGGCCATGCTTGGATGCATAATAGCACTGTAAAGAAGAAGACATCTATTCATATACTCCTCTACTCGCAAGAAATTGTCAAACACACAAAAAAAATAATTTACTCGTACGCAATGATCGCTCGTTTCCATGTGCGGTGCACCTCATGCCCCAAGTTTCACTTTGGCACGTGAAACCCCAATTTGAACCTTCAAATATAAAAAAGACTATAGTCGTTTAGCGAAAAGGGTGTTTACCAACTGCAACACACTTGGCTACCTGTAAGTTGTTGAAATGGTGCGAAATAGGTGATCAGTTGCACAAAAAGAACAGCGGAGCTGGGGGTCACCTTGTTTCTTCCGGTGTTGCTAAGTTTTGTTATGTTTGCTAAGCTTTGCAATGTTCTTGCTAAGCTAGGATGACCGCTGAGGGGTGAGGCCAAGTTTAACCGGATATTACAAGACTGTTCCAGTTACTCGCGGCTTCACATCACTCGCTACAACGCGGGAAACGAACAAGGGTAGGTATACACCGCAGATAGAAAATCAGACACTGAAAGCAAACCCACATAAAAAACAAGACCGGGAATACGGGTGAAGAAAAAGTAATAGAAAGTGGGGACAAAAATTCTTAATTTCACTTGCTCATGACGATTGTGCAACTTCCATCGCAATTATGGCTACCACCTGCATGGCACGATGCGAGTATGTTAAGTTGCACGGAAAAAATGGAAAAAATAGAGTTCCAATGGACTTTGGCACGCAGTTTAGGCGAAGAAAAGGCATGAAGGTGCGAACACGATGTTTCAGAGAAGAGCCTTCGAAAAGTTCCGCCATGGGAAGCCATAGTGCTCCCACTTTTCGAGCACGTAAGCAGATGTAAGTGCACAGAAAAAGTTTTCCTGTAGTGCATTGATAATTGGGCGAGCTGGTAGATGTTACTGACTGGAAGGGCTGCGTAACACGATAGAGGCGGCAAAATCGAAACAGGCACAGGTGAGGCGCGGAGGCGCTGTCCAATGTATTCTGTTTTATCTATCATCACTCGGCTCGATGGGGAGCGAAATGGGAGCTCTGTAGAAGAAGCATGTTGACACTTCAAGTGACGCCGAAAGTGGGACTGTTATAAGGCAATGCGGCTCTTATCAGGTCAGGTGCTGTAGAGACCCTGCTGGAGGGCAGACGACATTGCTCGATGGAGTAGCTGCGTGCTAGCTACTCCCTCCTTCGGGGACCTTTTAGGTATGCGCGGCCTGGGGCTTCGGAGAGGTTCCCTTCTTGTCTTTTATTACAGCACTTACTCGCGAGCACATGGGGACATGCGGCACTCCCTATGAGCAAAGGTAGTGCTCGGGCGGAGGATTTGCTGGTATGGTTTTTGCAGCACTAGAACCACGTGACGGAACAACGCACACGCCCAGTCACTCACTTGTGGTGATGAGTGCGTCCGCAGGATCAAGCGGTATTACAGGCATTACTACAAATATTCCCCCAAGCTTATTTTATTGCGTAGCAATCTTTGCCGAGTACCCCCACAGCCAGAACCGCGTAACGCCCTGCATTTTCACAAAAATGCAGATATTGCCGAAGTTCCACCTGTAATCGTTATAACAGCGTAAATAAAACTAACTGGTTAAACGTAATTTTGAAGAACTAAAAAATAACAAGAATATCGAAAAATTACAAAAAAAGGGCTAGACGTGCAACGCCCGGCATTTCCAAAATAAAGCAGATTTTAGAAAAGTTCCACCTATAATCGTTGTAATAGCGTAAATGGAGATGATTCGTCGAAATTTCGAAAAACAAAAACAAAAAATATAATAGAATTATGAAAAATTGCGAACTATATTTCATAATACTGCAGATTTCGCGGAAGTTCCACCTGTAGTTGTTAAAATAGCGTAAACAGATATAATTGCTCGAACGAAATTTTGAAAAATTAGGAAGAAGAAAAATATAAAAAGTCGGAAGATGGCAAACCGTATAACGCTTGGAATTTCCACAATAATGCAGGCTTCGCGAAAGTTTCACCTGTAATCGTTATATTAGCGTAAATAAGATAATTTGTTGAAAGAAATTTTGAAGCAATAAAAATTAAGAAAAATATAAAAAAATTACTGCAAATGGCGAGCCGTGTAACTATCTGCATTTCCACAATAACGCAGATTTCGCGAAAGTTGCTAACGTAATCGCTATAATACCGTAAATCGAGATAATTTGTCGAAGAAAATTGTGAAAAAACAGAATTAAAAAAATACAATGAATTACGGGAAAAGGCGAAACGTATAACGCGCTACATTTCCCTAATAATGCATATTTAGGGAAAGTTGGATGTGTACAGCCGGTAAAACGCTTGTCTATAACAGCGATTTCAACTTCAACCAGCTACATCCGAAAACTGCCGAAACATACTCGTTCCAAACATGTCGGAGGCCAAAGCGAAGGGCTAAGACTTCAGAATTCCGCAGTAGTTTTATTCAAATCCCGCTGCGTCGGGGCAGGATAGGGCTGAGAGTACGAACGCTGTGTTATAGACAAGCCTTTTACCGGCTGTACTTGTTATAGTAGCGTAAATTGATATAATTGGTCGTTGGAAACTTTGAAAAACAAAAAAAAATAGGAAAAATATAGAAAAATGCAGGAAATGGCGAACCATACAATGCCCTGTATTTCCACAATATTGCAGATATCGTGAAAGGTCCACGTGTGATCGTTATAATAGTGTAAATGGAGATAATTGGTCGGACAGAGTTTAGAAAAACTAAAAAACTTGGCTGCAAAGAACTCGCACTCACGACAAGCGGCATAAGAATGCTACGTATTAGTAGACGATTCTCTGAATTTCCGCAGAATTTTCTTTTTATTTTCTAGGTACATTTGATAGCACATTAACAGCGTAGTTGAATTCGAGTTGCCAAAGTCAACCTATTATATAAACCTGAGCTCGGGTCAGCCGTCTGAAGCACATATGTTACCTACGGTGACGCTATTCGCTTAACCTAGCGCCGCAGGTTCAGCAATAACATCCTGATTTCCCCTCCCTGCACAGCGTAATTTATTCCCTTCTTATGAAACTGCAGTTGTCTCGGTTTTTTTTAATACAAAGCACTTTAGGGGCTCGCCTTGTCGTCGTAGTTCGCTCGCTGGGCCCAAGTAGAACCACACGGCGTTCCGTCGTCGCGGCGTACCCAGAGCCTTCGAAAGCCAAGCGGTTTTATAGCCGTAGGCGTTCGAAACCCGTGAACCGCTGGCGGTTGTCATACATCTCCCCGTTGTTTATCGCGAAGAAACTGTTGGTACATTTGAGGTAAAATAAACGTAACTAACCGGTAGCGCCCGCGTACATTTAGGTAGGAATGCTCCTTGGGTGGGCTATTACGATAGTAAGGGAAAAAAGGCGGCAGTGCAACGCCCGCACGTGCGGGAGAAAAAGCAAGCACAATAAGAACAGAACTTCCGCTGGCGCAGTTTCAGACAGGGGACGTGCGAGCACTGCGAAGGCGGGAAATTCGAATTTCATTGGTGGTAGCAATGAGCGGATAACGGCGCTACAGCTCATTATGGCCCTTCCGACAGCTTTTACATTGACTGAAATGGCTTTGATTGTTTCTTGTATGTTCCGCCAAATACAACACGAGACGGTTTAGTATAAATCAACCTACATATTCAGGAAGTGTGGAACTGCGCTTCAATGGAAACAAAAATTTTAACCGACCACAATTGCCTTCACCGTCCCATTAATGACCTGCTGTCTTTTATTGCACTTGATCGCTCTGTAAATCGTCCAAGCGCATGATCTCAATAATTATCGATGTGTAACTAGTAATTCAACCCGTATCGGCTTTTCACGAACTGAGCATGTTGTCTGTCACTGTTTCCTACGCATCTACTGCGACGGAAAGGTTCTCATAATTAGAATTATGGCACTCAGGAAGAGATGGGAGCTTCGTCAGCGAGGTTCGTTTTTCACCCAAACAATTAGCTGCACGAGCGAGGGCTACAGAGAGGGAATGTGGGCTAGGTAAAAACGAAACGCCTTTCTGTCGCGTGTGACTCAGCGCGGGCGTCCGCCCCGGCTCCAAAGAAAAAAAAAGAAAACGTTTATACCTGTAATACTATTGATGCTATGAGGTTGAGATTTGGAGCAAAGGTGCTCTAGACCTTGATGAAAGAGGAGTGCGAAAGTATTAGGACTTACATGGCAGATTTCTGACGAAAAGGTGAAAAATCGTGCAGCTCTGTCCAAACGCGTCCGCCATAAATGAAAGCGTCTGGAACGTCTGGAGCTTCTAAAAGCAATGAGGAATTAGCATGCCTCATTAGCTTAGGAAACGAAGCGCTAGAAGAAGTAGCAGATCATAACTACCCCGCACAAGTGGTTAGTGTTGACCTCAACCACGAGCGAGAAATCCGCAGCAGAATAGGTATGAGTTTGGCAGCACTCGGAAAGCACTCCCAAATAAGAAAAATAAAGCTGCGTCTGCGACTCAAAGGAAAAATCTACAACCAGTGCATACTGACGGTGATGACATACGGAGCTTAAACTTGCCGCCTTACTAAACAATTGGAAAGCAAACTTAGGTCGGCTCAACGAGCCATGAAACGAACAATGTTGGGAGTAACACTCAAGGACAGGAAACAAGCTACCTGAATCAAAGAACAAACTAGAGTAGAAGATATCATAGCTGAATAAAGAAAAAGAAATGGACTTGGGCTGGCCATGTAATGAGACGAACCGACCACAGGTGGACAATTACGGTAAACTGTGCACTCACGTAGCGCAGGACACGAGCGGTTGGAGGTCAGTGGGAAAGTCCGTCGTCCTGCAGTGGACCTGAGCAGGATGTTGTTGTTGTTGTTGATGATGATGATGGTGATTTATCTCGCGCCATCAATAGTAAGATACCACTCAATGTTTTTATTTGGGAGAGCCTCTGTTCGCATTTGAGCCATTGGTGCTTCCATTTATCTAGTCAGGCTTATCCCACTGACAAGATCACCGGCGCAAATTTCACGATTTAAAGCATCCTTTCTAGAGACGTTCGTACAATAGATGGGTACCCGCCGCGGTGGCTCAGTGGCTAAGGCGTTGTGCTGCTGATCACGATGACTCGAGTTCGATTCTCGGCCACTGCGGCCACTTTTCTGATGGAGGCGAAAAGCCAAAACGCCCGTGTGTGCGAGATTTCAGCGCACGTTAAAGATCCCCAGGTGGTCAAAATTAATCCCAAGCCTTCCACTAAGGCGCGCCTCATCGCCTGCGTGGCGTCGGCGCGTTAATCCCTACAACCTACGATAGATTTGTAACTAATTACCCTCCGGCTTTAGTTTACTGCGGTCAGGGGAGCAAAATGGAACCGTCGAACCTATACCTCATCTGTTCTTTTTTTCTCTCCCAGGTTTTGTTTTACAAAAACCACTGCATCACAAAAAGCTCGGATGAAAATTTTTCCGAAGCCCCAAAAACCGTCGTTTATAAACGAAATAATGCTAGGTGTTCACCACACTAGTAGGTCTTCGAACACTAGTTCTTCGCGACACTAGTGCGAAGGTGCCCCAGTTTTTATTGAAGTGTTAAATCCTTTCAGTGGCACCCGCAATTTTCCGTGCATCCGTGTGTGCGTGCAAGTACGCGTGTATGTAAATTCAGCGCTCCAGTGTTCCTGCTCGCTACTTTGCCCGCTAGCTCAAGTGACTAGCTACGCATTTTGCTCTCCTACTATCGTGCGTGCCCCGCCCATCGCTCTTGTCTCTCCCGAAGGAATGTTCGCTTATCCGTTCCTCGTGTGCGCGCTCTTATCTTTTCGCCCCCCCCCCCCCTTTCCATCTGTTGATTTCTTTTCTTGCGTGATCGCTTCTGCAGCAATATTATAAACGGTTGGATCCTGGTTGAATGTTGCAATATTTTTGGCTTTTAACTGCGTCTGGGCACGATGGCGGGCAGTAACTTGGTAAAGTGATAATACTCTTTCTGATATCTAGCTTCTCGGCGAGAACGCAGACAATGGTTCATGGACACATTTTATGTGCTTGATGTCTTTTCCAGGATGCACTACAGATCTTTCAGGCATTGCGTCTACAAGCGTACCTTCCAGCGATTACCAGTGAAGAGGTAGGGTCCTTGGACATCCATCTTTCGCACGTATACGCATAGCGCATGACGTTCAGCGCCCAATTTGACGACAACAAAATTTAGAAAGGACGATTACGAAAAGCACAAGGCTCCCGCGGGGCACAAAAAGTGCATCTCGAAAGAACGTAGCACAGTTCTTTGCCTATGTTACAAAAATATGAAACACAAACGGATGAAAATAGCCAAATGGTTGCAGAATATCTACTCTCCCCGAGACCAGCTTCAAAAGAAAGTTCGCGCACCCACTGAATATCCCCTGTGAGGTTTATGACCGTACACAGCGACGGCAGCTAATACCGAATAGAGGCCCAAATAGGTATGGTGTTGCGGACTTTTGGGCGCATTCGTGTGAGTACAGTTTCGCCTGTTATGTGCGCAGGGCGGAGTGTATGCATGACATTACGGATGATCCCAGTAGTAAAACTGCTCCTGCCGTAGTACGTGTAGATGAAGTGAACTCGCATAGCTGCATAGAACGCTCGGTTTTACTGGTGATATAGCCTTATACAGTGCTACAGAGGCTCACCGCGGTGTGACTTCTTTCCATTCACCGCGACGTCTGCTATAATCCCAAATCCAGCAGATTTTGTGGATTTCTTTCGGTGCGCGTGAACGGACACCTTGTGTTTCATAAGAACATTCAGCATCGAGGGAAAACCGGAAGTTGAAGGCTGGATATTTACGTAGTGACTTCGAACTTATGCGGATGCTCCTTAATGCGGAGTTTTTTTTTTCATATTTCTGAACGTTTCTTTAGTTAAGGGATCAAATGTGAAAGATTACGTATAAATAGGGTTCGTATTCTGGTTGTTTATTTTTTTAATCGGGAAGAAATCGGGTTTTTTTCGTGTAAAACCATTCCGAGTTTCGGGTTTTTTTCTGGTTAAACCCTGAGATATACTAAGTTACACACTCAGTTTATTTTATCAGAAGGTTTCCCTAGCTTATAAACTCTACGAGTTAAAATTGCTCTTTGTTTCAAGCTGGTATATAAGCGGGGGAACATCAGGGTTTTCTAGCGAATACTCCCCGAAAGTTTCCGTTTGTTTGTAAATAAATCAGTAGTGATGACAGTAAAGAGCATTGATGACTTCTATAAAATGAATAATTTTATTTAGAAAAGCTGGGAACCCATTTTTTTTACACATTATTGTTTACATTCGTTATGATCTGCATGCGCAACATGTCGGTCTTCGTTAGAGACCTGTCCGATCGTTGAACGTATTTCAGCCGGGAGAAAGTCCTCTCGACATCACAGCTTCCACTAGCTAGGCAGTAAAACATTTACCAGTCAGGGGTAGCGAGCGGTGGAATCATGCCAATACTCAATGAGTTCGAAAGCTGTGTTTGTGTGCTTGCTTCCAGCAAGTGCTGCTTGAGAACGGCGAGCCGCCAGCCCACGATTGTGCAGATCGCTACTTCAAAAAGGTCTATTCGGTGAGGAATCGGGTTTTAACCGATTCTCCTGAAACATGTACGGGGGGAAAGGGGGGGGGGGGGCACAAATCGTGTAGAATTGGGTTTTACCCGATTCTACCAGAATTGGGTAAAAACCCCTACGTATAAGCAAGCACAGTAAGTTTCTTCTGACACAAGAGGGCTCCGATCACTGCTTAGTCACCCGTCCTGCTGGCATGAAAATCGAACAACCAAACATATAGTCGGGGTCGGGAACGGATTCTTTGTTTCGCGGATTTTCGAACCTGATTGCGCATAGGGTCGGTTTCGATGTTGTCTCACGTTTCTCCGCCGTAGTTGATTCCCTGGTGACCATAACGCTGTCTTTAGGAATAATCAATTCCGTGGTACTGGCTGCACATGAATAACTCTAGTCCCAAGGGTGCTGAGCTGCGCTCTCCGGTAGCAAATTACTCCAGGTGCTCGGTGGCGTATGCCTGCAGCATCGAGTTCGAGTACGCAGTGCAAACATATAAGTCGCGGAGGGGCACGTACGTGCCTTCTTTCTCGCTATCCATACGAAGGGGACAATTACGCGTCCTAGGCGAACAGCTACGAGGTCTCATCAGCATGCTTGCTCGCTGGTCTCACTGTCAGAGAATAATTGCCTCGTCAACGGCTCTCCCGACGCTAGATCATGGTGGGACAAACCGGTAGTCGCAATACGGCACGTGCCTTGAGATCCGTCGGTTTAAAACTGGCTGATTAGCATCCCCCTTCGCTTCTGGCATCACCGAAGGAGGCTTCAAAGGACGGACGGTGAACAATGCGTTCCAAATTGCTGTTCGCCCATTGGGCCTCGTGTGACGAGATATGCTCAGTAGTACGCAGAGTCCTTAGTGCACTGTACCAATGTGGCAGCTTCGCGAATGAACCGCGGCAGCCCGGCGTGAAATAGGTGGCCCTCAGCAGGCCTGTTCAACCCTGTGTTGTGTAAGCTTCGTGTTCACCTAGTTTTATACATCGCTGATATAGTAGACACGCCTCTGCTCTTGTGACGGCGCCTAGCTGTGACTTTGGGGCAGCGTGCAAGGGTTTCTGTTAGGAATTGGCTTTCGCTGCAGAGCGTTATCGCTTAAATGGGTGCGTGTCTGCGCGAAACACGCTGCCACGTTGAGTTGCGACGTTTTAATTACCTCCCATATGCTCACTGCTCAGGCTGTTATTGGAAATTTTCCGTTAATTTGTGGTTCTCGACACTGATGTCGGAATTTTGGAAAAGGTAATCAATGCACAATGCCTATTGCAATATCTCTAATTTTTATATTGATTATTTTCAAGGTACGCATTTCGCATAAAATTGATTTCTCCGTGGCCCTTGCGTTTTTAAAGAAGGGTAAGTGCATAAACTGGCTGTAATTTGAATAGCCGGCTTATGCAACAAGCTGGTTATGCAACAAGCATGTATACATATACAATATACCTGTATTCCACTTTATTCCTCAATCTATATTTGCATGAATATGTGTTTTCCCTTCCTTTTTGACCCCACTACCTGCACTGCCCCTCAAATAAAACTCTTCGCCGACGCATGGACCCAGCGCCGTAGCCGTGATGGAATGCTTAGAAATTTAATACGCATTTTAATGTAGACCCGGGTGTACAACATAGAATGACACCGTACCGAAGCCCTCAGTAACGGTTGAGTAAAGGTTGAGCCTTGCTCCTCGGCTTCTCGTTACTCGGTATCGGACCCTGCCAACAAAGGCCGAGGCTTATTTCCCGCCAGGCCACTCAACTTCGAGGGGAGGATAAAACAGGCAGAAAAAAATGAAGCCCTAGTTTTTTACATGAAGAAAAAGCAAAAAAAGAAATCATTACGATAAGGAAGCGCACTGGGTCCCCGCTTCACGCTTATTAGCGGACCCGGACGAGCTCGCTCTCTTTGCTTGACATTATGCCGTTCTATTTATGGCATTTTACTTACATTTCATATTGCGTTCCAATTATGTTTTCGTGCTAGACAGAAACTTCGGTTTTGTGCTGACCTTCCTATACAAAGCCTATGGAGGAGCACTTCGGTTCGCGTTTAGGCCCAAATACCACAACGCTGAATTTATTTGCGAAAAGATGCCTCGAGACGGAAGTGCATAGTCATAATAAATAGCCAGAACACGCATAAAACCGTATATTTTGAGGGTTTCTCCGACTTTGATGTCCACCCGCTGCTCTTTGGATTTCGCGCGAAATGGTCTCACCCGCATATTTGCAGCATTTTTGGCTGTCTGATGAAGCTTGCTGGCGCACTATGCTTTTCGTAACTGACCAGGACGAACTGTCCATGCCATGATGCCAACCTCACAGATGTGGAAATAGAGATTTGACGCAGGAAAGGTGCCAGGAGAGATAAGTAAGCTGCAAAAAGACGGTGTTTAAATAAGTGGTGAATGGACTCATGTGTACGCCGCGTAGTGGCGCGAAGTGGGCAACAAAAAAGACCCGCTGATGCGGCTGTGAAAAAAATTGGAGTGTAATAATTTTCGTGTAAAATCACAGACTTTGTCTGAGTGACGAAGCAATTTAAAAGTCGTAAGATTTAAAACTGGTGAGTAACATTGCCATACACTTTGCATACGTTCCTTGTGAACAAGGGCCCTCCCGTGGTGGGAAATGCCTTGAAATAAAGCAACAGATAGGTGCTGCACGCAATGCTCAGTACTGATATTGGGTCTCAATTTATTCTGCACCGGCTGGTACTATAGGTAGCTATCAAGCAACCACTGGAGGGAGTCATGTGACAATAATTTCACGAAAGATTTGAAAGGCGTTGATGTGAAGCAATATGGAGTGTAGGAGGAATAAACTTTATGCTTATATTAATTCTGGAGTAATGGCAATAGGGGATCTTCTCAGTCCAGAAGGCCCTGGGCGGTCGCTGCCTGGTTAGCCCTTACAACCAGCCGAAGCTGATCGCCGGGGTCTCCGCGGGCTAGCATGCCTTTTCACTACTCATGGTTGGAGGAGGGTATGGGGGGAACGAATGGTGTGTGGCAGCACGCCCAGATCATATGGTAGAGTGTGATGGGTTTGGGACAGTGCTTGCAAGTTGCGGAGTAGGAGGTTGGGTGGATGGCCTGGAGGAGGGTGCCGTGCGGGTATGTATTCGTTTGAGAGTTTGAGTGTTTATAGAGTGGTTTTCTACGCTTGTGAATTGGAGAAATATCTGCTTGGTACCAACACTCTCGTGCTTGACCCTTGAGCCCCACCTAATTCGCCGATTACGGAGGCTGCGCGACGGATGGTCGCCAATATTCTTGTACACCTCGTAAGTGTTTTTGATTGGCATTACACTGTAGGCCATTAGTTAGACCTTGTTGCCTTTAATGCGCATAAGTTCTTGTAAAGCACTGCAAAAGAACCTCACCGTCTCCCTCACCTTTGGGCGCATCCCTTAAGCATCCGCTACTCTTGTTTGGCTTCCTTACCGGCCTCGTAACCGAGCGAAGGGAGGAAACGCCGAATACAGACAGAAAACGGATTAGGAATGTGTGGCCAAAGTGTGAGGGGGAGGGAGGTACGCCGAGCCCGCATGAGACATGCTGGGTGGTGGCGACGCGACGCGAGATGACGCCTTACCAGCGTGTGCCGTCGTGCGCTCGGCGATGACGCGTTCACTTCCTGAGACTCAGTTCACGGTACTTTCATGAGACGCGGTTCGCGCAGCCGACGCAGAGGCTTACCATCGCTGATATCTCTTCGGGAGGTTTTAAAGACGAATTACAACAACATGCTCAGCGGCGGCGACGCGCTACAAAGTAACGGCATAGTAGCGCGCGCCGCCGTGCATTTCGATCATTACGCGATCACTTCCAGAGACGCAGCAGCGATGCTCCGTGACCGAGAAGACTGCAGTTAGCGCTGCGAACAAATTTCTCATTAGGGAGTGTAGTAATCGTAGCCATTTTTTTGTCTTCCAACTGTTGTTTCCCTCAGCTTTCGCTGCTAGCAGAACCCTGATTTGGATGCACCCTGTCTTCACGGACAATTTATAATATCGATATATGGTCTCATACCGCAGCACTGATTGATTGCACAGTGGTCCGCGTCTTCCTCAGCTGACGAGGTCATTGGCGATACCGCTTAAGGAGTTGCAGTTACCGCATGATATCAGGGGCCACATTATAGTGCCTGTTCTCCTACGACACATGCGCTCAATGCATCACGCCGACAGGAGAGAAGCAAGACTCTGTGGTACCTTAAAGCAGTATTGAAGCCATCCTGCCGGGGCATACACGGACGTTTCCCTCAATTCCGGAAGGCGGGCCTCAGTAGCGGTAGTTATCATAAGCCAAGAACACCGCACCGGCGTATCACTCGACCGATCCAACCCCCTACTCGCCGAGGAAGCGGCCGTTGCCGTGGCGCTTACCCAAACTCAAGTTGAGACCGTAATTACCGACTTCCAACAGGCTTGTCGCAACTTTTCCTGTGGCGGAATACACAAGATTAACCTAAAATTTTGCAGCAGAATCCACTAGCGAGACCCTTTAACACAATTTGGTTGCCTGCGCAAATTGAAGTCTCTGGAAAGGAGATTACTCATCTCACAGTTCGAGAGTTGAACGGTCGAGCACCCGAAAACTAAGATCTGCTTCCTCTTCGTACAGTCTCGTATCAGAAGATTACCGGGCACTATCGGTTGCAGAGACAGACGTACGCCTCACCGCACAAACAACCAAGGGCCCCCATAGAATACTTGGCGCCTGCAAACTGGCGCCGGCAAGGAGACCCCACTACATTGCCCCAACCCTATATCCCCCTTCGGGCCACTTTTCTTGGGAATCCGGACATTTTTCCACATGGTCAGCGGCTTTACGCAAACGGCCTACTTTGCAGGCCCAATCCCCTCCACATTTATGAGCTTTGGGAGAGCGCGTTGGCCAGCTCTTCGCTCGACGTCCAGCGCAAGTTGGTAGAAAGGGCAAAAACGCGACCCGTGCCAATGGACCCCTGGTATGAGGAAGCCACCCTAAAGACTCTTTTCTAAAAAAACAATAAATATTTTCCCTCTCTCTCCCGTGTTGTAAAAGGAATAAGACAAGGGAAAATCTCGCAGCTTGCAAACATAACCACTGGTGCATTGCCAGGGGTTTCTTGGCGTTATGTCGCAATGGCAGTGCCCCACATAATGTGTATTTCATATGAGCAATTATGGGTACATCGGAAATCAATGCAACTAGGAAGACATGTTTAATATATATATATATATATATATATATATATATATATATATATATATATATATATATATATATATATATAAAATACCCCAGAAAGCGGGGGAGAAAATCGCCCCGCCGGTAGCGTAGTGGTTATCGCACCAGACCGGTATTCTGGAGGTCGTGGGTTCGGATCCCACCTGGCGGGCATTTTTTCTTCGCTTTCTTTCTTTCTTTCCAAATTCTTGATCTGTTTCAATGGCCTACCACAACCTCCCCTTTGCTTTCCGAGGTCTTCTTGACTGCCAATTCTTATTTTCTGTGTTATTTCTACGAGTCCCTCATTTCCTATTCTGATTCGCTACATGCATAGCGAGGGCCTCTGTTCTGGCAGTCTTGGTGCCATAGGGAGCTTAAGAGGGTTCAACGCTGGTTGACCACTCTCGACATGTCGTAGACACTCGAGTCACGGCGCGGGGATTAAAAAGAAGGTCCCCTTCACCCCGAGAAGTCAGAGTGGCGCTGGCTACCACCCCCAAGCACAGGAACAAAATTACATTGACATAAATACCCCAGAAAGCGGGGGAGAAAATCGCCCCGCCGGTAGCGTAGTGGTTATCGCACCAGACCGGTATTCTGTAGGTCGTGGGTTCGGATCCCACCTGGCGGGCATTTTTTCTTCGCTTTCTTTCTTTCTTTCCAAATTCTTGATCTGTTTCAATGGCCTACCACAACCTCCCCTTTGCTTTCCGAGGTCTTCTTGACTGCCAATTCTTATTTTCTGTGTTATTTCTACGAGTCCCTCATTTCCTATTCTGATTCGCTACATGCATAGCGAGGGCCTCTGTTCTGGCAGTCTTGGTGCCATAGGGAGCTTAAGAGGGTTCAACGCTGGTTGACCACTCTCGACATGTCGTAGACACTCGAGTCACGGCGCGGGGATTAAAAAGAAGGTCCCCTTCACCCCGAGAAGTCAGAGTGGCGCTGGCTACCACCCCCAAGCACAGGAACAAAATTACATTGACATAAATACCCCAGAAAGCGGGGGAGAAAATCGCACCGCCGGTAGCGTAGTGGTTATCGCACCAGACCGGTATTCTGGAGGTCGTGGGTTCGGATCTCACCTGGCGGGCATTTTTTCTTCGCTTTCTTTCTTTCTTTCCAAATTCTTGATCTGTGTCAATGGCCTACCACAACCTCCCCTTTGCTTTCCGAGGTCTTCTTGACTGCCAATTCTTATTTTCTGTGTTATATATATATATATATATATATATATATATATATATATATATATATATATATATATATATATATATATATATATTCAAGTACTTTTGTCTTTTTCTCCTTTTGACTTATAGCGACGACGCTGTGCGTATTTTGGTTCGTGAGTGCTGAGGAATCACAACACTAGGTAGACGGACGCGTCACAACCAACACCCTGTACAAGAAGTTTCCCCTGTTGTTATCAATTCCTAGCATAACCGCAAACAACTTCCCTCGAGGAACGTCTGGACAACATGCGTGCTTGTGTGAACTGATAGTAGCTACAAAAGCAACGCCTCAAAAGTAAATGACCTATATTAAATAAGACAAAATATTACGGGGGTAGCTTAGAAAATGCGCTTGCAAAATGTGAAGGCGAAAGGATAGTTGGAGCTTCTGCTGATCTGCTGTTGAACTTTCTGTTGAACTTTCGGCCACGCCCACCCATATTTGACCAGGCCCCTGGACGGCTTCCACCGAAGCTCGTTCCACTCGCCAGCCACCGATAGCAGAATTCGGTTCTCCCCCGTCTCTAAAGTCACCTGTCAGGGCGGCTCGTAATGCACATGCGGCAGCGGCCGACCCACCTTTGGCGTTGCTGTTTCCGTTTCCACGCCTCGCGCTCCAATTTCACATGCGATTCTGTGTACCTTAGAACCATTTTTGGGGCCTCACCCGTTTCATCAAACATGCAGGAATAAAGCTTTCACCTATTACAAGATTCCATCTTAAAGGCCAACTGCACTCAAATTTCACTTCGGCCAAATTTATTTTTAATGTGTAGTAAGTACCCCCAAATCATCTGGGGCACAAGTGGTAGCCCCGTGAAACGCCTCGTTAATCAGTCAGAAGCGTTTAAAAAAGCTCCGCCGCAGACCACGCTGCACCTGCCGGAGGATCGCGTAAACAGCCATGACGCGCCTGTGACGTTTCAGCCGACGGGGGCTTCTCCCTCTGACCAGCCACGCAGCCAGAGAACCGGTCGAGCTCTGCCGCGCGCGCTGCCCCGTGCGCGCGTAGAGCTTGCGCGCAGACGTTCTCCCGAGCTGGTAACCGACCGGACGCTCGCTGGACGGCTGCAACGTCACTGCAATGGCCGCGCTCTCCTCGGTTTCGGTTTCAAAATCACCGATTTTTGCTGGCCGCTTGCGGCGTCCACGCGCGTATTTCAGCTGTTGCATTTTGCATGTCGTTTTCTTTTTAAGCATACTACACGAAAATAGCGTTTTCAAGAGGTCAAAATTTTGAGTGCAGTTGGCCTTAACGACGTACGATGAACACGCCTCATACTATAGTCACACAGTGCCTTGTTCAAGGCAGTAAACTTACCTATAATGTAACGGGACAGCGCTGTAGTTGCGGAATAAGAAGAAAGGGGGGAAACTGCGTGTCCTGAGCTACTTCAGAGCCACTGGAACTAATTCCGCCATCCTTGTGGTAGCCATATAGGCTGGCACTTCCTTCGCGGTGCTCCAGAAAATCTGTTCATCGCATGCAAACTGGGTAGCTTTATGTCCGCTGTGGTCCGCGTGCATGTACGGAAAAAGCCCTGCATAGATTACGCTGTCGCCGGCCAGAAAGTGCAATTGAGGCCCTCTCGTAGCGTACTAGTGCCCTGCGAGTTGCGTAGCCCTCGCTACACAGCTTGTAGCTGTTCGACGAGGGCATTGTTATGATAACCACCGTGTTCTTTTATATTACTTGGCCCCTGACAACGAATCGATCGGCCCTTTCACCTGGTGTATATGGCTCGGTTTATGTTCCGTAGGAGAAAAATGGATGTTTAAGCATACCGTTTTCATGGCCGTCTTGCGCTTCGTAATTACACCCGGATGAACGCATCAGGCGGGGAAAGATAATTGATGAAAAGGTAGCACTTGCTAAGATCGTGGCTTTCGTTAGTTGTAGACAGGCTCATCGCTGCAGGTTACAGATATTTTCTCATTTTAATTTTCCCGCTTCTCCTGTGCACGGGGATTTCACGTTTTCGCTTTCGCTTGAATAAATTCTGTCGGTTAACGTATGCCAGTCTCTTGCTATCAAAGTTTGATCAATTGGTGATGTTGAGATGACTTAGGGCGGCACACATCGGGATTTGTTTTTATTTTGGGTTATCGTCGAAAGTCGCAGTCAACTGTTACGATTAGCTTGGAAAATGTGGTTTTGACAGGGGCTGTTTTTTTGTGTGTGAAGGACAACGAGATTTTCTGTGGCACCCAAAAGAAGGCTAAATTAACCCGCAGCCCGCCATTAAGGCGCGGCTCAGATTCTAGGAGTTTAATTTTGCCGCGTACACCACAATTTGAACTGCACTAAGAACGCGTGCTGAGATGTCGACGAGATGTTATTTAAGTACGCACTGCCCAGTATCATTTTAATGACAAGTGAGCTTTAAACGGAACTGGAGGACAGCGGGCTAAATATCTATAGCTTTATTAAAGTTGACTGCAATCATACCAGCAGCAAAGCTGGAAGCATGCGAAGCAGCATAGGGCTTTTGTCCAAATTAAGCTAGAACGAGCATTTGAGAATACGGTTACCTGGAAACGTTATATGATTGTGCAAACAACTTTGGCGGCTATAGCGCTGATGCATTCTTACTTTGCTGATGAAGACTGAGCGAAGGCTTATAAAGGAGAAACCGTTAGGCACTTATGTGTAGAGGAAACGACCTAAGTTAACGGGCGTTGTCGAGTTTAGCGTACCGCGGTTTCTGGGCATTTTTTGTCTGGAGATCTAAATTTACTCCAACAACGGGCGCAGTACTAATCTCAATCGCCATTCGTGCAATTTATCGCACGTGTAGGTGTATCTCATAAGTATTTCTCCTACTGAGATCACCCCTAGCTTCACGTGAATTATCCAGTCATCTGCTTATTTGCAAGTCTACTCTCTTCAACAACGTATGCTGGTAAATACGTTCGCAGCTACTGCCAAATAGGTGTAGCAAATACCTCTTTGTAAAAGTTCGTTAGTCTCCACAACTTGACACCGGAGCACCAAGCCTGCGATGTGTGGTGGTAGCGTCACTCGCAGCCGCCATGTTTTCGCCTCGTACCAAATTTTAAGTCGCAGTGGCAGTTTCGTTTTCAAAAGCTGTCCTTCAAGGTCAGCTGAGGCGCACAAGGATGAACTCGCGAGGAAACTTCTAATTTAAAAGCAGCACAGCAGGCGAATAAACCACGCTAGGTTGAACTTTTTCACGAAAAAGCGATAAGTTTGAGCAAAGGAAGAAAAAAGGAATAAATGAATAAAAGAAACAAAAAAAGAAAGAAAGAAAGAAAGAAAGAAAGAAAGAAAGAAAGAAAGAAAGAAAGAAAGAAAGAAAGGAAGGAAGAAAGGAAGGAAGGAAGGAAGGAAGGAAGGAAGGAAGGAAGGAAGGAAGGAAGGAAGAACACTCTCGATGTCTACGGTCATCCAGCACGGCAGGAACAAACGAGCCTCGAAGCGCACTTCCTTGCTTAAGTCGCGCCAGCTCTAGAAAGAATAGGAAAATGGAACACCAAGCCTCGTGAGGTGGTCAATCGGACTTCCCTCGCTGTCCTTGGGCGTCGCGCTCCGGCGCCCTTATCGTGTCGCCCCTGCTTCCGTATAGCCGTCGTGCTCGCCAGGTCGATCGTCCCATGGGGCAGCGCCGATGGCTTGTCGCTGCAGCGTCCGGAGATGCGCTCTCGGGGCACCGAGAGATTGCGGGATGCTGCTGCTGCGTCTAGCGAAATCGAAGGTGCATTAGCACGGGACGCAGAAAGATGACACGGCAAAATAGTTTTGTGTTGCAAGTATAATTAATGCGGAGGCGTCAAGGAGAGGATAGAGGAAGCTGTTCGAGGAAGCGAAATGAGTTACTCGTCGCAATGTGTCGTCGTAACATCTTCGTCGCAGCGATTGTCCCTTCCATGGCTAGGAGGAAAGTAACAAAGCAGGCTTGCTGGAGTTCTGCGAGAGAGAAGAGCATACAATTCTGTTTGATAGCCCATGTTCCGCTTCTGGCTGTTGGGAGCCGATAGTTAACGTCTATAGGCCCGTGGCGCTTTTTTGCAAGAGGCAAGCGAAGGATACTCGCTTCAAATAAAAGCAAGGCAAAGTAAGCAAGAAACAGAAAGCAAAGGAATCTCGCGTCATAACAAACATCCGCCGGTGTGTCTCCGTACCGTTGCGAACCCAACCAAACATATGCTTGCGTGAATCCTTTCCTTTGAGTGTCGATGCTCACGCGCTCTCCTAGCTTTCAAAACTGAACAAACGTGCTAAAATATAGCTATATCAACACTCTGTTTCCCGCTGGTTGTGCCACACTGATCTCCGTTCCAACACTTTGGAAGGCGGGTACTATAGATTTCAACGTAATTTATTAGATTAAATTTTTATTTAATATGCATTTTTACTTAATATGAAGCCTCGCGTTACGAAGCCGGCGTCTATTTGATTGCTCCATTTCGACATTGTCGAAGAGGTTTCGAAAACTTAGAAGACAACCAAAGAATCCGTCACGAGAAAGCTTCGCGTTAACCATCATCGTAGTTTGACGAAAGGTGCATGATTTTTTTTTCAGCCGGCTAGCCCGGTTAGCGCATCAATATTATAGAAGTCCAATTCCTTTGATATATTCATCGCAATACATAAGAAGCTGGGCAAAGCCATGTTCATGGTAAATATGAGTACTGTGCGAGAGATAAAGGCGCTCACAGGGTAATTGGATGACTTGTTTTTAAAAACGATAGTCTTTCTTGGGCTACCTAAATGCAGGAATTTTGGTCTGTTTGTATGTCTGTCTGTCTGTGACTCGCTTCAGACACTCACCCGAAGTGAAACAGAAACTTCTAAATAGTCTTCTGCACCCACAGCCAAACCTAAACGTCTAAATCCGGTGTTAATGTTCATACTTGTCAATGTTGTTGACCAAGAAGAAGACATTACGCAAGTGTAAGACAGAAAATCAATATTCGAGGGATTTACTCGCCTGGTGGCGCAAGTCGACTATCGTGTTTCGTCGACATTTACAACGAAAGGAGCAGATACGCGGCCATTTTTTTAATAATATCACGGGGGCGACCACAGGTCGGCATGCCAAGGCCTTATCACGGTACCCAGCGGCGAAATAGGCGAGAGTACGCGCAGGCGCAAAAACTTCTTTCCTGTGCAGCATCCTCTTCTACGGTGTTTCCCTGAGAGCGGTACAACCCCTAACCTGGTATCTGGCCGACTTTGTTAATGAGGAACCAGGATTATTTGAAGCACATGCGCAGATTCAAATCCCATTTGTTTTTTCTTCGGTTCACTTTCCCGGCATGAGTGTCAGAAGCGTTTTCGCTGTTTCACTACCTTTGGTGGCTAGCGAAGCCGCTTGCGCGGGTAAGGAAAGCAGAGGGCTGGCTGCTCCAGCAAAAATAGCATTTCAGACAAAATCTGTGTAATAACCGGCAGCCCCCGTGTTCATTTAGTTAGGAACGCTCGTTGGGTTGGATTTTACGATAGTAAGCAAAAAAAGCTGCCGCGCAAGAAAAAAATAGCATGCTTGAAATGACGCAGAAAGGCTCCAGCCACATGACTAAAAAATGGTGCATTCGAAATGTCGCAGAAAGGCTCTAGTCGCGCAAGAAAAAATGGCGCGTTCGAAATGACGCAGAAAGGCTCCATCCGCGCCAGAAAGAAATTACGCGTTCACGAAGCAAAACAGCTCCAGCATACGAAATAAAAGCAAGCGCAAAAAGAAAAGAACTACCGCTGGCGCAGACTCAGCCAGGGGGCACGCGAGCACTGGGAAGGCGGGAAATTCGAAACGCATTGGGTGGCAGCAGCGAGCGGGTAACGGCGCTGCAGCCCATTTCGGCGAATCACTGCTCTGCACTTCCGACAGCTTTCACATTGAGTGGAAATGTTTTAATTGTGTTCTCTCGTCACTTCTTGGAGTACTGCTCATGACGCAGGTCGTCTTTTAGCTAACAGGCGTTGTTTCCTTGGCTCACGTATTCGAGCCAGCATACCCAGCATATATGCGAAACCTGCGCCACGTTTCTCTGTTAGGCATGACGTTGGTGCTCTTCGTGACACCTATTTTGCTGGCGCATGTTCACGCGCTCTCCAGACGCATGGGTGGCGGCGGCATTCGCGGAGACCGGCACGCCATATGGTTGTTTTGAGAAAATCCCAGGATGCTGCTTTTTCACCACGTCAGCGTCTGGCGATGGGTAGCTGTCTGGAACGAGAACCGCATTCGACCAGGGCAACAGTAGAAAACAGCCGCCCCTCGCAAATAGCGAGAGAGGTAAATCAAGCTTCGCTTTAACAGCGAGCTGCTTAGCACTGTAATCAAGCGGACGATTGGGCAAAAAAGGGTGGTAGGACACGAGCAATCAAGCGGGAAGATCTGTAAGCTTTGGTCAAGTGCCAGATTGTTGAGATTTAACCTACGTATCCGCGCGCCCATATGCACTAAACATTTTTACGTTTTCTGTGAACGAAGTTCGTGTCTAATCTTGTTGTGCACTAGAAAATATTATGCGTTTCAGCAAAACAAATTAGAAATCCACTTGGCGAAGTTCTCTTTGGAGAAACAAATTACAGGTTGCTGAAGGGATTTCAAAGGTTCTGCAGCGAAAAAATTTATACCATCTTCCCGCGAGGGCAACCATGGGGTAAATGCGACGCATCGGGGGTTGCCGTTGCGTTTCCGTTATGTTAGCGTGTGGATTGCTGTTGTTGTGTGTCCTATTTACGCAGCATGTTCACCCCCGATGCATCGCATCTACCCCATGGTTCCCCTCGCGGGAAGATGGTGTAAATTTTATTATCGGGGTGGCCGGTGCTTGTTACGGTTGCGCCGACCATCGCGATATCAGGCCTGTTAGTCTCCATTTCAAATCTTCGGCGGTCACCGGAGGATGCCACCGGAGGAGCGCCGGCGGAACGACTAAGCGGACCGGCGCAGTTACCGCGTTTATATGTACGGTGAGGGGAATGAGAGAGAGCAGCGCAGAGCAGCGCATGCGCATGTGTTAACCCGCACCCACTCACAGCTGGCACGGCGACGGAGCGAGTGCAGCCTAGCGCTAACACGCAGATGGCGCTGCGGTGAGAGCGGCGCTAGCGCGCAGCTGGCGCGCCGAGGAGAATAGGGGAGGGATGCGGACGCCGCCGGACTACGCCGGAGGGACAAGGCGGGTGAAAGAGATGCGTCGCATCTAAAAAACAACATTCAGTAATAAAAATGGCGGCATCTCCACTCCGTGGATGATGGTGAGGGTGCAGAGTACGGTGACTCGAAATGACATCCAAGTTGCGCCCCGAGTGACACCCGATTTGCGCCCCGACCGTCATTCGACTTGAGCCGTGAGTTGCACCTTGATTATTCCCTAAATGAAACTGCAACTTACGGCTCAAATCGAATTTCGCTTGATTTTCGCTTGATGGTGGTGGGCGCCCAGATGGACGCGGACGGACATTGGGAGGTCCTAAGGTACTCCGCACCGTTACAGGCGAGGGAGTAAGCCGTTTGACTATCGGGTACTAATTCACGGTCGCAGCCCAGGGGATTCTGCTTCTGGCTGCGCTTGCGTGCGGACGCAGAATGTCGAGCTCCGTCCAAAGAGCGGCTTTGGCGGGCACTTCGGCCCGCGGTAACAGGAATTCTGCTCAGGGTAGCGATGATTATCAAGTTGTGTTGCCCAGTTTCCTTCAGGTCAGTCGGTGTTGAACACTGTTTTTTTTTTCTCTCATGCGGACATGCGCGGTCGCCCTTACAGCGTCGAAGATTTTCGAGACACTTTGTCTCGTCTGGCACTGCTCCACGATGTTTTGGCATTGGGGGCGTATCAAATGAGCCACGTCTGGGCCGTGACTGTCAAGTCGGCGGACGGCGTTAAGAAGATTCTGGCTATCGGCGACGTGAAAGTGAAAGACCGTCGTTGCGTCGTTGTCGACCCTACCAACCAAGAAGTGCGGCTGAAGCTACACTGGCTTCTCTACAATGTGCCGGATGATGCCGTTCGCTCTGCGCTGGCACCCTACGGGCGTGTCGGCGAAGTACGTAAGGAGAGGTGGCGCGATGACGGCATTCAGGACAAGGGCTAGACGCTGCGGTCGGTGACCATCAAGCTGAAGGCGGGTGTGACCATTGACGACCTGCCGCACGAACTTCGTGTGGCGGGTGACAAGGCCCTCGTTGTCGTCGCCGGAAGGGCTCCGCAGTGTTTACGCTGCAATACCAAGGGGCACGTCAGGCGCGAGTGTAAGGTGCCGCGGTGTTCTTCGTGTCGTCTTTTTGGCCACGAGACGAGCACCTGTGTCAAGTCCTACGCTAGCGTCACCGAGCCTTCGAAAGAGGACCGGGCCTTCGAAAGAGAACTCATGGACGAAGCGGACGCAGAGGAGACCGCAGCAGGAGCAACCGGTGAAGTGGCGAAGGAGAGGACGCCAGCGGGACGGGTTGAAGTCGAGGCTGGCCAGCGCGTTCCTGAAAAGGAGCAGCCTGCCCAGCCGAAGACGCCCCCGCCCCTCGACTCTGCCAAACGAGGTCAGCGTCATCGGAACGAAAATCCAGGGCCCAACGTCTCCAGCTCCAGCAGCGGGCGTCACGGACATGGAGTTGGGTGATGACGGTGTTAGCGGTGCGGTTGCAAAGCGACAGCGTGAGAGCAGCGTCGACGGGGAAGGCGCCGAAGGAACCGGCAATGACGAGCCGCCTGCCAAGGCGACAGTTGGGCGACGTCCAGGCTTCAAACCGAAGCCCAATGCCCCACCAGATCGCATTAAGCCCCCGGACACGCCCGCTTAGACGACTTTGCTTCGAAAGGTAGTCAGCATCTTTGTGTACTGGGTGTGATGTTGCACTGCTTTTTTCGAGGCAGTTAACCACGCAGTTAACAGGCTATAGGCATTTTTTGGAGGGTTGTGGCTTCTTCAGAGTCAATGCAGTGTGTGTGGTTCGGGGGAGACGTATTTTGACGCTTCTAAGGAGGCGTCAGAGTTGATGAAGCGGCTCGGCGGTGTTTGTTGGGAGTGCTTTCGAGTAGTGGAAGTTAATGAGGTGTACTTTCAGCGAGGGAAAGAACAGTGTTTCGCGCCAGGTCTGGTCCATTTCTTAACATGGTTTCTTTAAGTAAGGCTATTCGCATCGCCACCCTGAATGTCAGGGGGCTAGCTGACAGGCGACGGCAGAATCAGTTGTACCGTCTAGTGACCGATAATGATTTAGACATTGTGGCACTGCAAGAAACCAAAGTTGAGAGAGAGTACCACACTGACCGTATGGTGCGGCCCTTCGCGTCGCGCCACGACGTGTGTGTCTCTCACGCCGTGGGGTTGTCCGCAGGCTGTGCGCTTTTAATACTACGAAGTCTAGGGGTAACGCTACACACAGTTACCGCGTCGGAAACGGGGCGGTTTGTCGTGTGTGATTTCGAGTTTTGTGCAAGTGAATGGCGCGTCATCTGTGTGTATGCGCCCAACAAGGCCAAGGAAAGGAAGTATTTTTTTGAAGATTTAAGGACATGGTGTTGCACAGAGCGTCTGTTAATTCTACTGGGCGATTATAATTGGGTATGCTCCGCGCGAGATAAAAGTAGCCCTACAAACTTCACAGACGCAAGCACGGCGGTATTGAACGAGATAGTCGCCGACTTCGCCTTAGCAGGTTTAGGTGATAGCATGAGCAGTGCAGGCACCGTCCGCTACACACATTTTCAGGGCAACAGCCATGCGCGTCTAGATCGAGTGCATGCCTTCTTAGATCTTGTTCCCGATTGCGACGTCTATCAAGTAACGCCTGTTTCATTCAGCGGTCACTGCCTAGTGTCCGTAACCCTTGTAAGGGGCCCGAAACGACAAAATGCCTTTTGTTGGGGGATTTGGAAGATGAATAACAAACTTCTCCAAGATGAGGCATTCGTTGAGGTTGTTGACGCAAGCGCACAGGGGTATTTTTGTACGCAAGATGAGCGGAGTTATACTAGTAAATGGGAACTCTTTAAACCTGGAATTAAAATGAAAGCCCTTGAACGATCAAGCGCCATGAAAAACGAGGAGAGGCGAAAGGAAGCAGTGATACGAGGAAGCCTTGGCGTTTTTCTAAAACAAGAGTGTGAGTCGCCTGGTACGTTCAAAGAAGATATTCGAACTTTAAAAGCGCAGCTTGAGGTCATCGACAAGGAAAGGTACCACGGAGCGCTTGTAAGGGCGAGAGCTGAAAGTTTTTTGCTTGGCGAAGCGCTCACTAAAAGAGCGCTCAGTTCAGAATAAAGGTACGCCCGCAGAAACACGATAAGCGAAATAGAACTTGATGGCGTAGTGTATAACGACCAGACTAATATTGCACGCGGTTTCTATGAGCATTACAAGAAACTATTCGCGCGTCACCCTGTTGATGCGGTTAAGTTCAAGGAGGAGTTTATGTGTTTGTTGCCAAGCTTGGGCAAAGAATCTTCAGAGTATCTCGCAAGGGATATTACTGTAGACGAGGTGAGGAGAGCTATTGACGAGTTGACCCCGGAAAGACACCGGGCCCCGATGGTTTATACGCAGCCGTCTACAAGAAGTTTAAAAACGACCTAAGTCCTGTGCTGTGTAGAGTGTACTTGGAGTCTTACAAGAATGGGGTTCTTCCGCCTTCATTTATAGAGTCGCACACCATTTTCATTCCAAAATTAGAGGACGAAGCCAAACTGAGAGTTATAACTGGGTGCCGTCCAATCAGTCTCACAAATGTAGGCTACAAGGTTTTAATGAAAGTGTTGGCTTCCCGCTTGCATACTGTTATCAAAGACATACATTGTCGGACCACACCAAACGTGTGGAATAAAGGGTAGGTCCAGAGTCACCAATATCCACACCGCCGGAAGCGTTTTAGAGTGCTGCGACCATTTGCAAGGTTCTCTGGCCATGCTTCAGATAGACCTGGCCAAAGCTTTTGACCAGGTAGCGCACTAACTTCTGTTAAACGTGTTAGAGCACGTTAGTGTAGGGTCAGTTATTCTGGAAGGCGTACGCATGGCGTACACTGGTTGTTCAACCAGCCTCGTTGTCAATAAAACAATCGGCAAATTCATCCACGTTCAGCGGTCCGTGCGTCAGGGTTGTCCGCTGTCCCCTCTGCTTTTTTGTCTGTATATTGAAGCCTTTTGTTTGAGTATCATTCGGAGTAAAAGTATCAATGGCTTTCGATTAGGTTCGTGTGAGGTGCGTGTTTTAGCGGACGCAGATGACATCGCGCTTTTTTCCGTTGATACGAGCAGCATAAGCGTCGCCGTGAACACTTTAAAAGTGTTTTGTAAATACAGTGCCAGTGGAGTGAACTGGCAAAAATGTTTAGGTTTTTGGCACGGCCACTGGGACTGTGCGCCGAGTGCGTTTAAGTGCATCAACTGGCACACCACGCCAGCAAAATACTTGGGAGTGCCTTTGGAAAATTATGTCGACAGTGATCCATACTGGCGCAGGCAGGCTGTCGAACTGCGCGAAAAAGCTGAAAAATGGAAAGGGAGTTGGCTGTCAATGTTTGCGAGGGCATCTGTGTGTAACTTATTTTTTATCAGCAAATTGTGGTATGTTCTACAAGTACTGCACTGTTCACGAACGAATGTACAGGCCTTGCAGCGCGTTTTTTGCAGTGTTTATCTGGGAGTCAGCATGGGAGCGAACGAGCAGCACGAACCCGTTTCGGCGCCTGCGTCTGGGGAGCCTTTCCTTATCATATTTGTTTTTTGAGACAAGTAGTTAATCATTTTTTGTTCCTTCGAGATGTGAGGGACCCTTTTCTGCGCACTGTATGCCAATTGAAGCTGTCTAGGGCGCTACCCAACTTCGTTGTCCCGTCTGTGTATTTTTTTGTTGGCGGAACTAGAGGTTACTTCAGTGAAGTAAAGAATGCTTCGCCAAGTCTATAGGGACCGGGCAGCTGGACGGGTGGCGCCACCACTCGGCGCTCCCCTCGTCAGTGGAATGAGCCGGTGCATTGGACTACACAGCCTCCTGTTGCTTTTGTCGTGTTTGCTTCGGTGCTTTGTATGTTTTGGTGGCGTTGTGAGCAGACATGTGCGATGAAACGAAGTCTAAACAGATGTGTTGAGTTCTTAGATGCAGTAATGACTACGTAAACTTGTCGGACGCGTCTAAAGTTGGGTATCGGCTGCAATGGCATGTGCGCTTTTTGCAGCGATCTGCGCTTGGCTCCACCCGTTCTGAATACGAATAAAACTATTATTAGCATTATTTTCTTCTTAAATGCACTCACGGCTACGCAAAATTATTGGATGCTTGTAAGGTTGGGGAAGGGCTACATTGACACGAGCGCTTTTTGCAGCGCTCTGCGGCTGGCTGCGCGCGATCTGAGTAGGAATAAAACTATTAGCAATATTAGAATTCTTTTCTACCACTTTAAATTATCTTCACTGGTTTCAATGACTACGGTTTCCACGCCAGCCTTAGCGCTGGGATACCTCGATACGGGTGCTTTAAATAGAAAGGCACCTGCATACGAGATGGATTACCGTGTAGCCGTAGAAATGTTGCGGTAGTTTACACTTTCTGTAACCGTGATCTTTGTACCTTCGGTTTTGGTGAGCGACACTGTGACAGCATGGGAGCCTGAAAGCCGAAGTGGAAATGTTTGTGGTGGTCATTTTATCAAGAGCCAAAGTTATTCACCAACTCAACAGCCCAAGCTACAAACCATCCCTCCTCCCCTTCCCGTTTTATCCCCTGCGTAGAATAAAGGTTGGCACCGATAGTTAAAAAATGTGGCAGTGTTAACGTCAGCCGGTGTTTTTTAAGGCTTAAGTATTCTTTACAGAGTACCTATAAAAATCGTGTAATGCCTGGTGAAGACATTAAGAACGCGCGATTAGTTGCCTCAAATATAGGTGCATGAGCCCGAGTCCTCCACCACAGACACATTTCCGACACTCTGGAAAAAGTTTAGATTTGGAGAGGGAGCATGGAAGTTCAAAATTAAACAGCAAAATCATCTAGCCCTCGGTCTAACGATTATGGTGGTTGAACACAAAGCTTTCTTCGTGCGAAATCGAATGGGAAATGGTCAAAGTCAAAGACGCTGCGATCAAAAGTCCAAACTGCGTGCTGGTCAAATTCGACGCTTAACTAATCAAAGTTTAAATCCAGAAGGCAACCAAGGAAACCCATACGATAGAGCTTTGCGATAAACCATCATCGTCGTTAGACGGAGGTGTGCATGATTTTTCAAGCGTAGGTAGCAGCTTGTAAACCGACCGCAGCATTGAGTTGTGAAGCTGAGTACAGGTTTTGGGCACCCTCTTGTCTTACGTCCTTCTGCCACGCAGGAATTGGTTTTTGAAAAACCATTTACCAACTAGCCAGCAACCATTGCAATTCTTGTAAAGCAATGCTTCTCCACGACAAGCAATAACATTCTACTATCATGCGGTATTTATTCTATCAATGATTCCCGATGACTGTAGTAAGAGCATTTCTGTGAAATTAAACATGTTTCAGCCGTAGGTAATGAAGATACGGAAGCGTCACAATTTCTGTTTTGAGGTAAATCTTCGAAGACACCCTCCAACTTTGTCTTTCGCTTGTGCACGACGTCGGCGCCGTTTCGTCATCAACTGCGAAAGGCCAGCGCCGCAGCATTCCTAGATCGGTTGCACACACCGGCTTTGTGGGAGCATTCAGCGGCAATATACTCCTCGATTCGCGAAACTGCATGCAGGCATGAAAAAATTACATGAAGCAACGAACGCTCACTTCCAGCTTGACTTCCAGCTTGGCGCATTGAGCGTCGTCTGCTATTTGTAAATACTGAGTATGGGCGTATGGCATGCCGAGCCCATGGCATGGAATGCCTTGTAAACATCACATCCACACTCAAGGTTTACCGATCTGAAAAATGCACGCGGGGTTACGTTCGCTTTGCAAGCCGCACCGCTAAACAACGAAAGAAAACCATGCACAACTACGCTGTGCTGACCGCCACCGGCATTCCACTGACGAGCGGTTCGCCACGGGCGGCGCTGTTCGCTGAAACGACGGTGGTGCCATACAACGGCCGCCCGGTCCCTATAAGGATGATAATTGAACTTTGGAGAGCTCAGCTTGATCCGCCTGACTGGCTGCCTGTGATGGAGACGCTCACAAACCTGAAGCAATTTTAACCGTCTTTCTGCTAGCAAGCTGTTGGCTAGTAGTTTTATCATTGTAACTATGTTTTTGGTTTTGTTTTTTGGTGCATGTTTTTGTAAAAGCAAGGCAATAAAGAAAAAACAAACGGTCGTAGCCCAGTGGGTAAGACGACTGACCCTAGCTCTGCCTGGTATACTAAACTCAGGCTCGAATCCTGCTGGTGCCTTTGTGATTTTTTTGCGAAATGCTATGCGCACGGACGCGGACGGACATTGTGCGATCCTAGGCACTCTGCACCTAAAATACGCGCGGGTCTGGTTGCGTGTTTCAAATTTTAGGTCAGCACAAGTTCACGAGTAGCCCACTAATGCTTCTAGCGTTAATACAGTCAGCTTAGTGTGTGTAGATGAAGTAGCAGTAATTCACAGATTTTGTCAATATTTTTGTGCGTTCTTCGTGGTACACGCGACGTCGATGTTTTTGGTGTCATCAAGGCCACCACACTTATGCTGCCCATTTTTCTCTTCCACTAATGTATATCACTATCGTATCCGGTAAAACAGGTCAGGCATCGCAAAGCCAGACGAGACTGTAGCGTGTCGTCCTGCAGTTACCTTTGATACCTAGACGAAACGGTGGGGGTGTTTCATTGTCGGAACTCAGGGCCGCCGAAATCAGTGCACACTTTGTGCGTGTCTAATGATAGTGTTCATTCGGATGTCGCAGCACAAGTTGGCCGATTGTCATCTGTGAGGACACCCAAGGGAAGGCCGCATCAGTGCGGGCGGGCAGAAACTTCGAAAAAAATACAGCGCAGGGGCTTAACAGTGTGTGTGCTCAAGAGAGTTTTCGCAAATTGCCCGCGAACGACGATAGGAACATATGGGTCGAACCTGATGGAACCACAGTTCCCAGACCAGCACATTTGAAGGGACCGAGTTTAGCCCGCCCCCTCCTTTTTTTTTTTTTTGCTTTTGCCTTCTCAGACCGTTATGCTCGGCTTCCGGTGCCTTTTCTAACGGCGATATCGAGAACGCCTCCAACGCACTGCCTGCATGCTCGTTCTCCTGTTCCTCGCTCTATGGGCGAGAAGCCACGGGCAGATTACCCTTCTTATTTATAATTTCCCTCGTCTTTTCTTCTATTGTCTGGTGTTGCCAGCTTCCCCTTATTTGTTAAAGGGGCCATGAAAACAAAAGACAACTTTGTTTAATTTGAAAGAACTGGGTTCCAGTACCTCACCCAGCTTCATTCCAGCCACAAAAAATACTTCTTAACAAAAAAAAAACAGAGAAGTATTCAACAACTTTCAAATTTGGCGATACATTGGTATTTTCGGGAAGGAGTGTCCTCATATGGGCCAGCAATGGGAATGTAAATTTCCGTGTTAACTGCGCGTTATTATTCAAGTGATACCGTTAAACGAAACTATACGCACCACTACAGCCGGCCAGTCATTCTTCTGGTCGGTGGTTTTGGCCGGCGGCCGCCCATCGCCCAAACAAGATGCTGTGACGTCATAGAAAAGTTGCCGGAAAGTGGCTACGGAGTCGCCCCTGCTGCACTGCTTTTTTTTTCAATATCTTCATTGTTATTTTCGAAGTTTGCAATTTTATTAGTATCATTGTTATCGGGGCAAAGCAGTCTTTTTATACGGAAACTTGTATATTGTCTTCATGGCCCCTTTAAGTCTGCCGTTTGTCTGCCCCTTTTTTCACAACTAAGCTGTTAGTGTCACTAGAAGTGCCTGGAAGCGTAATGCACATTTTTTCCAGTTTCCCGGAAGAACAGAATGGTGCACTTAGCTTGAACTTGTTAGAATAAAGGGTAATGTCAAGGGTGATGCACGGTGACCGTTTTCGACCTGTACATGAGTACGTATTTTTGGGGCAAACTGCTTCATTCGGGTTTTCACCATATTTCGGAGCGTGTTGAGAAGCTCGAGGAATGTATGCCCACTGTAGTGACAAAACAATATCGGAGGGCACCAATACCCTTGCAATGATGTATTTCGAAGCACTAGTGAAACGGCATCCACCATGACTGCCTGCCGCGTACAATCACCGAATCCTCAGAGGACATCTAAGCATATAAGTGTTCTGAATGCGAACGCCTTTATATGTAGAAGTGATCTTTTCACAGCGGAGCTGTTCTAGGACTAGCCTTAGCGACAGGCTCTGCTGGTATCCTGTCGTGCTCTCTGGAGGTTTCCCTGGCGGCAAAATTCGTTCCGAGTGCAGAATAAATTCCAAAAAAGAGGTTCTAGGACCTTCATATTTTGATGTAAAACAACTTGTATTGACCTTAAAATAATGTCTCCGCAGTTCACATGTGTTCTTAGGTGAAGCCAACTTTTGTTGTTGTTGTAAAATTTATTATGAATAGGTCGGCACTAGGCCTGTTGAGGTGGTAGGGGGAAAATGAAGGGGATTACGTGCGTCGCACTATGGAGGCTTCAAGCCGACTTTTAAAAAAATGCTGTAAGCTTGGTTTTTGTAAGCTGGCTTTCCCCCATTTAATGTGCGCAGTAAAGCATGGCTATCTGTGGAGGGAGTACGATTAGAAGTAACGGCTCCCACTCTTGTGTTATCAGAAGTACCCCAAAACAAATTGTAAGAGAATTAGCCAAATAAGACGAATCCACCATTATGCCTAGTTTCATTAACGTGTCGTAAATGGTTAGTACACAGTGAAGTTTTAAACGTTAGAGTAGACAATTCACAGCTGGAGTAGAAGCGGAGACACCGACCAAAAGAAACTTAAAAACTTTAAAACAACAACAAGACGTTTCGGCTTCGTTACTGAAGCCTTGTTCCCAATGAGGCAAATAAAAGTTCATGCACGCCACACGGCCCACGCTATATAGAGGTTTTGCCCCCTTGCTGCTTGACTCAATTTGCCTCGCGATACCCTTCCTTCTTGCGCTGTATAAAATGGCTTCGATCTGTCACCTGCTCGTTCCTGCCGCCGCGTATTGTCCGGGAAGTTGACCACGAAAGTGCATTTCGCTGCCTGTGTGTTCGCTCACCAGGCTTCGTTCTTCTGCTCACTTACTTCCTGTACCCTGTACTGTCGTTGAAGGCTACTGCTACTGCCGAGTTAAAGCTACTGCCGGGTTAAAGCGCGTGCCATGGAGGGCCTCGTGCTATTGAATGCTCCAAGAAAACGTGCTCTAGAAGTCTTTTCGCGGCTACAGACGCTGTTACAGACGCATTCCAGCCGAGACGGTCGCCGAAGCTCAGTGTTACCCGTGCGGCCAAGTGTCAGTGCATAGACTCTAGAGTTTGAGGTAAACCCACCGCGGTGGCTCAGTGGCTAAGGCGTTGTGCTGCTGAGTTCGCTCGGGAGGCTCGCTGAAATACAATACGGTTTGTCATGCCAAGCAGTTTCACTTTATCCAAAACAAGACTAATCATTGATCCCTCAAAAGGTGCAACATTTGTTCATTTGAGCCAACATATTCTACACATTCTATGAGCTGTTGTCGGAGGACCCTCGTGTTTTCTTTAGGATTATTTCTTGCTCGCTTCTTTCACTTTCCCCGAGTTCTTTGGCCGCTCAGTTAGTCGCTCATCTCTTTTCCGCGTTTTCCCGTTCTCGCGCAGCGAGCTACTCGGCTAAGTCTCAAAATCTAATTAAGGGAGCACGTCGAGCTTTCGTAATTAACAGCGTTTCCGGCTAAATTTATGCGCGGACGTTAGTGCACTGAGTCAGCGTGCATAGCGGTCCATCGTGCGTACCGGTCATTTCAAGCAACGACAAAGGTCACACACTTCTCTGAAGTACCCGGCTTCCCTGTGCTTCTCTGCCTTATGCATTTTGTGTTTCTTCCTTTTTAGCATTGAGTCCGGCTTATTTATTCCTACCATTTTACGTGCGTTCTTCCCAAATTTATTTGAGTGCCCAGCGCTAGGTGGTGCGGAAGGGGAGGAAATTGGGGACATAAGAACGCCACTGCTCCCTCGAATTAAGAAGATGTTCCGCTCGAGTAGACACCTTAGTTGTACGTGCGAAGCCCCTTAGGGACTTGGGCTGTCAGCGTCTCATATCGTCGGCGTCTCATGTCGTCGTAGCATCATGTAGTCACGGTACTAAAAGACCGGGACACTCGTCTTCCAACGCCTCGCGCTACAGCGCTTCGTGCTTCGAAGACACGATACTTTTACAGCAAAGCTGTATACCTCTACCCCTCAGCGGTTTCATATCCGTTGGCAAAAACACCAAGGCGTCAAAAATACGCTTATCCACTGCATGCTTCGCCCCTCCTCAAGTTTCACCTTAGTGCACATGGCCCGGGATTTTTTATTTGCTGCTACTTTTCCCCCTTAAACTCTGACAAAAACAACGATAAGGAGAACGTAGAGTTTTGTACAGAAGGATGAACCACCATAGCTTCTAGCATGCGAGCGAAGGGTACGAAAAAACAGGGGATCGACAAGAAAGATAGCGGTATAGAATCAGAAGAGGATGGGAAAGAGGGATAGCTGCCGTAACCTCTTAAGGGACTGGCCGAAGCTGAAGGTCATACGAATAGGCAACTCGTTACGAGTAGTACAACGGGGATTCCTGATGTCGACGTTGACAAGTTGTGAAAACAAGATTTTTCTGATAACTGAACTAGACGCGGATGTAATTGCCGTGTCTATACTCTGCGTTATTTACTCCCGACGAAGATGTATAACGCTGTCGCAGAAAGTTGCGTGATACAAGAAAATCATGAATGGGATTTTCAATGTTTTGTGTTACACATTCCGCGAGTTCCAGGAAGCGGAGCGGTTGTGCTGATGCTTTAAAAGCTGTTCCAAGATAGGCGGACGAAAAACGTTTGGAGATTACGGCTGCCGTAATTGAAGAGTAGCTATTCCTCGATGGGGGCTGAGAACCAACGCGCTGAAAGCAACTTCGTAATGTCTCAAATTAGGAAGGTGCGACAGAACAGCCGCTAAGAACCATCATCCAACCGAATCGGCCTGGGTAATCCCTGCACCGCAGTGACAAGGTTTTGCGGAGAAGGGAGGGGGTTTTTTTTAGGAGCCGTAGGAAAATGTTTCTTCAAACACGTACGTCATGCCGCATTGACATCGCCGTTACCTTGACCTGAATACACGGCAGATCATCCCCTCCTCGCTAAAGGGAAATTTGAGGTTGAGGGTTGGGGTCAGAATGACGTTTATTACAATTCCACAGTGACCGTTATCTCAAGCCCTACTGAAGTGGGTAAGAGCCGTCGGATGGAAGGCCTATCTCGCTCCTTCCGTTCCACAGTTACGTAGGAGTCAATGGCATGGTGCAATTACGCTAAATTGTTTCTCTTGAGCAGCACCTCCGCGAATGGCGGTGAGCGCGACCACGGGCGGCGCTGCGAAGCGCGCCTCCGTAGGGTGCCTGGATGTTCCTCCTCGCCCGGCGGCGAGGAGGAACGGCAAGGAGGAACATCCAGGCACCCTACGCCTCCGTGACGTCTGCATAGGGATTCTCGCATGTGTCGTCTGCTTCACTCGCGCTCGCTCTGCCTGCTGTTTCTTTGCTCTCGGTTGGCGTCTGATGCTTTTCCGCGCCAGATTTGGCATGTGCGTAACTTTTTATTATAATAATAGACATAAAATCGCATACACTCGCTCAAGGCGTGAGTTAAAGGGAAATTTTGGATACCGCTACGGAACAGACATAGCCGGCATCGCCCCATTGCTTGCGAAGCCGGTCCTGTGCGGAGCGCTAAGAGTCGGAGCTATGGGTCAGCTTCTGTATTAAGAAACCTTTCGAACAAAGGGAACAGCCAGCTGCTAATCACCGACAACAGCGAAATTGCAAGACTAAAACAAATGCCAGGCCTTCAGGGCTGTCGGCTTTGGCAGAAGGCCCTACGATTGCCGGGAATCGTATGTAAGGTAATAAGTTTTTGCAACCTTGCCGAACGCTTGAAAGTATTGTATCACATCACTTTACGTTGCCATGGCATGAAAGCGTGCCGACATGCATTATGGGGCTGCAAGAACTGTTGGTTTAGTTCCGAATAACCCACTCTATGTACAGGCGCGTGCTGGTTTTATACCACGCTTCTAACCAGTATGGAGGTTTATTCAGCAAACGAGTCACGTCTACGGTAAAGATAGAGTAACACTGTTTGTTCAGACCTGGAGAGATATTTCAGTACATTCCCCACAGCCACGACTTTCCAGTATTCAGGTTTGCGTTATAGAAAAACTGCACTCAAGAGGAGGAGGAGGGGAAGGAGGAGAAAACTGTATTTAACAGTAAAATCGAGCGGATTAGTGGTCCGGGTCCTCAGGCCAGGACAAATGAGTAAGAGTAATTTTTTTTTTTGAATGCAGAGCATTTTAGTAACTCACGATGTCACCCGCGTTGGCGTCCGTAGTCCGCATCCCTACGTAGTCCGCACCCTACACTACATAAAGAAATAATACCTTCCGGCGCCAGGTTTCGATCCCACCACTCTGCGGGCGGAACGCAAGGTACACGGCACTTTACCGACTGCTCCACGGAGCCGACACAGAATGGAAGGTTACGCACGCGCCTTATATCCTTGACTCATTCAACCGTCGGCCACAGGTGCGCCCTCTCCCCCGCGTCCTCCTCGCCTTCGCTCCGCTCGCAACACCCTCTCTCGCCGCGTTCGGTTCGCGTTCATGTGGTGGCGCGATTTCGGCGCTATAACACTCTCCCGCGAAGGGCATTGGATTGGATTCGATTGGATTGGATTGGCTTGGCTTGGCTTGGCTTGGCTTGGCTTGGCTTGGATTTGGATTGGGTTGGATTAAAGTGGATTGTGTTGTATTGTGTTGCGTCATAGCCGCGCCACGTTGCGTCGTAGCCTGTCCACGTTGCGTAATAGCCGTGGCAGGGGGTTCACGGCACGTTTCACGTTTCACCATCGACTTCATCGACAATGTCTACGCTGGAAGACAACAATTACAACAACAACAACCAATACGTAATCCATAAGACTTGCAGGCACGCCCCCCGCGGAAATGCTCTGCATTTGATCGTGCCCCTCGCGAGGGGGATGTTTTTTTTAGATGCAGAGGATCTGATTCACTCGCCTTCTCCCTCCGGCGTTGTCGTCGTCGTTGTCGTCGGCGTTGTCCACCCCTCCCCCATTCTCCTCGCCGCGCCAGCTGCGCTCTCCGCCGCTCACCCCCTCTCCTCTCCGATAGCGAACACTCTCTCGCGAGGGGCATTGGATTGGATTGGATTGGATTGGCTTGGCTTGGCTTGGCTTGGATTGGATTGGATTGGATTTGGATTGGATTAAAGTGGATTGTGTTGGATTATGTTGCGTCATAGCCGCGGCACGTTGCGTCATAGCCGCGGCAGACGCGCTGGAGCCGGCGCATGTGCAGTACTCTCTCTTCCGCGGTACCGGTGTGCCGTTCTCCGGCGAAGCAACATATACCGTTGGCTCAAACACCTTGAGTCCACGCCGCTTTACAAGTACGCCAACGCCGTCATCGACTGGGACTGGCTTACGCAGTCCCCTCAACGTTATGCGCGCTATGAAACGCGGTCCCTTCGCCGCTCCGCCTATGCGTCGCATCTACACAGGGGTTCCCGCGAGGGGAGGTGGGAGTTTTTTCAATCCATAGATCGCCATCCAGGGGTTTTTTAACTCTTTTTAACTCTTCCAGGCTTAAAGCCTGGAAGTGTTAAAAAGAGTTGAATAGAGCTCCTTGGAAATATTCACGGGTTTTGATTCTTGTAATATATGCACGTATGCTATTTATTGCGTTCGTTAGCGAATATATCAAGCCCTAAACGCTGTAATCATGTCATAATTGTTCGGGTTGAGAGTCAGTTCGTTATGATAACAATGCTTACGATACAAATTCGGAGCATAGAAGTCGCTTTCGAGTACTCTGCAGGACAACGTCGCCTAGGGTGCGATCGCATTGGCGTAGCAAAAACCTTCTCATTGTAATTTGCATGTGAATAAACACCGCACGCTACGGATATGCACTTTCTCGCAAGTAGCCATAACGGAAACCAATTTGTGAAGAAGGGAATGTATGCCATGCATACAGCCTGAACAGAGTATCCTCACGATCTTTGTGAGCCTCCCAAACATCCCCAAACCTACTAATAAGACGTTCTTGACGGTTATTAATTATTTAAATATATTAAAATTAATGCATTGGGCACAGAAAAAAAAACATTTACCTGGTACAAGTCAACAACAACGAAAAAAACCAAGACCGCCGCTCTATTTCCTGCTGTGCGATGCGCATATACGTAGCATTAGACTCTTTAGTCGTCATAAGAGCATCCCAAAAATACTGTAGGGAAGCCAACGCATTTTGAATACTTATTTGTGCTCTGAATCTCGCGAAACGACGGGTTGAACATGAACTTTTGACGGATGCTCTGAAGAAAGTTGTTCTTTCTCTCCTTATGTGTTGCAAACTTGCGGGGGATACAGCTTGAAATTATTCAAATGTGCCAGAAGCTTGCAAAAATGACTGAATTACTAAAAATACGCTTTTTTAATGCGCTAAAGCATCAAAGCGGGCGATTTCGTGCACAGGCACTGCTGCCCCTCACAAGCGGAGTGTAGCAGACGACAGCTACGGAAGTCCCTAAGCTGACGTCAGAGCCAGGGGGCGCCACTCCAACACCACACCGCCAATAGTGACGGTGACTTTGACTGGGGAACGAAATCACGATACCCGTACTCGCAGGCACGCTGCCGGGTCGCACACTCATCTTCAAAGTGGTGAGTGGACGGAGGACATGTGTGCGTGGGCTAACATGTTAATGCACGCCTGCCATAACATCGTGCACTCTTAAATATTCGTTGAAGAGGGTTTAGCCATGTAGGTATATTCTTTTTACTCCTGCTTACAATTTCTCTGCCCCATTTTGTCAATAAATCTTGTTTAGGGCACCATTGAGTTAACGGGAATTAAAAAAAAATGTAGGTTAGATTTTTTAGTGGGGTTTGTTGCGTCTATCTCTGTTAAGGCCATTTTATATTCCATCGGCTGCCTCAACGAAATAACAAGATCAGTAATGAATGCAGCACACGGCATGCATTTATTATTGTAATTTTTAGTCATTCTCCATGTCACGATTCACCATTCTGGGCACTTTTTCATTCCATTCACCATTCCGAGCAATTACTTAGAAGCTACGACTTAGGCTTGGTCAAAACAAAAAAAACAAAAAAACAAAAAGCGGCTGAGCTCCATTCTCGTCAGATCGTGAAGAAGGCTGTTCGGGTTACCTTTCGCAGTTTCTACTTTACCAGTATACAGCGCTTAACGCTTTTACTGATGGGTATGAACCTTTACTACTGTAGCTCCTACTGCCTGCATGTTTGAGAAACCCCTTTCTCATGCGCTTTGCCGTCTTCCGTCCTGCGTAGCCATTTAATGCCTGTCTCTCAACAGGCGTCTCGAGTTCGTGCCACAGATTGGTCACTTAAATTGATTTTATTGTATATTTCAATCATTCGCCTTCCTGTGTTTCCAGCCATTAGGCTTTCATTTGCCTTTTCTCGGTGTCGACTTCCTGGCGATTAGTTACGCAACAAGCCATACAAGATATTTCCTCTGTCTGGGATGCGCCGACCAAGTGCAGTTTTTTCGCTTGGACCATCGATACCTGTATGTTGCACCGCAAGGCAAACACCTGCGATGTTTTTTGGCACCACCAACGTCGTGAAAGGCACCAGGGTCCCTAACGAAAGCTCTCACGTGTGCATCTATATCGTCGCAAGGGATGAAGACAATTACCAGACGAGATGATTCATCCAGATCCGCATTGTGGCGTGGATGAGGAAGGCCCCACGCATAGAAATCAGTGCTCTAGCGTCTTTTACCGTTGTAGTGTGAATGGTGGCACACGAACACGCACATCGCGAAAGACAACAGTGAAATAGTTGTCCTTGAATTTTTGGTTTTATTATAGGAGTTGGTCGGCTTAATCGTTCCGCTATAATGCGTATATCCCCTCCGTACAGATTGTACCCCAATGAAGCTTGGGCGCGCAGTCGTGTACTTTTTTTTTCTACTAATGTGAGGCAGTGTTTGTCATTGCAAGATTGGCGCTGCTTTGCCCGCACAGTCCGCCATTGTCGCTTGAGCTGCTATGCACGCCGTAGCTCGCGAAGCGCGCGTCCCTCTTCGATAGACACAGCAAGTCTCTCGCCACTTACCTCTAACTCTTCATCAACATTCTTTTTTTGCGTATGCGCATGGGGTTACGCCGGAAGAGTATTTTGTATACATAGGACCACCAGATCTTACTTCCCACTATCCGTATAATTTTTTTCTTTAAAACCGTGAACGAAATGTCTCGAAGATTTGAGGATTTGCAGACGAACGCAAAAGAAGATCCAGCGACGCATTGCCCAAGTGCAAGCACAACGTTGGAAATCTTTTTGTGACACGCTGGACCCTCGCAAGCCTTTGTCGAGGATATGGAAAACTGTGCAAGGGCTAATGACTCCTGTACAGCAGCGCTCCCAATTTAAGGCCCTGGCTATTCACCAGAACCGCCGAGATCTTGAAGTGGCCGAGGACTTCTGCGTGAGGATAGCCAGTGGAGCAGGCCCTTCTGGACTACTGCTCGCCAGTGACATCCCTGCATCGCGGGATTCAAGGATGGACGTTCCATTTAGCATGGAAGAACTGCGGGCGGCATTGGCTGCATGCAAGCGATCTTCGTCCCCTGGGCCTGATGGAGTCACATATGCTGCTCTCCGTCACCTTGGCAAGGATGCCCGACAAGCCTTGCTGGAATATTTCAACGACCTATGGTGTGATGGTTCCGTTCCTCAAAAATGGAAGACCAGCCGCCTCGTTCCGCTCCTGAAGCCCGGAAAATCCATGCTGTATCCACTGGCATACCGACCAATTGCACTTGCAAGTTGCGTTGGAAAGCTGATGGAGCGAATCATTCTCGCACGACTGGAGTGGTTCCTGGAGCGTTACAATGTCTACCCTGATGTCATGGCTGGATTCCGTCGTGGACGCTCATCCATTGACTGCGTTATTGATTTGGTGACTTTTGTGCAGCAGCGGAAAAGTGCGAAGCGGATATGTGCCGCGTTGTTCCTCGACGTTAAAGGGGCATACGATAACGTGGAGCACGATGCGATTCTCAAAGTACTGCAGGCTGTGGGGCTCGGTGGCCGGGTCTACCAGTGGATAAGGAACTACCTAACAGAGAGGTCATTCTTTGTTATGACTGCAGATGGGCCGACGTCAGCTCACTATACTCACCGTGGTGTTCCCCAAGGAGGCGTCCTGAGCCCTACACTGTTCAACCTTACACTAATTGGCCTGATTTCTCGCCTTCCAAGGAGGGTTCACGTGTCGATATACGCCGACGATATATGTGTTTGGGCAGATGGCGTGACTCGTCGGCATGTGCGCGCCCGACTGCAAAATGCCGCAGACTTGGCGACCTCATATCTACACGGACAAGGGTTGGAACTATCCAGCAGCAAATGCGCCGTGCTTGCGTTTACACGAAAGCCTATGTATGCATACCCTTTGTATATTAATGGTGAAAGGGTGTCTTATGTGAGAAATCACAAGTTTCTCGGCATAGTTGTCGACAGAGGCCTTTCTTGGAGCGCTCATGTTAACGCTCTAAAGAAGAGGCTCTCTGCAGTGGTGCATGTGCTCAAACTCATCGGCGGCAAGACGTGGGGGACACCACTGAAATCGATGCTACAGCTCTACAACGTGCTGTTCTTGGGCTATCTGCGATACAGTGCCCCTGTCCTTTCTGGAGCGTGCCGCACTACTACTCGGGCACTTCAGGCTATTCAAGCTCAGGCCCTGCGAACCTGTCTTGGCCTACCACGATGTACGTCCACAGCAGCGACCATTGCCCTGGCTCGAAATCACCCTTTGGCAACCTTTGTGGACGTCGAAATACTCAGGACACATATCAGGCACCTCGCCCGTCTACCTGATCATCACCTCGCGGGAATACCAGCGACCCGTCCACGGGCGTCGTTCGCAAGGGTAGTAGCTGCCCACAACACCAGCGTTCCATCGAACTACACGCCGGCGATGAGATCGCTCGTTCCGCTGTGGTGTGTGATGCAGCCCCGAGTGTGCCTAGATATCCCAGGAGTGACAAAAAACGTGATCTTCCAAATCCGGCCCTGCAACAGCTCGCTTTGACGTACATGCATGAGACATACAGTGACCGAACCCATGTATACACTGATGGCTCGGTAACATCTTCGGGTTCTGCCGGAGCTGTCGTTATACCACGACTGTCACTGTGCAGCAAATTCAAGATAGCCAATCTTACGACATCCACGGCTACAGAACTTACGGCCATCCGTAGCGCTCTTCACACCATCGAGCAAAGTTCGTGCCGCAGATGGGCTATCTTCTGTGATTCGAAGCCTGCACTTCAGTCACTCCACTCAGCGCTGTGCCGGGGACCTCACGAACAGCTCCTGACAGAAATAAGAATGGTATACGACCGTGCTGCCCAGGCGGGTCATGATGTCACCCTACAGTGGCTTCCTAGCCACTGCGGCATTGTCGGCAACGAAAGTGCGGACGCTGCCGCCCGGCTGGCGCATCAAACAGCGACAACTGTACTCATCCCATTGTCTAGGACGGACGCAGCTAGGGTCCTCCGCATTCTTGCCCGGGAAACAGCTATCTCCCAATGGTCTCCAGAAGATTCCACATGCGCACGCATTGGTGCCTTTGACCCGCACCTGCAACGTCCCCTTCCACTAGGCCTCCCACGGTCTGACGCAACTCTTCTTTGCCGTCTCTGGCTGGGGGTGGCATTCACAAATGCTTACTCGTACTTAATAGGAATGGCAGCAAGGGCGGAGTGCGAAACGTGCGGCACATCGGAGACGATACGCCACGTTTTATGCGAGTGCCCACGCTACTCGGCTGAAAGAAAAAAGCTGTCGTCAGCGCTGAGGAACCTGGACTCTCGGCGGCCATTTTCGGAAGGAAAGATTCTGTGCCACTGGCCTTCTCAGTCATCCGCTCAGAAGGCGACTAAGGAACTATTACGTTTTCTACGGGCGACGAACTTGAACACTAGGCTATAGACTGAGAGCTTCCAGTGTCAATCACTGTCAGTGCCTCAGTGCTGGGCATACGTGTCTGGTCCAACTTTTCCTCTTTTTTTCCGCTCTCTTTTTTGCCCATTTCCCCTTTCCCACGTGCAGGATAGCAAACTAGGCTCTAGCCAGGTTAACTTTCCTGCCTTTCTTCTACATTCTTCCTTCCTTGAGTGTTTGCCCCGTGTGCTCTCAAGACATGGAAACGTCGCGTAGTAAATAGCTCTCCTCTTTGGGTCTCGTAACTTTCATCTGGACCTATCGTGAAGCAGCAATATTAACAGGCGGGAGATTTTGAACTGATACTGTGCCACAAAATACCTCTTCAAAATGGCGAGTGCATATGAAATCTCTTGTATCCAATTGGTGGATGAACGTGCCGGTGTTGTGTGCACTGCCATAGGACCCTGCATCACAGGTAACTGCTGTGTCCCATTGTTTCCGCTCTTTGACGATTTTTGTTGTCTCGTTTCTTAGCTCCCAAAGTTTTTTTTTTTATTTTTTCTGGTGAAGGTGATGGATTCAATATGTGTTTCAGATCCAGCTAATTCATCTTTAGTTGCTTAAATCTTTTTTTTTTCATTTATCTATTCGAATAATAAACATTTACCAAATTCTTACGAATAGTTGTGCTAACTTTGCAGATTGGAGATTTTTTGTGCAGATTCATGTCATCAGTCGCGGCTGGTGTACCACTCATCAAAAATGCATACGCACCGTTAATATATCTCTTTTGTGAGTAACTCATTGTCTGTATTGTGCCGGTTGTAATCCAGACTGTGAAGCATGCTCCAGTCATTTACCACCGCGCTACTTTATTGCTCTATACTGATGCTTTTGGAGGAGCAGTCCTATCGAGAGAGCGGAAGCTGACCGACTTCCAGACCACACCTCCGCGGCTTCGGAATCTTCCGTCAAAAATCAAAAAGCGGTCGTCGCAACTCATGCGATCCCTCACTCGAGCGAAGCCGTGGCCGAAAAGCAAGCACGGCGGCCGTTTCACTAATTAACCTCCCGAAGATCAACAGAGGCAGTCCGTCATACGCTTCCGCTAATTTGCCGGGCAGCCTTCGATTGCTTCGACATCGAACTTTGTAATTGCATTTCAATGGTCCGACTATTTGGAAGGATTCGCATACTGTAACCCTCGTGAAACGATTTTTTATACCGCTTTTTGTTTCTTTTTTGCGTCGTGCAAAGAAAAGATTGTAAATCATGCTTCCAGTATCTTTCTAGCTAATTTCTTTCGTTTTTGTTAATGTGTCTGAGCCGCGATTTTGAAATATGCCATAAAAATGGCACCTACTGAACCTAAGATAGCATTCGTTTAAGTCACGTGATCTAAGGTAGCCGTTTATTTTCCTTTTAGAAAAGTTCCTAATGCGCAGCGCGAAATTAAGCCCCGCTTGAGATAGAGGGTGCCGGTAACTGGCTTGGTAACCGGGCCGAGGGGCTATCTGAATGAGGGGTTAACTTTTCACCGCAAATTATTAACACTGTCACTCTTTTTATGGCTAGCTAATTAATTTGGCCTCATTCGGGAGGCTAACATGCAGCCAATCTGCCTCCATATCGTTCTAAGCTTCCTTATTTCTCTTTGAATTATTTTTTGTGATATATAGCGATAGCAGCTGGAGGCATAAGATATTGCGTGTCAAAATCGTGAATGTGCCTGCTTTTGAGACTCAGTTCTTTACCGGTCCCTTAGACAGGCTCGCTTTTCTGGTGCGGACCGGTGGTATGAGAGTTGAGTCGCTGGGCAGCTCCGACCTGTCTACCCAACGGGTGGTCACGGCGAAAGCTGCCGAGGTCACCGGTACGCCGGTCACCACGCCCCCCTAAGGAGCCTTTAAAGGCTCAATAAAATGTTTGTTTTCCACGTCAGCGTGCGAAAACGGGAAGCGGAAGTGGGGCGGTTGAATTGAGAAGTGCGACTGTACTGTGTTGTATACGACCGTGCGGCAGAAATTATTGCAATAAAAATTGTAAAATATTTGAGGAAAAAGTGTACTCCTGACCGTAAAGTACAAAAAAGCTAGGAAAACACCCTAGCACTCCTTTTATGGTGCAGCAAATGCGAAAACATTAGTGTGTAAGTGAATGCTCCTGCGAGTTCCACGCCGAGACCAACTGAAGTGGCCACATAGGCGACGCAGAGTGCACCGCAGCCTCTCCCAGAGCGCAACGATTTGCTGGTGAATGTTGAGCCACTGGGTGAAGCAGCGAAGGTAGCAGGTGCTTTTATTTTTGAGGCACCTTGTATACAGGCACCCGAAGCGTCGACGAAAGTGGGAATTTACTTTCAGGTTTCGGCGACGGCAGTGCTTTCGCCCGACAAGCCAGCTCAAGCTGTCGCCTCTGAACAAACTTCAGCATGGCACTGCGATGCCCATAACTAACACCAGGAAGATTCGTTGGTAAATTCTCATGAACACGTTAGCAGTGGATTTCTCCTCTTGCAGTAATTGAGGATCCGTCCTACCAGCATGCTTCACTCCCGCATCGAAAGCCGGCAAATCGGCGTTTCTCGCACACCGGGCCAACCGTGCTGTGCGTCCTTCCTATTCAGGCCTAGGCAATTCCCTTTAAGTTATTTTACAAAGCCTCACTGTAACTTTTGTCTTAGCAGTCACCGTTGCTTGCTTATCAGAGGCATTGGAAGGCTGTCGCTGCTCTCACTGTTAACCACTAATGTCGGCATTTCGTCGTCGTCGTTCCCATTTCATACTCCTTTGCCGCCTACTCGGCCCCGCGCTCGCATCACACTCACTAGCGAGCGCACGAGTTTACAAGCATTGTTCACGGAGTGGCCAGTCCTCACCGTCCTTTAAAAATGTAATGTGCGGCTGGTTTTCCCTTACACTAGGTCGGACAACAAGATTATGTAAAACCATGAGGTCGGAACTGTGATTGCAAGCGCGCTTTATCAAAAACCACCTCCGCGTCGTCTGCTACCCGAAAGCAGAGACCCATCGTAGCGGACACGCACACAGGGTACGTAGCAAGTCTGCTGAAAGCACGGCTGACGAGATTTAGAGCTCAGTCCGCCCCAATCTACGAGCAAGAGGGCAGTGGTCCTCGGCGATTGGGTGCACGATAAACACCTTGAAATGTTAGCCAAGGGCCTGAAGTTTGTGTTTTCGAACCGTTGTTGGTTCCCGCTAAGAAATCAGCAATATGCCATCTGAAACCGTGTTACGAATGATGAGAAACAGAGGTTTGTTACCGAGTGTGCTCATGTTTTGAAATGCTTAGGAAGTAGAAAAGAAAGTGCGGCAATATATAAAACATTGGTAAGCATAGCCTCTGTGTCTACCCTCTTTCTTAGTCTTTGTCTTCCCTTGCGCTGTTGTCATCATGAACATCACCGTCCTCTTTATCACCACTGCCGTCATTTCTCGCAGCAGCAGACTACTTGCGTCCACTGAGATACGTAGGCTTCTATTACGTACTCTCAAACCCTATTATAGCGACTTATACGACTCCAACCCTTCCCCAAGAATTTTGTTATCTTGTGTTTTTATCAACATATTTACATTTACTGAATTGGCAAACTTCATGCCTAGGCTGGAAGCGGGTAATTCGGATCGAATTTATCAATATATGCGCAAAATATATTTGAGTTCAGTGAGCGCAATTGTAGGCTTCAGCCATCCATCCGGAACGGTTGCAAGGATGCCCAGCTGTTTCCTTAAGCAGAAATACACATTTGAACGAGAGTTCAACGGTTTACCTCCCGGATTTTTGATATCCTCTCTTGTTTTATCAAATGCCGCACCCCATCGTCCTCGACCACCGCAGTTGGGCTTGAAACTTGGTACGTCCACCACAGCTGATCCTAATTTCACCATCTCTATTGTCCATCTCATCCCTCACCTCAGTTCTATAAGCATGCCATGGTTAAACATCGAAAACAGCTAGTAAATGTCGTTCACGTTGCTGCTAAGATAGATTTTAACCTGCTGAGTACGTGCCTACAAGTACGAAACTGGCCTCAAACATCTGGCCAACTTCACTGAAGCGAAAACCTGCATTGCGGCACAAGTTAGTTTTTTTTTTTTTACTTTATAGTGCTAGATACTTGAACACGCATTCTAGTTCACTGCTTGGGGGATAATACTAAGATTTCGAGTACACTGTTTGGAGAAGCTTAAAAGATGAGGCAATGGTAAAACGCAGCAGAAAGAAACGCAGTTTTAACTTCAACGAGAAGCGCGATTCCCCATTACGGCATCGATGAATCCCACTTCCAAGCTGTAGCACTGAATAACGCCGGAATAAAATCGAGGCAATTTTCCCCATCTCAGACTGGTACAAAATAACGATTCCTACGACGTGGTCGTTTGTAGTGCGCCGTAGCGCAGTTTGAAAAGACCGGTGCGGTGGCGGCAGTATATTTGCTAGCTTTCTGTCTAGTACCTCAAGCCCGAATCTGCCTCGTTCCTTTTTCAGTCCTTTATAGCGAAAAGTGAGTTCCGTGCGAGGTCGTTTGGAAGTGGGATTCCGCAAACGATCGCTGCACCTTTCTGGGCAATGGCGTGTTCCGACTCCCTAAAAAGGGAAGCGTTGTTTTATTTCGTCTTCTTCGGCAACCCGAACAAATCCGTGCGTGTGTTTCAGTACAAAGTCGCCAGCAATGCGAATTTCGTGCTTTAAAATTTTATTCAGTTTATGTGAGGCCGAGTATTCTTACTACTGGTCCCGCCTGATCTTGAATCCTTTTGTATTTGTCTCGCTTGTCAGCTAATAACGGTGAGAAATCAGACGCACACGGTGGATGAAAGCACAAAATTTGTCTTGTCATAATATGGGTTGATTATTCCTGAGAATGAGCCAGCTTTGCAAGCGTGAAACGAAGGTCGAAAGATACTATAAGAAAGAGCAGGCGTGGGTAGGGTGTAAGGGGCACTGACTTCGGCAAAAAGCAACGGCCACGATTTTTCTTTCGCCGGCGACACGGGGAGAAGCAGCTGCTTCAACTAAGAAGGATATGGCACGGTTGGTGGACGTTTATGTAGTAAATATATATCCGCTGTAGGGTTGCAAAACAAGGAAGAAAAATAAGGGTAAAACGACGCCAAAGATCGCTGCATAGCGAGAGAGTCTCATTATGGTAGCACGTAGCGTGAGAACTGGCGAGTAGCGTATTGTGGCAAACAAGTGCGTAAAATCTAGGAAAAACAAGCGACAGCAGCATAGGAAAGAAAATGTACCTTAAATTCCATTTACATTCCCCCACACGAGGGCGCTCTCGTTCGTCCGTAGGAACCTTATACGTTCAGCAGCCGGGGGAATCTAATAACGAAGAAAATGAAATTTATGAGAGCGAAATTTCGGTGATATGAGGTTTTGAACAGGCGGAATGAAACAGAAGTGAGGCGTTCTACAAAATAACCCAAATTCACTGGACGAAAAAAGTGCACACACCTCCCCGCGAGGGGAACCCTGTGTAGATGCGACGCATCGTGGGGTTCACTTGGTGTTTCCGTTGGATCGATCCTGAAATCGCGTGAAATGTGTCGGGAACGCGTATGATTATTATGTTTTATGATTATTATTATGTTTTATTGGCCAATCTGGGTCAATCTCTTCAAGTGGTATGCTTGGGGCTTCGCTGTCGCAACGACCTTTACTCCATCTTTGTTGCTGTAAGTGAGAGCTTCTTTTCTGTTATTGCAAATGTTAATCATTGCCCCATCATGCGTTGTATCAGTAGCTTCTTGACGTAGTTTGAATGAGTCAAGGATATAAGGCGCGTTCGTAGCATTTGATTCTGTTTCGGTTTTGTGGCGCAGTGGGAGGAGCACCATGTACCTCGCGTTCCGCCCACGGGGTCGTGGGATCGAAACCGGGCGCCGCTAACTATTATTTTTTTTTAGTGTAGGGGGAGGTGCGGACAACGCCGTATGGAGGGACAAGGCGAGTGAATAAGATGCAGTCACATCTAAAAGAGTTTGATGTGGCCGCCCAGGGCACGCAATGTAGAGGTTAGGAGGGAGTAGGTGTTAGGCTTCCTCGGGGACTGGTTTTTATTGATGTCACCAAGGGTGAAGTGCGTTCAGTCGTTGATGGCTCGTTCCTCAATGACGTGGTGCATCACCTCTCTCTTTCCAGCCTTATCAGCCTCAAAGGAACATCATGCAGGCGCCAACGAAGGCCGCAAAGCTTGAGCGATGGTCCCGCAACTCGCACCGTCCTCCTTCTTTCTTGGAGGCAATCGGAGGAGAGGGTGGGCGAGGACTTGGAGCACCGCCGTACCAACTAATAAGGTTATCGGTTAGTACTAACTGTTCCCGCACTCATTGTGGGTCATTCAGGGCCAGCGGCTTAAATCAGGCGAAAAGTGATCGACACATAATTCTGTATGCCATCCGCTGCCGGTTCCCATTCAATCGCACAGTATTGTTCATTCTAGGTCTCCTCTTCCCCACTTCATTCATTTTTCACTCGTGGTGTGATGAGCTGCCCTTGAACGTCGGCTAGTACAAATGCAGTTTGGCCGCGCCTGCAGCAAATTAGTTGTTTGTTTACAATATCTCGGTGAGGATCCTTGTGCGCAAAAGGAGATTTCTAGCGCTCTCCGCTTCAGTTTTACTTTCGTTTATATTTTGTTTTGTCTGAATCTGCGGCAGTAAAGCTGGGCCAGAATTTTAATCTTCGCTGCCCTGTTTCCGTGTGCAATACCAAACGAGTGTACTTTCAAGACGAGACTATTTGAGATGTGTTGCCAAAGCGACTTATTTTCTTAAAAATAACACGGCAACTCAAGCTTTACAAACGATTGCAAATCGATCCAGACTCGCATTCTAGGATGACCCTTGAAATAACCAGCATCAATAAAAAAAGTTAGCTGCTGCTCTCGCAATCATGTGGCTTGCGGAATGGCGACCCAGTATGCGTCGTGCACCATCCCGGTGACGTTGCGGGCACGGGCACGTACAAAATCAGATAACGTATGCCCATTTTCTACCGCCAGAAACACGAGAACATTGGAGAAGAATGTGGGCGGGAAAGGTCCCGTTCTGCCTTTGTTTCCTGTGTTCTTGTCATTCATTTTTTGCACTACGAAAAATCCACACGTGATCTCAGTACCAAATTGTCGAACTTTCCGCTCTAATTAACATGCAAAATAAGTCAGTCAGTCAACAATAACTCGCAGACAGCAGGTCTGCAATGATGTTTCTTTCTTTCACAGACCGGGGAAATTTGACTTCCCAAAGCGTGTCTTTTCTTATTCACAGATTGTAGGCGGGCCAGTAGGTACATAACTGAGTTCCAAACAGCGCATGAACAGGACGTCAGGGGGATCATACAAACGCGGCGCCGTGTTTGTATGATCCTCCTATCGTCCTGTTCCTGCGCTGTTTGGAACTCTGTTTTCTTATTCGTCCGCAGTATATATGGTTAGGGGAATACCGTATTTACTCACGTAATGATCGCACTTTTTTTTCCAAAACAATTGATGCAAATTCAGGGGTGCGTTCATTACGCGGGGTAAATTTCTCGCGAAACACTTGTGAGCACAGAAAAGGCAAGCAAGTTGCAGGTCAAAATTTTTAAGATAGGTCTCATGAATCTCATGAACATAATAAAAAAATAAAAACATAATAAAACGCTGCACACTACCGCCAGCCACTTTGCAAAGCGACGCAAAATGCAGTGTTTTCATTTATTACGGAACGTACCGGAACGACTTTGCTGCGAGGTGACAATAGGGCGACCAATAAGTGGCTGCCGCTGTCACAGTACGGGACATCAAAACAGACATGGGGGCCGACGCAGCAAGCTGAGCGCATTTTTTTCTTTGTCTTGTGAGTACATTAGTGCATTTAGTGAGAGTTCCTTCCTCATCTATATTGAACGCATTTTTGCCTATATCGCTAATATCGGCAAATCTGCGGCAATAACGTAGCCATGTCCGTTTGAAAGGGGAGGAAACAGAGGTAAGCACGATAATCATCAGCTAGACTTGGCACAAATACGACGTACTGCTGCGGCAAGTTCAGGGTGCGTTCATTGCACGAAAAATTTAAAAAGTCTGATTTTGACGACAAACTTCAGGGGTGCGATCATTACGCGAGTAAATACGGTATAGGACAGGGCATTCACTAATATGCAGATATACTTTCAGTATAGGGCTTTATCTCTCCATGAGTCTCCATTTGGGAATATTTTTCTAAATATGCGGAAATATCATTATACTGCGACCTTTCAAGAGTAACGTGATACGTGGCACAGGAAGTGTAATTCGTAAAAAAGAGCTCCAATCCAAGATGTAAAGGTGGTTTTTGATTATGAGGTTTAACGCGCCGACGCTACGCAGACGATGGGGCGCGGTGTAGTGGAGGGCTCCGGATTAATTTTGACCACCTGAGGATCAATAACGTGCGCCGAAATCTCGAACCAATGGGCGTTTTCGCTTTAGGCCTCCATAAGAAAAGCGGCCGCCGCGGCCGGGAATCTAACCCGTGTCCTTGAGCACAGAAGCACAACCCCATAGCCACTGAGCCACCGCGGGGGGTCGTTGTGAAGGTGGTGGACTGTGAGGCTGTAAACGACACCCGCAACAATTACTCATGCAGCATCACTTGAATTCACACACGTGGCTCTACAAAGAGTGAAACCTGAGACTCTGCCAGCCGTTACCTGGGATTCGCGGGTGTGGAGTTCCAAGCACAGCAGCGTCGGAAGAAAGAAAACGGAGAGGACCGTCTTTCGAAGGGGGAAGAAGGGGAAGGCACGCGTGGCAATGGAGTCATCTTTTTCACTGCCTCCCCCAACTCTTGTTTCATGCGTCTTCTCCAAAAATTGCCCTCCCCCTCCCCAGAAGATTTACCCAATTCATCGTTTGTCTCCCCGTTTCCACGTGTGGCCGTACCTTAGTCGGCAAAACGACGGGCTCTCATTCCGCTTTCTTCGGGCCCAGGTCCGATACCTGGCTGTGTCAGTAGCAGCGCTCTAGAAACATAAAAGTCTGAATTTTTTTAACACTTCAGCTCAGTCCGAAGCTGCGTGGGGAATCGCGAAACATATTTCGCTAAGACTTCACACCGCAAAATGATGGTCAGTCGTAAATAATTCCAGCCAAGTAGACACGTGTCATTTCTCTCTACGCTTAGGGATCCTCGTTTGCAACCGAATACCAGTTGTTTGCGAATAAAAGCTGACTAACTGCACAAGCTTCCAATTGCAAAGAAGGTGCTTCAGAAAATGTCTTTTTAGTAGCAAACAAACGTACCCTCGTATTTGCGTCCTGTCAGCACCTAATTAAGCGCCCTGAGTGGTGCAGGATCACCTAAGACAAAGTCGGTTAACCCTGCCACGTTCTGCTATCTTATTCCGCTTTATTATTCAGGTGAAGCAGCTCCGGATGCGTGCACCTGCAAAATGAGTAGGGCCACATGGACTTGTTTCGGGGAATGTTTCCTTTGGGCTGTTTCGCACACTTCCTGGAGGATTATTTCTGGAGCGTGTAGTTTCCGATCTCTTCCGGGGTTGTTGTCTTCGAGTGCGAAAAAACAAAAACAAAAAAAAACAAGGCAAAGGTAAAAAGGTTCGACACAATTGCAGTGCATGAAACAAGTAAGGCAATTGCTCCTCAGGCTGGGTGAAGAAAGGCGGCTGAGGAATTGGCAGCATAAGATAAACGACAGCACCGATTAAGACGCTCAGTGTCTTCGCGAAAAAAGAAAGACTCCAAGGGGAAAAAAAGCTTCCTGTCGTCTTTCCCTTTAATACTGGAACCTCTGGTTACCACCCCAGCTGAACCTCTTTAATAAGACGTGTTGTTGGGCAAGTTGGTTCATATTGCAGAAATAATATTTAGCGCAACGAAAGACACGGGCAAATCACCCGTCCAGTTCTTTTCACCGTCCGTGTCTTTTGTTGCACTAAATATTATTTCTGAAATTGGAACTTCTTTAAAGCTTTTGTTGCGACTGTGTCTTTACAAGCCGTGCTGGCATTTTCTTCCCTTTTCTTCCCCTTTTGAAAGCAAGTTTCTACTTTTCTTCGGAATTGTTGGAATTGTTCCCAGGTGCAAGTGTGATGCCGCCAGCCTAAAGTGAACTTCACAGTAATAGCTCTGAACTAAGGTTTCCTTTGTTTTGATTTCTCTCCTCTTCATTGGCAGGAAGATCGTCAATGTAAATCAATTCCATACCAACACTAGGGGAGAAAGGGCTTTCCAGAAGTGAAAGGCAGCAACCGTGCGAGTTCTAGAAAACCTAAGTGGCTGAGTTCAGTGTTCTTGTCAGGTGAATTTGTTTTCTACGCACGCATCAAACTATTAGAACAAGCTTATTCAATTGACTTTGTGTTGAGTATAGTCTGTTCCTACAGAATGTTAAAATTGAATCACGTGAAATAGGTGCATACGCATTTAAGGTTAGAACGAACGGACATACCCTCGAGGAGTCCACAAAAACCTGTGGAAGGCCCTCCTTCGAGAAGCTACAGAAATTCTTGACACCGGCGAATTTTCCTGCACCGAGCGTAGTTGAGTGAAAGAAAAGACATAAGCCCATAGGAATATCTTACACAACTGCATTACTTACTTATGTATTGTAGAAGCAATGTTAAGTTTAAAAACAAATTTAAGTGGGAAAATAATACAAACTGGACCGACTGCTTGCCATTATAACGGCTCTAGCTAAATAAAAGGGCTACGGGGAGAAAAAAGTAGCCAAACAAAAGCGTCGGTTTTCCAAGCGTCTCGGTTGCTCGTACACTATGACCGATTTGGGCACTTCGGGTACTACAGGTACATCGGGTACATCGGTTTCTTTCCATCACGAAAGCCAGCTACATCAGAGACCGCACTGTTCTAAAGCGAAAGCCTTAAACATGCCTTTCTACGAAACAAAGGCGTAGTTTCCCGGTACAGAAAATGGCCGCCACTACAAATAGTAGAAAACACGTTTGGGTTTTTATGAGAATCATACCCGGGTAACGAGAGTAGGATCTGAGTGCGTTACTGCCTCCCTACATGAGCGTGTTTCCAGCCGCAGAACAAAAATTATTCCATAGTGCTTGCGGTGAGGACGTTATATCGCGTGACAGATTAGTGCGATAGCACGTGAGTAGAACAGGTGCACCTCGGTCACGGAGAAGTGACCGCTATTGGTACATTAAATTATGCTGTCAATCCCACCCTCTCATGTCAGAATTGCGATATTTGTGAAAGATTTGACCGCAAAGAACGTACTACGTTGAAATAAGCTTGGCGTCAATTTCGTTTTTTACAGTAACTAAAAGTAGCAGGAACCCTGAAATAATTCACGACATAAAATTTTTCAAGCTGTATTATTCTTTCTGTGTTTCTGTAACTTGCTTAAAAACCACTCACCGCCTAAATCACAGTTTTACTTTTACTATAACAACAAATTCATTTTGGGTGACCTTTCATTCGAATCGATTTAGTACTTCTTACAGCTGCTACTTCGGCACATCAGTGTGTATTTATGGCGTGCACTAGAGGGCGATCATCTAAAAGCTTTCTCCTTACTCCACCCATGGCAAACCTTGACAGGTGCTCAAAGATTTAGAGAAATGTGGGTGCATGCTGCACGCTATTTGCACACCAAAACGGCACCAGGCATGTAATGAAGTTTCTTCTCACGGCGGGTCGTCATCACATCAGAAAACGACGTCTCCATTGCAGACAATGGGCCACACAACACGTTGTGAAATTCGATGAAATGCACACGGGAAGCGCCGTCTGCCTAATTACCTGTTCGAAAGTGTATACGCCTGACAGGCGAATGCGCCTACCCGACGGAAGTCGTTCCGTTCGCAGGAACTGCTAACCCTTCTTTTGGCGGCGTTTTGTTAAACTCGAATGACTGTAGTACGCTTTGCGAAAGTGACTGTTTGCAAGGCGGTGCAGCAAATACAATTACACCAGGGGAGCAGTTCGCGACAAAACAAAACACGTTCCGGTTAGCAATCCTCGAAACCCAGACTTAAAAAATAACCAAAAATCACACGTATGCACAGAAACCTCTACCGTGGGTAATCGATAATACGTACTTTTTCTGTTCAGTGAGGTCGTCGGAGTTGAAACCAAGTACATTGAAACACGAAACAGTGTTTATGATTCGTTTGAGGCTATATTTATATCATAGGTACAGATAGGTGGGCGCACGCTCGGCGCCCCGCCCCCCTCCCTCCTTTTCCCGTGAACATGTTTGCAGCTCTGCACACGCGACAATATCATAATCCAATAAGTGTTGTCCACCTAGTATTCTGTAAACTTAGCGCGTGACTGAAGGAGCTGTCGCATTCTACGAGTTACAAGACTGCTTATGACGAACGCATCCATAGGAGTTTTGAATATACTTGCAAAATCTATTGCACTTTTAAATTTATTCTCTACATTCCGACATCTGAGTAAAATGAGGAGCCAAACATGCAATTACGTTTATAAATGCTCTGTAAACGGTCAGTTTTTCACCCGCGACTATAAATCATGATGATGCACAGACGGTGAAAGCGTTGTACGTTCGGGTTTATTCCATAGATGGACTTGCACATTTACACATTTCCTTCTTGAGTTCGACTCGACAACGATGTAACTTAATATCCGTAAGTTATTTATTGCTATGATGCACTTTAGTTCCGGTGCTCACGTGCTGGTCGGCCCAGGTGCGCAAAATAACGGTGGTGAATACAGAGCGGGATATGAAGGCTGGTGTTGCTGAGAGATTAAGCGAAAAAAAAAAACAATTTAGGGGCTCGTGCGTTCAAGGACACCAAACCTCACACCACGCAAACACCGCTGCGCCCAAGCAATTCACACACATACAATTCCGTCCAGTGCCCTGCATGCCTTGGGAAAGATTTAGCGCACTCAGATGTGTAGGTAGCTTCAGTAGAGACAGGTAACACCCACAGAAGTTTATCTGCAGTGTTTTGCTGGTATGCTGATTCAGGACGCTAGAAGAATTCCGTCACCTTGATGTTCCCCACTAGTGCGTTATGTAGCTTTGCCCTCTCTGCGCACCGAGGAAAAGGTGGACAGACAGAACTGAGCTGCCTCTCTTGCGTACATCAAGAGAGATCACCTATTCTACCGCCTGAGTCTCGAATGCCCTAACAGTGCTGTACTGGTGCACTACGATGCATGCACCCTAGTTTCGCCTTGTGTGTCTGAAATTTCACATACCTTTACACCTTCGTTTTACCAAATCTACTTGAAGTAGCGATATATGAATGCCCAACGAGGGCATTCACATATCTGAAAAGTAATGCAATACAATATATGAGGCGAGAAAAAAAGTACAAAGAATTTTCGTTTCGGCTATATTTATTTCTCCTCGTGGAGATATCTCGCCGGCTGTCTAGTTTGTTCTGAGCCCGCTGTTACCCCATGCGGTCTAAATTTATACGTAGCGCTTAACTGCGGCGCACCTCATAACCCAGGTATAGCCTCGAGGCGCAGTACCTGAATTTTAATTCCCTCTTACTGCGAAGCTGTATATGGCTCACTGCCGGGGAGGTCTTCGTGTCGTGGTCCGTCACCGGAAAAAGCTTTGTGGCAGAGCGTACTTTCTCCAGCATGTTCTGTAGTAATCTTTCTAATTTACATATTCGAGCCTAAAGCCTTAGAGCCTAAAATTGCGGTTTATAGCACAGAAGCTAGTGCTGGGTTATGAAGCACGCCTTAGTGGAAATCTATCGATTAGGTTCGACCATGACCCAGCAATTATAATTACTGTGTCATCGCGGCGGGTGAAATCACAACTTTTGACCAGCTAACCTTGAACCCTTCGGAACATTGCACGCACTGCTTTAAGACAAAAAGCGGCGGAATTCTCGGTTTTAATCAATTCGGGCCACTTCTTTGTCCACCGGAATGGAGTGGCTAGTTGCACAGTCACCGCTATCAAGGGCTGATTGCACGGTTTCGTTCATTTCAATTTGCCCACTTCGAGCGAGCGTCGTTTGGCTGAACGCAAACGGCAAGGATTCTGTGCATAGGCCCAGCGACCGGAATCACGCCATGGCTAAAACGAACCTAAACGGCATTTTGTAAGATGAGCCCAACTCAAAATTCCGTGCCGCAAAGCTTTTGGTGTTAGCAGTCTGTTACAGTGGGCATCCTCAATTTACCAGTTCAATAGGAATACATGGGGAAATTGAGCACCGGATCCCTCCTCGGCCAGTCCCCCGGGGACGTTCCGGAACTCATAATCGAGAAGTCCCAATATGAGGCAGCGGTTAGAGTGACAGCGCATTATGAGTAGCTGGAACGTGTCAACCTGTAGCGGATTCTGCAAATTATCAATAGTACACGATCTTACATTTGTTATGTATATATGGAGATGTATGGCCGCATATGAGGACGTAAACTATCCTGTAATAAGCAGTTTTATTAGCAATTTTCTTATGTCAGTTGAGTTCGGCTCTGTCCTGCCACGGCGTTTAGGCTGATGAACGAGTGTAGTTACCCGCATCACTGCGGCGGAATCGCGGGGTTGTAGGGGGCAAAGAGCAAATCTATAGCTCGTCACGGCAACAGTACGGTGGTGCGTTCAATTCAGACTGGAATCCCATTCAAAATGCAACGCGTACACGGTTTCTGACCTTTTTTTGTTCTTCATTGTGCCTAGCTACAATTTGTTTTTATTACGCGGCTGACATTAGGTTCCCGTTGCCCGAGACGACGTGTCTGGATTTTCCAAAGCGGGCGGGCGCGGAGCATCGCCGCGGAAGGAATAAGGGGAAATAAGGAACGCAGTCAGGCAGCAGACGAACCTCTTTAAGATGCAAATTGTAGGAACGCATGCACCGTCGTACGAAGCCTTAGCGAAGCGGCGGAAGCCGTACATTGCGCTATTGAAGCAGTAAACAGAAGCAAAATGTTATTCCAAGTAAACTCACACCCGCACATCATGGCTTCAATCATTCGCGGCGTTTTCTCATACAAGGAGGGCACAAAAGTCCCCGGGAGATAAAAAACGCGAGCGTTCTTTAAAAACGTTATCAAAGAACAAAAAGAAACAAACGAAGAGCAATACGCTTGGAGAGCAAGGAGGAGCAAAGAGGTCGTGAGGGTTAATATGGTTAGGAATAAGCAGCCGCAAAAACACCTGAGGACAACAAGCAACAAACCATGCGTTGTGGCGGATGAAAAAGACAGTAGGCACCGGAGCAGGAGACTATATGTTCTGTTCCGTATTTAGCAACTCAGCGGACGAGTACAGGCCAAACGTCAGCAGTGCTCACTGCAGGCCCGTATAGAGTGCATGTCAGAAGAAATTGAACTCCTTATACTCTCCGCACAAAATCACCTATATTATCTGTTTCTTGTGTTAACCCTCAGCGTATGTATGCCACATTCCGTGTGCATGGGCACTGCTGATGACTGAAGGCATGCCAGTGTCGTAGTGACAGCCAGCCGCATTCTTGACGCGATTCTCACACAGTAAGCCCCGTTCTGCAGCAGTTGTACTTTGGTGCTCGCGCATCTCATTTCGCGTGGCATGTTGACCATACAGAGACGATTTTCCGCGTCCTCGTTGGGCCGTGTGGCAGAGGCGATTCCCATGCCGGTTTCGCTGTACGCCTGCGTCGTAGGGGCCGAATTCGTTGCGAGTGAATGATTAAGCGGAGCAACCTATGGGCCATGGCGTAGGCAGTGAATTGTGCATGCCCTATTTGTACACGCATGCTCTTTTCGCAAAAGTTTGAATCGTATCTTGAGGGTGATGACCATTTAGAGAGATTTTTAAGGTATCTAACGGAAACCCTTATTTTATAAAAAGATAAGGTATAAAGTTAAGGCAACAACGGGATCGGCTGGCAACTGCTAGTACGGCACTGATCCAGCGAAGAAACGAGAATTGTGCTAGAGTGTTTAACACGCGACAAGAAGCTCGAACTTTTTTGGATCCGGTGCAGGCGTATACGGTGGCCAAAAAAACACACTTGACAGGCGGCGTGGCTGCGCTAACGCAGAAAATGATGGCAAAAAATATTTTCTTGGGCCCAATTATCCATTTTACCACAAGTAGTCATGCAGCAGCCAAACCGCGTGACATTTTTAGCTATCTTTTCGTCGCCATCTCTTACGTGCTCGTTGAGCGCTTTTTTTTCTTCTATCCTGTAGTATGACTGAGAGACGTGGCCTTCAGAATGATTATTTTGCATAGTTTGCTAAAATGGCTAAAGGTTGCAAAAAATCTGTGGTTGATTCTCCTGTCATAGGAATCGGTAAAACACGAAGGTAAAATGTGCAGCGAAATCTGCAGCTGAGCATGATCTGCGGGTCGGCGGGCATCTTGTGGGTGTGCTTGGCTAGTGACGTCCTGCTGGTTGGTCGCTTCGGCAAGGGTGTACTTGCATCATTTCTGTAACAGATATGACGTCAGTGAAATCTTTGTGTATACCGGCAGAAAACACTTTCGTGTGGAAATATTAAACCCGGGAACGAACAACCCTAAGTATAGCGTACTCTTTAGTACTAAATACTGCTTCCCCTCAAGACGGCGCTGTGTGCACGGGTGCACCCTTTACAGGCCGTTTGCTTCGTTGTACTGGCGTCATTTACGTGACAAATACGACGTCACTGAAATCTTGGTGTACCCCGGATTAAATCACTTTCGGGTTAATGTGATCCCTAAAATGCGCAATTAAATCGCGCGTCCTCTTAATCTCCATCGTACTTTTATGCGTTTTCACCTGTCCGGTGCCTGCGCTGTACTATCCTATGTTCGCTCCCCACGGCGCTCCTCTCCCAGAGGCTTTAACTCAGCTTTGTATGCTTACGAATAAAAGAAAGCAAAAGTGAGTCGTGGTGCTCTATGACTTCCCGCATCAGGGTTCCTCGGATGGGAACATTGGAGGAAGTACATCATACAACAAGGACTCAACCCTAACAAGTTTTGTGAGACACTGAATGGCGCCCATATCAATGCTATGCCGTGGGTGAATCCGTTCTTTTGAAGCCTTCGAAGAAGAAAGTCCTTAGGCACCGACAACCAAGACCGGTCGAACACAAACAGCTGTGACTAACAACGTCGTTGCTGAGGGCGGTGAAACGCCATGCAACTTCAACAACTTTTGCTTTCTAGCTCGACAGGTCGCACCTCTTGCATTTAGTTTTCCAGCAAACCCCTTGCTTCCCTGGAGGTCTATCTGTGATCAGCTACAGAAAGTGTCTGTTCTAGTACTTTCTGGTGCCGCTAAATAAAATTTTTGTTCTTGTACTTTCTGGTACCGCTATATAAGGAAGCCAGGAGGTTACCAATTGGACCGTTCTTCTAGAAGGGCGGTACAAGAAAAATATCAGATTAATTGACCTTTAGATAGTTGTCGGCGCGAAAACGATATTTCAATTGATCATGCCTTGTATACGGAAGCCCGCAAAAGTGATCCCTTGAATATAGATAAGCGATAGTGCTTTGTGCGAGGTAATGCAATAACTGAGCACAGCCGAGGGCAATCTGTGTCCTCCTCGAGGGCCGAAAAAACAGAATAGGGTCATGAACTCGGTGCGTGAGTATATATATGTGGGGTTGTATCTAGCCCCTCAACAAAAGCACGCCGAGTGGACAGAGGGTTTCGCTGCTCACGCATGCCGCCAGGCATTACACGATTAATCGGTTCTCGGGACGCCGCCTGTCGCGTCCGCTCCGCAGGCTACTTTAGCTGCCGCAGCAACGCCGACGGATTCCACCCGCCATAGTCCACGTCGAAACAATAGCAAGTTGGGTGTCGATTTTGTCACCAGGCCGACCGCTTGGCTGCTCCAGCTTTTTATGCCGCGCCAGAACTCTTACAACAATACGGACGATGTGGTGCTGGTTGTCTAAGCTCGCATCCATCCACTTTGTGGTTTTGCCTCTGGGACGCTATTTTGCGCGAAGGCTCCGCGTGCGGGGTTAGCCCTTATTTCACTTCAGTAAGGCTCCTTATATCTGTAATGAGCTTTGTCAAGACGCATAAAATGCTGCCTGGCTGCTTATGTGCCTCTCGTCCCCCGCCCCCCCCCCCCTCCTTAAAAGCATAAGGGACGAATGTTTCATTGCGATGGCGTAATCTTACATCCAGTTGTTACAAACGTTTCGAGATTGGGCCCAGGCACATTGACACGGCGGGTAGTGGTCTTCCCATTACAAAATGAGAAGGAAGTCGGTTGCGCTGTTGAGCACGAGGTCGCGGATTCGATTCCCGGCCGCGGCGGCCGCTTTTCTGATGGAGGCGAAAAGCAAAAACGCCCAGGTGTACGAGATTTCGGCGCACGTTAAAGATCCCCAGGTGGTCAAAATTAATCCGGAGCCCTCCACTACGGCGTGCCTCATCGCCTGCGTTGCGTCGGCGCGTTAAACCCTACAATCAATCAATCAATCAAAAGAAGGAAGTCGGGCTCAGTTCTTAACTGCACACTTACTGCCCCATGTCTTGGGTGTTTCGGAATGTGCAAGGTAGGGCGAGAAACCGCTACAGAAGCATAATCCATGCTGGCATATTGACGAAGTTGTCCGTGCTCATCGTGACGTCCGGTGTTCGGTCTCTTCCTAACTGCTACACAATCTCACGCGATGCCGGAGACGAATATTGCACTTTGTAGAAGTAGTCAATGCATCTGCAATATTGCTTTCAATAACAGGCACACGTCGGAGAATTAGCCAACCACCCTGTAGAACTAGGGATTGGTTAGGAACACGATTGTTCGACTTTGCTGCCAGCTCGTCCCAAATGAAATCGCCAACTTACTCGCTGAAGTCGCAACGTCCTGAAAGTTCACGCAACGACATAACCCACGGAGCTGCTGGCTTCCGAGTGTGGCTCTGTGGAGACACTTTGCATGGACATAGGGTAGGCGTCTCATCTAGATACAGCTACGTCATTTTCATCGACCATGTCGCCGTCTGTTGCAGACGGCTTTGTGAAGTTTTTACTGAAAAGCAGTATATGTCTAAGCCCGCCAGTTTTCATTCCGGTGTCATCGATTTACTGGGCGCCGCTCCGGGGCTTTTCCTCACCACCGCTGACACCTCTTTCGCAAATATTTTCCACTTCGCCTCCACCGATGCCTCTTTGGCAAGTTGCGCAGTCGGCAGCTAACAGCGGTATGCGGTTAACTTCACAGTGCTCCGCAGCCGCCGGCCAGCATGTTGCAAATCATGTTTGAACCTCCCGCGCAAATTTCACGTGGTGCGCATTAGCCCCGCACAAGGGAGCAGTGAGGATGTCGTTGCATATCATATTTGAACCTCGCGCGCAAACGTCACGCGGTTTTGATTAGCGGAGAGTGGAACAGCGTCTGGGGAAAGTGACAGGGGGTGGGCGCTCCATGGTGGCGATACATGAAACATGTGTGAGGGAAAGGCAGTAAGAGAGATGACGCCATAGCCGCACCTGTCGTAGTCCACTTTACCCTTCACTAGACGCTCCTCTTCGTTTTCTTTCTTTTGTCGTAGCCGCGTTCACTCACTCGGTTATGCAGACAAAACAGACGCCGCTCCCGCGAAGCCCAGGTAACGGCTGCCTAAGGGCTGCCCCCTAAAACGACCAAAACTCGCCGTCGCGCTTTCCACTCAAATTCATTTCGCCAAGTATCTTCGAATCCTTTCCGGTAGAAGAGAAACTTCAGCAGTTTGGAACGCCGGGTTGAGCCCATATTCCTTTTTCAGCTTAGAAGGTCTCCCAAGCGACATTTTCGCCTGCGTCTTTCATGCCTGAGTATGCGCAATCACCGGTTGCTGGTTTATGAGTGCACGGTTTTCGGGTGGAAAAATGGGGGCGTGCACACACAGCTAGGCTTCATGACACTGCCGATAAAATGCTGGTTGTGCTGGTGGGAGATTCAGATGTCGAAATTACATGGCTCATACGCTTAGTTGGATGTCCTCCTTAATCGAGCGGTTCGGATGTGGGTTGATGTGTTACACAGACATCTTACACAGACAGTAAGATGCCTACGAGGTGGAAGGCAAATGGGCAGCCACATGTTTGTACGTGAGAATGGAGCTCAAGGCCTTCGAGGATTTAAATCGTTATGCGACGTGTGCATGCCGTTCGTTTGGAGGAAGAAGAGCAAGAACTGAAGCGTTGGCTCGAACACAAGCGCGAACGGAGGCAAAAACAACGGATAGCTGCTGGCGCCGCCGTTACCGCCTTAAGTTCAGCTCGTCGAGTAGCGGCGAATCCCTCCTGGATGAACAGCAAAATGCCAGCTTGGAACGCCGGCATGAGCCAATATCACTTCTTCAGAGGGCTTTCAGGAGATATTTTCGACCGCGTCTGTCACTTCTAAGCACGCGCACATGACCGGTTGCCGGTTTATGAGTGCGCTGGTTTTCAGTGGAGAATTGCGGGAGGGAGGAGGGGACGCGTGCACGCGCAGCTATATGTTTCATGCCGGTACTGACGAATGGCATGTCCGTTGTGCTGGTGCGAGATTTAAACGCGGACGTTAAAGAGCCCAGTAGGGCCTGTCCGGAGTCCTTAGTAGTAGAGCGGATTGGGGTTGTGTGTTAAGTTATGTTCCGATTACCGACATCAAACCCGGATCGTGATCTATGGACATAAAAACCTCCAAGTCACGCAGTTCGGTTGGCTGAGATGTGAAATGACGTCATTGTTTAAAGTTATTACAAAAGTTGCGGCAACAGTCTGTACCCGACCTTACACAAACAGTAAGATGCTTACAGCGTTGGGGGGGGGGGGGCAAAGGCAGCCCATGTTTATCTGCAAGAACAAAGCTTGGATCCGGCAGAGGTTCATTCAGCTAATTGGCAAGGGAATATGCTCCATCGAAAATTAGGATAAACGTGTTTTGTTTCGTGAACTCCGTAGACTGCGTCCAGCTTTGCAGGTCCTCCTTCTTCACAGAGTGGAAGGGCACTATATTTTTGTTTCGGTAATGCGTAATAAAAACGCGGACATTCCACCCGAAAGGATTGAAATAATTCGGCGTGGTGTGTAGAAGAGTCGGTGTCGCTTCCTGAGGATATGACGTAATTATGACTAATAGAAGGGCCTACTGCGTCCAAAAAATGACTCGCTTGTTTGCCGACATCCGGAAGTCAGGAGCTGGCATCGAACTGCGGAAAGACAAGTTTGAAAACTGAACCCCAGTACCAACCTTTTTCACCACTCGTGCTTGACATTTGTGCAGATATCTAGGACAATTGACGATGATATGGCGCTAATCCGCGCTGCCATCGTATAGCTATGAATCACAGAATACAGCTTCACTAAAGCTTTGTGTTGGCCTCTTTGGTATCGCTACGTAATACACGGGAAAGCGTTTTTGAAACTACAATACACAACCCCAAAACGGAAATAACGTACAGTACCAGGGTAGTACAAACTAACAACTGAAGTGGTGGATCATGTATACATTCCTTGTGTTTGTTGCCAATAAACTTCAGTTTGTAGTTCGCGCATCACTCGTGCTGAGCGTTCTACCCGTTTTGTGGTTGTCCCTTGTAGTTTCAAAAGCACTCTCCCGTCTATCATATACAACTTCAAACACACACTACTTTCGTCTGTAAGGGAGGGCATAAGCTAGCAGGAATGGCTATAAGAGGGAGCTGATAAAAATGATCAGAGCGGACAGCAAGGAAAAAGATGGTAGTTTGACGGCAAAGGTACTGCCGCACTGGCGTTGCTTAAAATCCCTGCCAAACAAGATGGCGGGGTCTTGGTGGTGGACGGTACGTGAAAAGATGCTTGTCCACACTTACAGATATGTTTAAAAACAGAAACGGCCCGCATGAGCTTAATTAAATCCACCTTTGTGGGCCCGGAATAGCTTCAGGTGCAGACAACAAGGGCGGGAAGAAAGGCAAGTGATAAGTGCAAAGAGTGAAGAAGAATGGGGAAGCTGATTATAAAGAAAGCAGAACAGGAGAGAAACGAAAGTCGGGGAAGGTAGAAGAGCAAGCAAAAGCCGTTGTCCCGGAATAATTGGAACGGGATGGCAAGGCGAGATGGGGAGAATCCCAGGGGAATGGTGCTCAAATCAGGAACATAAGCAATCCGGCCGCTCCAGGCACACAAATGCAAACGCGCGGCAAACGAGTCATTATGTGTTGGATAATGACCCCCCTGAGGGACCAAACGAGCAGTCACATGCCTGTACATTTCTTTTGTTTCATCCTGTTTCTATTCACACACACATGTACAAGGAGGAGGCTGATATAAAAACTATAGGAAGCAGCTTGGTTAGCCCTTAACAACCTTATTACATTGACAGATGGGCACACTTCACCCTCATGTTTCATATGCTGCCTGTAGCGAAAATAATATAAAAGAGAAACTTGAGTAAAGTCGGTCTCTTCTAGAACACCGAATGACAGGTGTCCGAACCAAAATCAACAGACGATTGAACAGAGAAGGCCTCCTTATAAAATGAGCTTTAAGATTGCAGTTTCATCGAAGAGAAGACATCTGGAAGTATAAAGTATATGTATTGACATTAATAGCTCGTAGTATGCCCCATCTCGGCGTCCAAACAGAGCAGCCACAAACCTTCACGTTTATTTTTTTATTTCATTTTATTTCCATTCACGCATAAACAACGCCGGTGGCTGGGATTAAAGAAAGCACTGACGATTACTATACTCCGTAATGCGAAATTTGTGCGCAGCGCGGACTCCAGACTTCTCGGTCACAGCGCATCTTGGGAAGTCATCGCGTGATCAGCAAACGCACGGCAGCGCACGCTACACTGCCGTTATTTCGAAGCGCGTCGCCACCACCTAAAATGTTCTTGCAAATTGTGTTTGAACCTCCCGCGCAAATGTCACGTGGTTCGGATGAGCCAAGAACGGAGGATGAGTGCCTTGCCGAAAGTGGGAGGGGGAGGTAGTGAGAGATATGACGCCATAGCAGCCCATGCCGCCTTTCCCCTCGCACTTTCGTCAGATGCTCCTCTTAGTTTTTATCTTCGTTCGGTGCATCGATCGTTCACTCAGTTACGCGGATATCGACGGCGCCACCACCACGCCCAGGTACAGGGTGGCAAAGTGCTCCGCACTAAAACTGAGATAATCACCTTGATGAGCCCTAAATAGCCCTATTACATTAGCAGGTGGGCGCAGCACGCCCTCATGTTTCATATAATTCTTGTGACGACGATAATACAAAAGAAAAACTTCAACAAAGACCGTTTCTTCTAGAACACTGCGTGACAGGAGTCCGCAATAAAAATCAACAGATAAGCCAACAAGTAAAGCTTCATTTTAAAATGACCTCAAGATAGCAAATGCATCGGAGAGAAGACATCTGGAAGTATAAAGTTAATGTATTGATATTTGTAGCTCATCTTTTGAGTTCAAACGTTTGGGAATACTACTGCAAGCATTCCGATACCATAGTTTTTTCTAGAGGTTCTTAAAGGAGTACTGACACCAAACTTTGACGCCTAAAAATGATATAACTGGCTTCAGTACTTTATACAGATGCCTCACAGGAATTTTTGCAGCGATCCGAGACCGGAATCACTCCTAAAATTAATTTTGATTGACCCGGCCGCGAGCTTCCACAAATCGACAGCACTAGCGAAATCGCTTTCGGCGTGACGAAACATTGGCCGGCGTGTCTGGCCGGTTCAGGGTGACGTCATATAGTCGTTTTCAAAACCGGAAACAATACCCTGCGCTGCTGTTGTCGGTGGTATTCGTTTGGGCAGGACACGTGGGTGTACCTGTGTGAGCAATGCTCGTAAACTTTGCCCACCTTGCGTGTTCGACGTCTTTGCTCTTCAGTTCGTGGCCGGCGCATGGTGTTCCCTTGCACTGATGCCGAAAACTGCGCGGTGCCGGCACCGCGCACCGCGGCGACGAGCCGGTGCGCGTCGCCGAGCTCGCCAAAGTTGTGCTATGGCAAGCTCACGGAATGCGCAGTACTGCTCGTGGAAGCCTGTCCGAGCAAATCGACGACGACGCCAAGATGCATTATTTTCGACGCGACGACATGCAGCGCTAAAACGTGGACTGAGTTCGTGCGCGGCGCAGGCTGCAAGAACTGTCGCCCAAGCCAGCGGGCTCGGTGTTGCTCGGGTAGCTTGGGTGGTGGGAACATTAGGCTTAGTATCCTGGCGAAGATTTGATCGCCGCTATCTGTACAACTACGAATGACCGTCCCTTACACAACTTTTCACCACACTATCATCCCCTTTTTCGCATGTGGAGCTTTATTTTGGCGATAATTACCGTTTCAGCAATCGGTGACCAAGACATATGCCGTGGCCTCTTTTGATTCTAGCGCACAGGTGGCGCCATCTTTCGGCCGCTCGCCGCACTGCTGGGTCGGTGCGCCGAACCTCCGCTGCCGGTCAGCGTAGGCTTACCATCGCGACAAATATCTGAACGCCGCTTTTAAATTCAGCGCAGATAACAACCCCTAGCACAATTTTTCACCACACTAAAATCTACTTTCTCGCATGTGGAACATCTTTTTCGCGATCAGATTGATTAGAAGAGTGGCGACAAGCTGTTGCTATCACGGTCTGCGCCGGTTCGTGCCGCAGTGATATTAAAAAACGGACGACGGCGGAGACGTCACCCGCCTAATTGCCTGGCCAAATAAAGTTGCTCTGTCTGTCAGTCTGTCTGTCGGGTGGCAGCGACTCATCTGAGTCTGACGATTCAGACGGCATGTCGACTGCGCGGGCGAGTGCGGACCATGTGCAATCGTAGCAGACGATTCGGCAAACGTCTCTGACGTCACGGAAACCGTGACGTCAGATTCTCCGTCCTGCATTTGAACGGCCGTTTGGCGCGCGACGACCGAATTTGAAAATTCTAATAAATGAGGTATAATTAATTCTACGCTGGCGGCTGACCACTATTGGTACGATTTTTGTAATTACTGGACCACTAAGGTATCCCTTACAGCATAAAAACCGAAAGCGAGAAATTTAGTGTCAGTACACGAAGTCATCAGAAGACATACGCGCTTCCAGGCGTGTGCAGAAACAAATTCAAAGACACCTGCAAAAATTGGCCAAACGAGAATGGCAGAAATTCTGCTCTAAACTGGACCCTCGAAACCTCTTTCTCGAATATGGAGCCTGATCCGAACCCTTCGCACTCAGCCGACACAGCCGCGTCCCTTTGAGTCTATAGCTCTCAAGCGGCATGTTAGTATTGTGAATGTAGCGGAAGAATTTTGCGTCAAAATCACTTCCGCACCAACAACCGCTTCAGCACTTCGTCCACGTTGCATCGACACCTCACCATCTAATGCTGCTAGCACAGACGTTCCATTCACAATGGCCGAACTGTTAGCTGCGCTTAGGTCGGTTAACCGAGATTCGGCTCCTGGCCCTGACGGCATTACATACGCAGCACTGTCTCACCTGGGCAACAAGGCCAAAACATTCCTACTTGCCATTTTCAATCGTTCCTGGGAGTCCGGTTGTTTAGAGGCTAGCTGGAAATTGGGTCTTGTTGTACCTGCTCTGAAACCCGGAAAGGTACACACGGACATCAACTCTTACAGACCAATTACTCTACTAAGTTGTGTCGGTAAACTTATGGAGAAAATGGTGCTCCTACGCATCAATTGGGACTTGTCGAACAGACACATATATCCTCAGCAGATGTCTGGTTTCAGAAAAGGCAGGAGCAGCATTGACAATGTCCTGGCCCTCGTGAGTCATGTCAAGCGAGCCAAAGCCTTGCGTCGCATCACCATTGCAGTGTTTGTCGATGTTAAAGGAGCGTTTGATTCTGTGTCATACGAATCTATCCAGATAGCCTTGAAGTCCGTCGGAGTTCAAGGCCGAATGTATGCCTGGCTCTGCAATTATTTATCCGACAGGTCACTGTACATGTCTACTAAGGATGGTGACACTGGACATCACACTGTGCGTCGAGGTGCCCCCCAGGGAGGAATTTTAAGCCCGACGTTGTTTAACATTTCCCTAATTGGAATCGAGCAGTGCTTGCCGACATCTGTTCAAATTTCTCTTTATGCTGATGATATATGCATTTGGTGCTCAGGAAGCAACCGGCGGATTTTGCGCGCAAGGCTTCAAGGGGCCATTAACTCAATGGCAACCTTTCTGGCAGCACGTGGCCTCGAAATATCGGCGGAGAAGTCTCCTGCGATAGCTTTCACCAGGCGTGATCTCTCCCGGTATGTTCTTGAACTCGGAGGCGTTCCTATATCTTACGTTGACAGCCACAAATTTCTAGGAGTGACTTTTGACAGGAACATGACGTGGTCCCCACATATACGACAACTGAGGCACAAGCTTGAGGCGTACGCATCGATTTTTCGCATGATCTTCAGCAGTGCGGGAGGTTGCTCGGTGGAGTCTCTCATCAAGCTCTACAATGCACTCTGTGAGGGATTTCTTCGCTACAGCTTGCCTGCCCTCGAGTCTCTCACAAAAACGAACTCACGGCTACTAGAAGGCTTACCAGCGAAAGTGCTTCGTGTGTGCCTTGGGGTACCTAAAAATACTTCAACCCTTGAGACTCTCAGGGAGAGTAGGCGCCTCTCTCCAACGGTTCTCTGCCAGCAAAAACTCCTTCGTGCACGCTTGCGGTTTGTGACCAGGACTGTCGGCCATCCGCTGGCTTGTGACTCGGAAGCCGAGGTACGTGCCTTATTACCAGCAGTGTATCAGAGCCCACCAGAGCATACCCAGCCACCATGGAGATTTGCCTCCTGGAAAATAACATTAACCGTTCCCGGCATCCAGAGCAAAGCTAAATTGCCTCTGCCTGCTCTTAAAGTCTTTTCATTGGAGCACATTGCTACTACCTACCAAAATTACACTCACATTTTCACGGATGGATCAGTGATTGATGCGTCATCTGCCATCGGAATATGGATCCCATCAACCCACACAAAAATTACCGCAAAACTAGGTCACAAAACTTCGTCGATGGTTACTGAACTCACGGCCCTACGTGCTGCATTGGAACACATTTTAACTGCTCCAGTTCAGGCACGGGCACTCTTCACCGACTCTCGAGCAGCCCTTCAGCATCTCATGGTGCTGCCGCAAGAGCAGCTTGCTCAAGAAATTAATGGCCTGCACACGCAGGCAATAAACAACCACCACGTCGTTGCTCTGCAGTGGCTTCCATCTCACTGCGGTGTGGCTGGCAACGACGAAGCCGACAGAGCTGCTGTATCAGCGCATTCCAGCCCAATTATTACGCCAGTGCCTTTCACAAGGCGAGACGGAGCGACTCTGGCGTCATCGCTTGCCAAGAGTTCTCAGTGATTGCTGTGGACCGACCGAAATAATACCTACTATCCGTTGCACACAATAGACCCAGAGTGTCGATTTCGGATGCCAAGCGGTCTGTGCAAGCGAGATGAAGCTGTCCTGCATCGAATACGACTGAATGTGGCGTACACTAAGCATTTCCTTTTTAAACTACGTCGAGTTTCCTCACCTCTGTGCCCTACCTGTACAGTTCGCGAGGACCTGAAACACGTTCTCTGCGCATGTCCTCGCTACGAACTTGAGCGTACCACGGCAAAGCTTTCTCTGGGCCTGCCCGCGTCCGCCCAGATCTCTTCGAGTCACCTCCTTGGGCCCTGGCTTACAACCGGCATGGCAAGTCGCGCAACAACAGTGCTGCTAACGTTCCTCCGGAGCACTGGACTTGTCAGTGAGCTATGAACACTCAGAGAAATTACTATATCGCCTGATTGTGTGTGTGCTTTTTGTGTGTGTCTGTGTGTTTTAGTATTCATGTGTAAGTGAGAGTTTTCATTAATCTTCATCACACCTTCACCCCCATTTGGTGTAGCAAAAAGGGCGCCCCGCCTGGCTGACCTCACCTGTTCATTAAAGATGTTTTTCTCTCTCTCCTTTAATATTCGCGGCATCATTCCTTGTTCGTTGGCTTTATGAGACTAGTAATACTACGGTTCATTCTAGTATTCTTTTGGCGGGAATATAATAATGACACCATAGAAAGTCCGCTGTTTTATCTGTTTTATTCTGTTCTTTACCTTCACGCTCACACACAAGGTCACTTCAGTGGTGTCCCCGTGGAGAATAACCCGACACGTTAGGGCACGAACCCATTTGAACACAGTACAGTCGCTGTAAAATTGATTGAAAGAGCTTCTCTTCCCCAGATTATTTTATATGGTCCGTATTTGCAAGCCCCGTATAAGGACGGCTTCGTTTGGCTGCTTGAAAAAACCGCTGGAAAGACTCGGAACAGACATCGCTATGCTGCGGGGATCTCACCGGGTTGCAAACTGTCCGTCATAGGCGGTGTGCGATAAGGGGGACATGCGAGCCTTTGTTGGCGCTAGGAACGATGAAGTGACGAGTGACGTTATATCCGAAAATGACCATTTTAAATGATGATGCCTCTCCCTCAAGTGAAGTGCTTCAGGCAGAAAGCATCTCTTAAGCGCTGTCTGCCAGTAGCCTTTGCATGTGACCCTTCACGCTGCCAGCCATACTAGTATCCACAGTCGTAGCGACTGAACGAAAAGGCCACAATTAGACTCATGAGAACAACAAAAACACTAAGGTGAGTAGCAAATGGGGTTTGAATCAAACACAAGGAGAATAAATATGGGTTGTTCATATGCCTATCAGCTGAGCCCGGCCGGCATCGACGGACGCAGACAACAGGCAGAAAAAAAAAATGGGCATCAACAAGGTGTGGCCGCAAGACAAGATATGAATCATATCGATCTAACCTTTCAAAAATTCTAGGGGTAAATTGATTTGCTTGCTTGATCTGCGAAAAAAAAAGAAAACAAATTCAGCCAGAAAGGTGCGGTATGAGGACGCCTCATATACAGTATGTGCCTCTTCACCTTGTTTGGGCTGTTGGGTATATTAAAACGAAATTTTACATGCCTTACTGGTGGCGCTGACGTCCGAGTAAAACACACTGCAGGAAAGCCAACTTTGCACAGTGAAATTCACAAAGTGTGCATCAACCATACCCCACATACCATAACAATGGGATGTCTTTGCACACCTAACGGACCTCTCGTAACACGGAAAATGTATTTTGGCAGTACACACGGTTATCGATGATAAAATACATTCTCTAAGCAGGGTTGCACATTGGCTTTGGACTTCGGCTGATTTCAAGTGGGCTTTGGACTTCGGTAGTTTGGATTATGGACTTTGGGAGTGTAGACTTTTGACCTTGGATTTGACTCAGGTTGCAAGGGCGAAAGCTTGCGTTTTATTTTAAACATCTTTCCTTTGCGAAAGGGGCTTTGATTTAATATTTTTTATCCTAGCGTGATAGTGGAGTCGACGCAGAAAACAACCCCATGTAAGATTTTTGTCTCTATTTCTTGGGACATCAATAACCGCCCCATCACGAAGGTTGCTCGTGAGTGGACAGGCGCAGTATGCGAGATAGCGTACCGGGCGCCTCTAAGTGAGTGATGCCTGCACCGCAGTTCTACATGCAAAGGAAGCTGCCGTCGTGCGCTTTTGTCCCTTCGCCGTGAATAGTGGCGCTATCTAGCATAAATTCATGAAGTCACCGGGACCTTGGTGGCGGTGCCGACTCCGCGAATGCGCTTTGAAAGTATTTATGCCGGTTGTTATCGCCGCTGAAGTTCTTCGATATGTCAGCGTGTTCGTCCCTTTCCTCGCGAATGGTCTTATCAAAATAGTGAAATGTGCTCTATATTAAGAATATTATAACAGTGATAAGAAAGGTGGAATAAAGTAACATAGGTGGTTTGAGGATATCCATTTTCAATTCTGTGCACGTTGCGATTTCGCCCCTCCAAAAGCACGTTAAGACAATATTATAATTCAGATTTTATGTATGAGTCAGAGGTATTGTGGCCTTATCGCTCAGTTCCTTTATTATGCGGTCATTAATCTCCCCATGAGTGGTACGGTGCGCGTTTAACGAATTCTAAACTATTCCCTATAGAGTTTTTACACCGGTGCATGTTATCAATTACCTCAAAATATTTTAGTATTGCCTCCAGACAGGACATGATAGCGTTTCGATTGACGCCAGAGCTAGAGCGAATATCGGTGAAGAGAATGCGCCCTTCGCCGTCATTAAAAATTTGACTTCTGTGAAACAAGGTCACAACAAAGCCGAGTCCTTAAAATTCTCCAGCCAGCGGTAAAGTAGCAGCAAATCAAAACCTAAAATAGCAAACAAGCCAAGCAAACCAAGATAGGGCTGAGTAAAGGAGTCATGAAAAAGAGTCGATGGTATTCGTTTTGCGCCAAAGTGATAACGCCGGCGAGTTACGATAGGCTTGCTTGGGGCGGCCCACCATACGTTTCCATGGCAGTCGTATTTTGTTCCTAATTCTGCCTATCGGCTTACCGGCCTATCACAATGCGCTCTTCATAACTCAGAATGTGATCGCTAATACAATATTAAGGCTTCCTAATAAAAATTCGTTGTCAGTGGGAAGAAGGTTTCGATGCAGCGGAAAAAAAGAAGGAAGGCAAAAAAGAGCAGGTAGACCGAATAAATGGCCAGAATACTGCACTTTAAGGAGTCTCCGTAGGACGTGCTAACCTGAGTGCTTCAGAATGACCAATCGAAGGGGGCTGGTGGTTAATTAGGCGAATGACGTAGCCGAGCATTCCATTTGAATGAAAAAAGGGCATCGGCGCTGGTACATTGCGCACTGAAAAATGCCTTGCAGGCCTTGCGTTTTGTCATTGCGCGCACGCACTTTTTAAAGTCAAATCTAATGTTGGGCATCGTCATTCGTCGAATTCACACACTAGGCAACTTCGATTGGTCATTCTGAAGCATTGTGATGAAGACACTCAAAGGAGACTTATTGTGTCTAGCGTCTCATCCTATAAAACGTTCATCGTGAGCAACTTGTAAGCTAGATACTTATTGCACTAGCTTTCTCAATCAATGGCAGCAATGTACGCGCCAACGCTTGAGAAGCTGAACAGTTTGATTACCATATCCTCTGATTTTCCGATTCAGTGACAATATCTTCCGACTGAGCTTGCACGAACGCTACTCTCTCTATGCAGAACAAAAAAGAATGCTCGCATAAAGTATGGCAAGAAAACAGAATGGGAATGCAGGTGGCTGATGTGCTCAGTATCACATCGGTGTTCCTTGACACCAGTGGGGGATCCTCTCGCTACTCTCGAGGAATGCTGGCGTGTCATTTTTCCATGCTTCTTCACACCCGACCATGACTTTCATAAGGAGCAGAATTGAAGTTGACAAAAAGGTGGGCACAGGTTAACCTATTTGTTACGATGATCATTCCCGTCAAGCTGTCCTTGAGACGGCTTTTTCTGCTGGCCTCCGGCATTGTGTACTATGTACATGAGGTCAATAAAGTTCATTGTTCATTGTTCATTTATCCTCGTTAATAATGTGAGGAGGCGTCTTCTAGGTTGTGAGATGGTCCTCTAGCTCAATGATTACGTGGTACACGTGCGAGTTGACTTCGCTTTTACCTTACCGCGTATGGTGTACCATATGAGGTGAGGTACGGCATATGGTATAGCGCGTGGTATGCCATATGAATGTGATCCCATCCTTGGAAGGTTGAGATCGAATTCGAGGTTTCCATCGGCCTTGTTGGTTGTAGGGTTTAACGCGCCGACGAACGCAGGCGATGACGCGCGCCGTGGTGGAGGGCTCTGGATTAATTTTGACCACCTGGGCATCTTTAGCGTGCGCCGGAATCTGGAACACATGGGTGTTTTTGATTTTCGCCTCCATCAGAAAAGCGGCCGCCACGGCCGGGAATTGAACCCACATCCTCGTGCACAGCAGCACAACGCCTTAGCCACTGAACCACCACGGCGGGTTTTCCATCTGCCTCACGCGGTCGAATATCCTAAGAGGTAAGCCTAACTCTGCTGACCAGGCAATCCATGAACGCAAGACACGTGCAGTCGGAATTAATATAAGCGTAGGACCCTTCATTTTTCGTTTCGCTGCCGACATGAGTGCTTTGCGGTTCTCATTTCCTGCGTATACGCTTCACTCGTAGTTTTCATGCATGTTTCTTGCGCGGTTTATACGTGGCATTAGTTTTGTCTACAGCTCTGATTAATTGGTGCTCGCGATACCTTCAGGGTCACTTCATATATTTCTAACGCCTAACAAGCAAACAGTTCTAACAACAGAATACACACGACGGAGTATGAGTGAAACGTATAGTGGCTCTAAACCAAGCACTTTTTTTGTTTTATTCGAGCAGGTATTTTGCAAGCGTGGTCAATAAAATAAAAAAAAAGAAAACCGGACATCAGTTCAATTGCACCATCACTGATGCAGAAACGCCGGCATTTCCCCATCTTTTGATTTGTTGCGGCGTAAATATTGATCAACTAGAGCGACAAAGGAAGGAGTATAGAGGTGGAGTGGGCTTAAAAACGGAACGCTGTGTTTTGCTTTTGTTGTTAACTTACGTGCGGACGGCCGAAGGTCACTACATCCTGGCCTAATAAATATAAATGCCATCGTCTGTCCAAGCATCTCCGGAAAGCAATGGGATAAACTGCACAAAGTACCGAGAATAAAACTTTAAGGCAGTTAGCTGATGAAAAAGAGAACTTCAAAGGAGATCCTTGAGAGAAAGCGTAAACAGACAGAAAAGTAGGCATAGCGGAACTAAGAAGTGCGAGGGTAAAAATGAAGAGGCAGACCGACAGACGGTTTCTTCGACCCCGCTTCGTGCAATAAGCACCTCTCCGAGTCTTCGCAATCCTCCCAAATCTTCCAACTGGGTTTGCGAAACGCCCACCCAGCACCACCGAGCAGGCAGACTGTTTTTGCTGTTGCTATCTGTATAGACTGCCAATGCGTGAGGCATGTGGGTGAAGGTAGGGGAGAATCCAGAACAGTTCACAGTGAACAGAATCGGCCCATATATATTGCCAGTGGGAGTGGGCGGTCGCGGCACAGGACAGGAAATAACGCTGGCTGTGGACCGATATCACACCTCTGCAGGAGGTGACCGCGCCGGACTGCGTATACAGGTGTGCCCCCTGTAATCGCGCTCTTCTATTAGGAATGACAAAGGGTCATGGAGCGCTAAAGTAAGAAAGGTGTGGCCCCAATCTAGGCAATGGAGCAGAGACGAGTTGACCTCTGCCCTCGATAAATCATCCCCAAAGATACGATGTCTTTTGCTTTCACAGCAACAGATTGATTTACAGCTACAGAAGATGGACGCAACAATTAAACCAATATATGTTTTTATTTGGATTGTCCTGATGTCCAGCTTGCGCTGCTGAAAGGCGGCAAAAAAGGGCACGGAAGGAGAGCCGAACAGGTCGCCTCATACGCTCTCAGCTGTTTCATGTACGGAATGAAGCGGATGTGAAGATTACCATCGCCCGGTGGCGATGTCAGAGTATGCGCTAAAGCCAGCATATTTTTCTAGGGCGAAAGTTGAGATATCTGTGTTTAATGCAACGCGTTGTGTGGTAGGGAAAATCGGTGGAACAAAAAAAAAAAAAAAAGAACGAGAGCCGGGAAACACGTGCTGTGAGCGGGGAACTGCAGCGCCGGCCACTGCCGCATATGCAATACGAGCCGCTTTATGAGATATGGAAACACCGTCAGGGGCGAATAGGATGTTCCGGGCGATGGCGATGCAGCAAAACGAGCTTCCGATGGTGCTGTTTCGGTGGCTGATAAAGAGCGGCCGCAAAGCTCTACATAACGTTCAACAGTAGATGGAAAGTTCTAAGCACACCCTATTTTTATAAAATCTAGTTCTTCCTGAATATACTTTGCTGTAATGATGTCGTGAAACCAATTTACGAGTTAATTTACGATTTAGCCAACAATTTCGCTTGAAACATCACCAACGCCAGTATTTGAGAATAAATTTCTCATTGCAACAATGCGAAAATGGCCCCTAGCGCCGCACAAAATCCCAACTCTGCTAAGCAGTGGGGCAAGATATGAGGACATACGGAGACTATTTTATTTCCTCATAAGGTCGTTTTGGTAAAGTGTTCATCATTGTTTGAGCTGGGACATATTGGATGATACGGTGCATAATTTCTGCTGCGGTATCCGGATAATGCCGCTTTTTGCCTATTTTTTGAACCACATTATTATCTAAACTGAAGTGCCGTGAATGACGCTGTTCCTTTGAGTTTGTACAAACCAGCGGCTTGAGCACGGCCCTTTTTAAAAAAAAACGTGTGTCGAACGGAGCGCCGGGCAACAAACGAAAACGGAGAGGATTATGTGAGAAGACTCTAGAAGGACCCATCGTTCCAAACCGGTTCATTGCGACGAAACGTGCACACCGCTGCCATTTTAACGCTCTCTTAGCTGCGCGCTCGCCAGGCAACACACTCGGAATACAGCCGGTCAATCCCTACAACCCTGTGTGCAGAGCACCTCGGCGGAGCTACAGCGGCTGGCTTTGCGCTGCCGTCGCCATTTTCGCCGGGAGCCGTGAAGGAATAAATCCTCAATAGATATGCGCTTATATATGCTTTCTTGCTCTGGAGAAAGCCACTCGAAGTGGTAATGAAAAAGAAACTGTAGCCGCAGAAAAATCAATGGTAGTACTGCATGGCTCAAAAAAGGAATTATTCGACTTTCTAGACCCGAACGCCGTGAAGTGGGCTTCTTGGGAACGAAGTGAACGACCTGGCTTCGGGACTCTCAAGAAACACCCGCCCTGTGGCTCTGAGGAGTTTCCCGTAGGGTTTTCTGCATTTCTTGCCCAACTGGCGTTCGCTTGTTGCAGAGTCGCAAGGACCAGTGGGCGACAGATTTTGTTGTCTTAGCGTTTACAGTTTATTCTTTTGTCTTTTATTGAGCCTCTCATTTGTTTTTATTTTTATTTTTGACCGCTCTTTTCCCTTCTGTTCGATCAAGTCTGTCTGCCAGAGAGGCGCTGGCCACGCGTTATTGCATATTTCCCGTCTATTGGCTGGATTTATTCCTTTGTTGGGTTCCGTCAATAACGCCACCGGTAGGCCGTACATAGTTAGGGTTCCCGAAGAGCAGCGCAATGCGAGGACCACCGATGGGAACAGCAGAGGGTATAACAACCAGAGGCCCGCTCCGCTAAACGGATAAAGATAGCGCCCGAAAAACCGAGCGAGCACATTGGAAGAGCAAGCACCTCCTGACAAATATCCCATGGGTCATCATTACTAAGTTGTGGCAGCAGACGTGAATTCAAATTTTATACTGCTCCAATGTGGACCAACTAACATTGACCAGTAAATCAATTTAGGTGTAAAGAGAGAGCAGTCTTGGCGGCAAACTGCACTGTGATTTTTTCAAAAAATGTACACTAGGCTGAGAGCTACAGAGCATTCGCGTAAAAGTACGTTTCACGTAAGGCGTTTTCTGTCGGCGGACGAAGACACACAAAAAATGTCAAGGGACTCATCCAAATCACCGTGAAAGGCAAAAAAATGATATATGGTTGTTAGCCGCAATCTCCTTTTGCTGATCGCTCGCAGATATTCCGTTCACTTAAACACACATGGCACAAAACAGTGCCTTCCAGCGCCAGTGCTTGCCGTTTTTATTGCCTCTACATCCTGTTCTTAGCGCTATTTTTTGGTCTAAGAGAATGCGATGGACGCAAAGTTATCTATGACAAAGCTCGCCACTCCACGCACCCCGCTGCGTCAATTCCTTTCAGCAAAGAAAATTTCCGCACACTTGTCGGCACCATGGTACGGTGCATGAAACTACAGCAATGGAGCACTCAGGGCGTACAGTGCAAGCTGCACAAGCTGAAGCTTGCAATCTATCAGCTGGCGAATCGCATAATGGAAGAAGTATTTGCTCGAAATTAACAAACTCGTTAACGTCTTCAACAAGGATAAGGAAAAAAGAAGGCGGATTAACCAATGCTAACAGAAAAAAAAGCTGCAAAAAGAGAATGATACACCGTGGTTTTCTCAAAAAGAAGATCGAAGTTACCTAAAAATAGAAAAAAAAAAGTCTGGGAATCCACAGCTTCAGAAATCAGTGCCGAATCACATTGACCTGGAATTGTTTGGGAGTTGCGAAAGGGACACAGATTCAGTTTCAGCCGACGCGCAGAAAACAGATTGCTCTGAAGGACGATAGGACACCGCCACAGTATCCAGATAATTGGGTTTGAACCGGTGTAACTTGGTATCAAGAAACCTAATTCCACGAGATAGGCTCTCAGGGTTGGCAGAGCTGCGTCAGTTCACTCTACTGACGGTGTTTGGGAGTCTGCCCTTGTGCAGCGCTTCTGTTCGCAGGTCGGTGTGTTTCCATCTTCATCGAATGGGGGGACCCCTGCGCGTTCTTACAAAACACGCGACCATCAAAGCTGTACGGCGGTGAAGATACAACATTTAGCGGGTTCTTAGTTTCGCTTGTGGCATGTTTCTTCGCGCAATAAAAGATCTGCGACATCTGTTATTTGAGCCTTACTACCCCGTTTTGCGCTTAGTACTCGAGCAAATCACTCCTACTTAAAAACACCTATATTTGTCAGGACGGCGACATCATAGGAAAAGCTGAAACCGCAGCTTCATGTGTTTAGTCCTGGGCACAGATCGGAATGCGGCCACTTTTGAAGACGACCCGTAGGGATAACTCACGAGTAAGGAAGATGTGGCCAGCCACAATACCGAAAGCAAAGAGAACTGTTCGAAACAAATACATATGCTAACTATCAAGGGTCACATTTGCCACATATAACTTAGGTGCATAGCATGTTAAAGGGACACTGAAATGAATTTGTCAAACTGCTGTTCTTGTTTGTATTGCATAGACTGGCTCAAACAAACACACTTTTCATTGTTTATTCGGTTGAGAAAGCAGAGTTTATTTTATAAACCCTCAAAGAAGAAAAAACTACTATTCGACATTTTCGCCGGCAGCAACAACTAGCAGCAGTGGCGTGTGTTCGAGTTTCGACAGGATTGAAGGACGTCCAATAGCGGAATGTAAAATAGTTTCGCTTTCGGTTGTGTGCAACAACATGCTTGGCATCAGACGTTATCGTTGGCTGGGCCCTCTAGATATCATAGAAATCGGCATACCATGCTTCTGCCAATTTGTCGGCTGTAGAACCCGTGAGATAAGCCTGACAGCGTAACTTATAATTGTAAAGTTAAGTTGCCGAGGCGTAGGCTGTGCCGGTGGCCGGACGGTCCCTGCCCCGTAGCAGACGGTCAACTGCGGGGCGCTTCGCATTAACTTTCATAAGAGACGTGTCATAGGAGGTGTGTTAGTACCAGGCCTAGAGCCGGATGATCCGGCACTGTGCTCGCGAGCAGTTGGTGCTGTTGGGGCCGGGCGGGGGCACCCGATCTTTTCTCCGTGGCCTCCAACATACGATGGGTAGCGTGTATGAAGCGAGCGGCCAGCCGGTGTTGCAGCCGTGAAGAAGACCAGAGCAGTAGGGTAACGTAACTGTTTACTTCATAGCGAGAGGTGAGCCGAAGCCAAAGAAACATACAATGCCCCGACGGGCGAGGTTACAAGGCAGGACACGAGCAGAGCGACCGCATGGATTCGCTGCTCAGACAGGAATGAATATCAGTGTTTGTGCTGCTTCTTTTATACCCAAAAAACGCCCCCAAGAGTAACACGCCACGAAATCACAGGCACGCACACACTCTGTCCATAGTTAGTGAGTCACCCATGGCTTCGTCCCACATGGCGTCCGAGAGGGGGGGAGAGAGTGTCCTTGAAAGGTGCCGGGGTCGCGCTATCAACTGCTGATCGTGCCGATAGCGAAACGTCTGAGCCGGGAAGGTCAAGGCGGGACTCTCCGACGCGCAGGTGCCTGAAGGGTGTGGCGCTGGCAGCCGCCGGTAGCACGTGGCAAAGCGAGGGGACTGACCGGGCATGGCGAGACCGGAAGTACGATTCACCGACACGCGGGCGCACATGGTCGATTCCCACGTGGTCGCTGATGCGGGAGAACACGTGTTGCTGGCCGATTCGTAACAGTGCTGATATCAACACCACGCTAACGAGAACTCGCCAGAGCGCCAGCCTGCACACGAGCTGCCACCTCATTCGTGGAGCAATGAAGGGTTCAACGCTGACTGTTGAATTCAGTATAGAAAGCATTACCCAAGTACAGAAGAATAACTAAAAAAAATCCAAGTTGAACCTGGGACTCGAACTCGCTAACTGCCACCCACTACACCCAGTGCTTCAGATCACTCTGCCATAGCCCCAACGCTGCCGGGGATGGTAAAGCATATATTGCATAGCCTATTTAATACTTTAGTTTCAGCATTACCAGCAGCTTAGATGACTTTGTTTTGATTCACGCATGTGCAGTAAGCATCCTACAAATTCTCATGAATATCTTATCTCTAGCGACTGCATTCTTTGGCCAGAAAATGCGATCGCAAATGTGTGCTCGTGCTGCTGACCGCTGTGCTAGTTCACCCAGCGCTAAAAGTGCTTCCCGTGCGTTGGGTTTGCGTGTTACAACAAAATATTCCTTTTTTATTTCCTTAGTACCTATATTAACTTCGGTGACTCTTCTCGCGCCTTCAATTGGCCTCAGATTTTCTACTAGCCCACGAGTCATCGAAGCGTCATTTGTGCGCTTGTGTGGAGCCACTTTTACTTCACAGATTTTACTAAGCTTATTTTGGACTACAAACTAAAAAACTGATAGCCCATACTTCCAGGCACAAATCGCGTCGAGGCTTAGTTTTAATTGAGCAAATGAATTGCGACGACCCGCACCGGCATGCCAACTGACTCTATCGGAGGTTCGGCAAGCCGCGCAGTAGCGCAATCAAACCAAAGCGTCCCACGAAACATCATAAGAAATCTGGATGCGGGATTCAAAGGGGAGGACTACTTTCCAATTTACTTCACTGCTAACTAAAGTCGCTTAAACGCATCAAGAGAGGTCGAAATATGGCCTAGAGGCTCCAAACTACAATTTGCGCCAGTAATCCCACAATGTTTACAAATCACCCTCTCAGCGTCCTTTAATTCCCATCTGCAGGCGTGCAAGTGTCGCCTGGAAGGGGGTGCGAGAATGATATGGTTCGCCTCCTTAAAGTACCGACAGCCACTCTAAGAAGCTGCGAGGAGGCAGATAATCCAATGGCAGCAAGCAGCAATCGACTGATCACGTCAAGAGTTTCTCGTCAGTCCACGATGCTTCTCTAAGCAAATCCGCTCACGTTTCGCATTTGCCGGTCGTTGGGGCAATATGAAACTGTATAAAATTTGTCAATGAGGTAAGCTTCAGCAGGGAAACCGTCAGGCATGCGGGAAGAAGGTATAAAAAAAGGTCGCAGAAACGCGGTGCGACTCAATGATGTCCACATCATGTGGTGGCTCTGTCTACATAGTTTAAGTTTAAAAGCGTTCAAAAGCGTTTAAAAAATAATTTCAGTGAGGCCAGATTGGTGCAATTAGCATAAGTTAAGGAAGGAAGAATTTAGAAGAAAGGCAGGAAAGTTAACCTGGCTAGAGCCTAGTTTGCTATCCTGCACATGGGAAAGGGGAAATGGGCAAAAAAGAGAGAGGGAAAAAAAGAGGAAAAGTTGGACCAGACACGTATGCCCAGCACTGACAGTGATTGACACTTTAGGCTCTCAGTCTATAGCCTAGTGTTCAAGTTCGTCGCCCGTAGAAAACGTAATAGTTCCTTAGTCGCCTTCTGAGCGGATGACTGAGAAGGCCAGTGGCACAGAATCTTTCCCTCCGAAAATGGCCGCCGAGAGTCCAGGTTCCTCAGCGCTGACGACAGCTTTTTTCTTTCAGCCGAGTAGCGTGGGCACTCGCATAAAACGTGGCGTATCGTCTCCGATGTGCCGCACGTTTCGCACTCCGCCCTTGCTGCCATTCCTATTAAGTACGAGTAAGCATTTGTGAATGCCACCCCCAGCCAGAGACGGCAAAGAAGAGTTGCGTCAGACCGTGGGAGGCCTAGTGGAAGGGGACGTTGCAGGTGCGGGTCAAAGGCACCAATGCGTGCGCATGTGAAATCTTCTGAAGACCATTGGGAGATAGCTGTTTCCCGGGCAAGAATGCGGAGGACCCTAGCTGCGTTTGTCCTAGACAATGGGATGAGTACAGTTGTCGCTGTTTGATGCGCCAGCCGGGCGGCAGCGTCCGCACTTTCGTTGCCGACAATGCCGCAGTGGCTAGGAAGCCACTGTAGGGTGACATCATGACCCGCCTGGGCAGCACTGTCGTATACCATTCTTATTTCTGTCAGGAGCTGTTCGTGAGGTCCCCGGCACAGTGCTGACTGGAGTGACTGAAGTGCAGACTTCGAATCACAGAAGATAGCCCATTTTCGGCACGAACTTTGCTCGATGGTGTGAAGAGCGCTGTAGCCTGTAGCCGTGGATGTCGTAAGATTGGCTATCTTGAATTTGCTGCACAGTGACAGTCGTGGTATAACAACAGCTCTGGCAGAACCCGACGATGTTACCGAGCCATCAGTGTATACATGGGTTCGGTCACTGTATGTCTCGTGCATGTACGTCAAAGCGAGCTGTTGCAGGGTCGGAATTGGAAGATCACTTTTTTTTTGTCACTCCTGGGATATCTAGGCACACTCGAGGCTGCATCACGCACCACAGCGGAACGAGCGGTCTCATCGCCGGCGTGTAGTTCGATGGAACGCTGGTGTTGTGGGCAGCTACTACCCTTGCCAACGACGCCCGGGGACGGGTCGCTGGTATTCCCGCGAGGTGATGATAAGGTAGACGGGCGAGGTGCCTGATATGTGTCCTGAGTATTTCGACGTCCACAAAGGTTGCCAAAGGGTGATTTCGAGCCAGGGCAATGGTCGCTGCTGTGGACGTACATCGTGGTAGGCCAAGACAGGTTCGCAGGTCCTGAGCTTGAATATCCTGAAGTGACCGAGTAGTTGTGCGGCACGCTCCAGAAAGGACAGGGGCACTGTATCGCAGATAGCCCAAGAACAGCACGTTGTAGTGCTGTAACATCGACTTCAGTGGTGTTCCCCACGTCTTGCCGCCGATGAGTTTGAGCACATGCACCACTGCAGAGTGCCTCTTCTTTAGAACGTTAACATGAGCGCTCCAAGAAAGGCCTCTGTCGACAACTATGCCGAGGAACTTGTGATCTCTCACATAAGACACCCTTTCACCATTAATATACAAAGGGTATGCATACATAGGCTTTCGTGTAAACGGAAGCACGGCGCATTTGCTGCTGGATAGTTCCAACCCTTGTCCGTGTAGATATGAGGGCGTCAAGTCTGCGGCATTTTGCAGTCGGGCGCGCACATGCCGACGAGTCACGCCATCTGCCAACACATATATCGTCGGCGTATATCGACACGTGAACGCTCCTTGGAAGGCGAGAAATCAGGCCAATTAGTGTAAGGTTGAACAGTGTAGGGCTCAGGACGCCTCCTTGGGGAACACCACGGTGAGTATAGTGAGCTGATGTCGGCCCATCTGCAGTCATAACAAAGAATGACCTCTCTGTTAGGTAGTTCCGTATCCACTGGTAGACCCGGCCACCGAGCCCCACAGCCTGCAGTACTTTCAGAATCGCATCGTGCTCCACATTATCGTAGGCCCCTTTAACGTCGAGGAACAACGCGGCACATATCCGCTTCGCACTTTTCCGCTGCTGCACAAAAGTCACCAAATCAATAACGCAGTCAATGGATGAGCGTCCACGACGGAATCCAGCCATGACATCAGGATAGACATTGTAACGCTCCAGGAACCACTCCAGACGTGCGAGAATGATTCGCTCCATCAGCTTTTCAACGCAACTTGCAAGTGCAATTTTAATAGTGTTAAAATAAGCATGTGCGCAAAGGGCCAAAAAAAAAAACAATAGACGATGAAAAATTGTCGCATTTTTTAAATATTGCGAAGCAAATACAACCTGCCGGATATTTTCCTGAAACAAAGCAAGCCCATGATAGGTAAAATAATCAGACACATGTGGAAACGACTACCAAAATTACTTACGTAGCGGCAAGTAGACTGGCCTTTATCAGAGTAACATGAAGGCTGATGCCAGCACAGTGGCCAGTGGTCGAAAAGTACAGGCACGCGACCGCTTGCTTCCTGGGCACTACCAGTCTCCGAGCTAACCATGCCCGAACCCACAATCCCATAGAGTTACTTTTCAGTACATCGCCCTCAAAAAGGTTCCAACTCTCCAGAAACTTGAGTTCGGGCTGGATAATTGTGGGCGGAAGTGTGATCGCCACTCCAACGATAAGCTGACAAGTCTGTTCGTCAATTCCGGATTTCGCAATGTCGGCTAGAACGAAACGAGTCAGAACAAAAAGTCGTGTTTTTGTTTCTAGTTCTGTGAGTTTTGGCCATCGCTAAATTAGTTCATAATACCTAGTTGTTAACGCAGTGGTGTGGCAATACCGCTGCGCTGATTCCTTGGCTTCAAGAAGGGGCAAGAAATAAGGAATAAATTAGTCGTGGATTCGATGGGGAAAGGAGGAGGGTTCACTTATGTAGTCTCGGGTAAGTTGCATTACAAGTATGAAGGAATTGCTCGATTGCTGGTAGTTCTTTTCGCCAGCCTGTTTGGAATCAACAACTATTCTTCTTACATCGTCCTATACCAACATTAAACACAAGCGTGTGGTAAGCACCGTTAGTGAAAGTTCCGCGGTTGTGGAACTAGCGCCAGAGGGACGTAACTTCTCTGCGTGTTTAGCGGAAGTAGGCGAAAACCGGCGCAACCGTGCCGAAACAACGTCCAGAAACGGCAGCGAGCCTCGGGGCCGAGACGCGGAGTGTAATGCCTCGGTAAGTTAAGATAAAGCGCAAACGACACGGGCACACGCCAGCCCCAAATTGTAGGCGTCGATGTGAAGGTGAAGTTTCCGACACCGAACGCCGAGGTTTGCTGTCGTTAGCAGCATGCAGCCGAAGGCGAGAAGGGAGGAGGTAGTGCGAGGAAAACAAGCATCTTAATGAACTCGGCTAATTGATTCGTTGGTTAGATCAGGACCTCCGGGTGAGCGGCCTATTAGCTCTGGATTCTTGTACCGAGACTTCGACAAGGTCAGCCACGCCGGCTTCCCCGAAAACAAGCGTGTCCGGGCTGGCCACTCCAGCCTGTCCGATCATTAGTGTCTATCACGTGAAAGCGCGGTTGAAAGACGAGCCATGCTTAACGTGCAGGCACACACGCACGGCCGCCCACACGCGCATACACGCACTTCGCACACGGAATAGAAATCGTTTCCTTGCCACTCAGGAGTCGCTAGTTCTGCTGCAGGAGAAACAAAAACTTCCACCCGTCCGAGGCTTTGCAACTAGCCCAATAACACGCTGTACTGAGCAAGTGAAAAGTTTCTATGGGATCAAATTAATCTGCACCCCTCCATGTAGTGCCTTCTTCGATGTGACGTGGCATGTTGCTTACTTCCTAGGAACCTGTGAGCCATGCGACGTTCAACGAAGAAAGCTCTCTGACACGTTCACCAGCGCTACAGCACTACTTCGTAACCCCACAAATTGACCTCCATGCTCTATGCTCGCGTTAATTCCTGAACGGTTCAGCCCAAGAAACACCAAATGGCCTCAGTTTCTGCTACATTAGAAGCACCGACTGTGGTACCGCTACGTAATGTGGCCTTGCCGCTTGCAAAAATACACGGATGTTAAGGGTGGACGTGTACCGGCAAATTATGGCAAAGGTTAGCTCGTCAGCAAGTACATCGCAAGAAACGGACAAGCTGCGTTCACGTAGAAAGCGGGAATATTCGCTGACGACAAATAGAACAAATGAACAAATAACAGAAATTTATAATATATGAGCATGGAATAAAAGCAAAGGCGATAGAAATGAGATCATTCAATAAACAACTGCCCCCCGCCGCGGTGGTTCAGTGGCTAAGGCGTTGCGCTGCTGAGCACGAGGGCGCGGGTTCGATTCCCGGCCGCGGCCGCCACTTTTCTGATGGAGGCGAAAAGCAAAAACGCCCGTGTATACGAGATTTCAGAGCCCGTTAAAGATCCCCAGGTGGTTAAAATTAATCCGAAGCCCTCCCCTACGGCGCGCTTCACCGCCTGCGTTGCGTCGGCGCGTTAAACCCTAGAATCAATCAATATGCAAAGAAGAGGTGTCAGAAGGAATCACAGGGGGCAATATCACATCCAGTAGAATCGCAGTTGAAATAGTTGGTTCTTGTACATCGTTAAACCGCGCTGGATGACGAAGATAATGGAATAGGGGAACAAGGGGGAAAGTGCCATTGTGTGTCTCTTTTTCTATGTTCTATCATACTCGTTTTCAAACGCTGTTTAACAAAATATTGAAGCCAAACTTCTTATTGGTTCTTTGTTATTTCAGAAAGAAAAGTACGATGGTGCCACAGAAAAATATTGCCCCGAACCATGCATTGGGTTTGTTTATTTGTGTTTTGCTTTTACCGCCCGGCTGCGCCGGTCTGTGTTATCTCTGTGCCAAGGGAAGCGCGTGTTCCATTCTTTCTTTCTGTGCCGCATGTGTTATCTGTTCTGATAGGGAGAGCATTCCGATCTAACGTGAACAGCCCGGAATAATCTTCTTGGATCTACAATGTTCTCGATGCGAATCGGCGGTTCGAGAACCACGCGCGCCGAAAGATAAAAAGCCTGCAGAGCAGACGCCAAGGTATTCGATTCTGCGACGCTCGCCGACGCAAGTCACTTTGTTGACAGCTGCTTCGCCGCCTCTGTATTCTTTTGAGTTGTTAGAGGAGCACAAGTTCACTCCAATAAACTTGTTTCTTTTCCAAAACAACTGCGTCGTCCTTCGCATCGTGACAATATCATGACAGGAGATATCGTGCAGTATGAGCACCAGCCGCCCTCTACTCTTTACTCTTCAACGCAGAAGAAACAAGCCCGCATCACAGATAACCCGTCCAAGAGACATCAAAGGACAGTCCGGTTGAGTTCGTAAATAACACATAAGGTCGGTGAGAGTCGTTCCTGATATGAAAAGAGTATACAAAAAAGGCCGAAAGCGAACTTATTGAAAGGAGAACTCGGAAGACTTACCAAGCAACCTGATTTTTAGATAAACTCGTCGGACACTGTTCTAACTTCCTAAATAAGACCAATTTGTCATGCTCTTTTGCCTTAATCAGCAAACAAAAAGAGAGTTATTTTTCAGGAGCTGAACAAAATGATGCGCTGAGTGGTTTACCTATGTTTTTGGAGAAGCTGCACATGAAGCGCGGTAACTGAGTGAGGGACGACATAAAATTCATAGAAACACTTCGGTGACATTGAGTGTGACATAGGAGAAAATTTTGTGCCTGCGTCCAAGATCGCGACGTTCGGTTCTCGCCTCACGTTGTCCCAAGTCTTCGTACGCCTCTCGTCGTGCCCGTCGTAGGCTTGTATTTATTAATTTTTTATTCATTTATTTATATTTTTGCTTTGTTGCTTCCTTATTTAGATGTGCTGAATGGTTCACGAAGGGCAGGTGAGAGAATAAATGAAGATACATATACGCAAATTTATAGCGTATATATGCAGTGCAGTATCGTACAATACGCAACACAATGCAATTGGCAGCTAGAAACATTTGAGGAAACTAAAAGAAATTAACTCGAGAAACAGAAGTATTGATATACTTCTGTTTCTCCAGTTAAAACAAGCTCAATGTCTTCAAGCTACTTAAAAAATAACAATAAAAATTACCATCAACTCGGACAAGCATTGAAATTTAGCTTGAAAATTACATATTAAAAATTAGGGTAGCATGAAAACAATCATAGGTGTCAGTCACAGAAAAATTGTTAAAATTACCCAGCAATGCCTTTGTGAAGTATGTATTAAAATGCATTCGGTCGATTTTTTTCCAATCTACTATTGCTCGAGGCGAATACGGAAATCTGAATGCGTTTGTTCGGGAGAAGTAAGGGGACAAACTATGCGGCTTTTTGTGTGTCGTGTTTTCCTTTTCGGTAACAGACTAATGAAATATAGGGGGATAATCGTGTTTTAAAGTTAATTTGGGATTCTATAAACGACAAGTGGGAGATATTTTTGTGTGCGTGAGAAGAATGGGGGTGCCGTGCAAGTAAGGGGGATTGTGGCTTTAGGTGTGGCGAGCGCCTGTGCACTCCCCGTTCGGCTTTCTTGTGTTGCCTTACTTTAACTTCAAAGGCAGAACTCCGTGGGCGTCCACGCAGGTAGAATCCCTAGACGCTACAGAATCCCTCACACATGAATTCTAAGTACGATGCCGGTGATGTCGCATTTTTTAGATGCAAACCACCTCTTAGTAAACCTTCCGTCGTCCGTCGGCGTCCGGCGTCCGCACCTCTCCTCCTCGTCCCCCTCTCCACGCCAGCTGTGATAACGCCGCTCTCCTCATCACCGTTTGGGCCGTCTCGTGCCGGCTCAGGAAGACACCGGCAATACTGTCGCTCCAGGAGGCCTTAAAAGGGAAGCGTGCTCGTCTCGTGCCGGCCCAGGAAGACACCAGCGACACTGTCGCTCCAGGAGCCATCTCATGGTCGGGGCTATGTCCCTCCCTTGTTGCGCCGTCCACACCCCCACTGCGCATGCGCGTCTCTCCATTCTCCTCTCCTCCAGCTGTATAAAACCAGGTGCGCGCGCTGCGCGGTGTTCAGTCTGCTCCGAAACACCGCCCGCGCCGGTTCTGCTCCGGTGTGGAACCTACACGAAACCCCCATGCTTTGCATCACCACATAGTTCCCTTCGGGGAGATGGTGTAATTTTTTTTGTTATGCTGACGTCGCCGACGAATGGAAATTCGGGAATCGGCCGCACGCTTCTTCCAACGGCTGCGATCTCTACTGGCCAATCCCCTTGAGCGGGAATGTGAGAAACGTGAGTGGGTAGCTTTACGGCTCAGCCAATAGGACTTCGGGCACAGACCGACCCCCAAAATTCACGCAGCCGCATTTCAACGTATCGCATCGAAAACAGCGCGTGTTACTCGATTCTCGTCAGACCATTTATGTATCCCACCGTACGTAATTCAGGCACAGGTTGGTCACTTTCGTGTCTATTGCCGGGTGGGCATGATCTGGTGATACTCGCAAAAACATTCAGAGAAGCTTGCATGCACTCACGTGCAAGACTTGAATGGCGAAGTTCTTGCAGGGGATTATCGACGGACACAAAGTTGAATTTTAGGATCGTTGTGGCGTCGTGGTTAACGTCGGCGGCACGGCATTTCAAAAATCTTATGTTGAGCAAAAGCCAGAATGGGCTCGTTGTTTTGGTCGACATTTTCGTACGCCACTCTGCAAGCGCGACTTGCCATCTCTAGCGGATGCTTCGCACGCCGAGCTTCTCGAAGGGTGGCCTTTTCCTCGGCCGTGCAGAATATCCGCGACCGGACTATGTGGACTCAATTATCACCTACAGCAGCTTCGACATTCAAGCCTCGGCTCTCCTACAGTACAGAGCGCATGCGCACGACGACACGAGGACGAACGAACGAGAGTGTACGCTATGACACGTCTTCCTTGTTTCGAGCATGTTTTTCCACGATACGGCGAACGCTGGAGTTTCCCCCCCCCCTCCCCCCCCTCCCCCCCCCCTTTCCCCATATTGGCCAATCTCCCTAAGTGGGTATGCTTGACTTTGCGAACGTGCGTTCGAGGAAGGCGTGGACGAACGCTCAGCATCTTCTTTGTATTTTTAACTGCTTTTAACTGCGGACAACATACACAAGCGGTTTGCTCAACAGCTTCACGGATAAGACAATTAGGCAGCGTACGTGGACGCTGTTTTATCAAGGTTCACATTACGCTATTACTTAGGGGCCCTGAATAATCCTGTCCCCCAAATCTGTACCTGTTGCGGTATTATCAACGTTCTTTTTTTCCGAACTGGACCTGTTTCCTGCTTGTCCGCCAAAATTCCCAGCTCCGCATCGATCCGCGCTACATCGATCCTGCACAAAAAGGGTAAAAAGAGGAGACTGATGGAGGCATTCACGCGACGCCCATACCGCATCGGATCCGGCGATTCAACGGCGGCTCCGTTTTCTTGAGCCCACTTCCTTGGCCGTTAGGCGAAAGAGAACGCACGTTGGTATTGGCTTCGTTACAACCCTTCGAATATTTGGCGGAGCGGAAAACGACGATGGCGCCACATCGATCACCGCTCTATCGCTCTCGACGGCATACGCGTGCGCTGGTGCATATATAGGCATTCGCGATGAATCGTAACACTCGACAATGACAAGCTGAGTGCTGAAGAGCGTGGAAATAGAAAGGCAACGGCCGTAAATGTTCGGATGAAAAATAACAAAAAAAAAATTGTGCTTGACTTGACTGCTCTGTCATAGGAATCCATAAAACACGAAAGTGAAATGTGCAGCGAAATCTGCAGCTGAGCAAGATTTGCGGGTCGGTGGCTGTCTTGTGGGTGTGCTTGGCGAGCGACATCCTGCTGGAAGGTCGCTTCGGAAAAGGTGTACTCGTGCTACTGCCGCGATGGATATGACGTCAGTGAGGTCTTGGTGTATCCCGACGTAAAACACTCTCGTGTTAAAATATGAAACCCGAAAACGCACCACCCAAGGCCTAACGTACTAAGTTTAGAAGAAACCAGCTGAACACAGAAACAAAGGACTAAATGTTAACAAAATGTAGGCTTTGTTTCTGTGTTCACTTGGTTTCTTCTAAACTTAATATGCACCAACTAGCCCAGCAACAAACTCTCCTGTATTACCTAACGTACTCTTAAGTACTAAAGGTTGCTACCCGCCAAGAAGGACCTGTGTTCAGGGGTGCCCCCTTTACAGACCGCTTGCTTCGTTGTACTGGCGTCACTTCCGTGACGGATATGATGTAGTGAAATCTTCGTGAATTCCGGAATAAAAGTTTTTTGTGTTAACAAAATAATAAGGAAGAGGGTGCCAAATCCCAGCTACCGCGCCCCCGTTGAGGGTATTCTACGTACGAAGCACCACCGCATGGTCACAAATGAGATTGTTAATATTGATTAGAAAAATTGGCATCGTTTCTCATAGATGACACCAGGAATGTGCTTGCTTGCTGTAAAAAGCAATGTTTCTGCTTAGAAGCAAGACACGAATTCGTCATCCATTCCTTGCGCCCTTGTGCACGCTACCATAACGACGAGTCACTGGTTACCGTTGCTGTGGAAGAAACTAGCCTGACATCGAAAAATTAAAGCGGTGTCATGAAGCTCGGTACCGAAACTGAAGTTTGGCTCTTTATTGATTACTGGCATAGGTGTCGGCCGGGCTTGGTTGTCTGGCCTCGCTGCTTTCGGCGCCTTGCGAGCGACCTGTCTCTTGTAGGCATATGAGCAAATACGCGGGCTGAAGAACAGGATTTCCAAGACGGCGACACTTGTCCAGCATGTCGCCCAGGCTGCGGATAGAGCGAGAGGAGAGAACAAAATTAGGCGGCTGTTCTATTCACTGAAGGCCGTTCCTCTCGTGATGTTAGTTTGAAGAGGATGATGCTTCACAGTATCACAAAGAACGCGTCATGATCCAGCTGCTTCTACGGGATAGATACTCAGACGCTAAGTGGACAACTTGCACCTAAAAAGCAGTCAAGGAATGCTGTCATTATTGACCAAATGAGTGGATATCCACTGCCAAAGCTGTCATGGGATCTCGCTCCCCGTTTGGTACCAGGAGAGAAGGCGCACTAAATGGTCCAGGAAAAATTTGGGTTTCGGATGAACGTGTCTGAAAACTTGTTTAGGGCATTGCTTAGAGGTTTCACGTTAAAAAAATCACCCCTAATTATTTATTCGTCGCTTCGTCACCTTTCTATCCTTCATCGGTGACATCTTGAAGGTAGCGCACTTAAACACGAACACTAGGAAGCACAACAGAAAACAATTAAAAGACCACCGCAGCAGGAAACAAAAAGAAATGAACCAGGGGAAAGACGCTTCCCGTTGTCGGTATCTCACCTGGTTCTCTCGCGTTAGGAAACCGGCATCTATGCGATTGCGTTCGTGGCGTGATCTCTCGAGTGCTGTTCTCCGTGCCAGTTCACGTGTGTTCGCGCCTGAAGTTGGAGCACAGACGCCGTGCTCGCGAAGCCGGTTCCCGCTAGCGCAGGCTAACATGGTACACTTTAGGAGAGATGTGAAAGCCCGCGGGCAAAACGATCCAGGCCTGCCAGACATGCAGAACTCTCAGCGGCAAGTTCGGAAATCTATGTTGAGGTGCAACACCCGGGTCTCTGACGAAGGGAGAGGGGACGCAAGCTCTGCTGTTTCTCCGGCCTTGTCCCACTAGCGCTAGCTGTGCCTTTTTTTAAAACACTTCTTGCTTTTTTTCCTGCTTCATGCATGCGTGGATGAGTAAACGAAGTGATTCATTCCGTGTTTTCTCACCTTTCACGCATGCTTGTTTCCCTGATTCCCATAATGGAAATGTTTGTGCCGTATCAAATCGATAACCTAATAGTCTTTAAGAGGGTGTGAGCGCCTCGAAGGGCATTGGAGGTCATATTAAATGGAACGAACCTTAAGAATATCTTATCTGTTGGTACTTTCATATAAAAAGAATTTAAGTGAGGCCCAAACATGTTGCCTGAACCTACTCACCGCGTCTCGCTCGCGTTCGCATTTGAGTCGTAAATCATTTATTTTGACTCGTGCCATTTCCTTCAATGCTCAGGTGGCCATTGACATTGCTGTCTGTTTATTTGTGACATCACGGCGAATCATGCATCTGACTTGTAGGCACGCATACAGCCTCCTGGCAAGACTCGAACACACTGGTAGTATACTAGTAACGACTCGATATTTTCACCATTGTGGCCAGAAATTCAGCTACTGTGGCGATGCTTAGCTTGTAGCAAAGTAACTGCGCGTAATCGCTAATTGCTTTAACAATATACACCAGCTGCCGCAGTCGAGGTAGCTATATTCTCAATCTACCATCTCATATTATATACGAAGTCAGCGACGCTTAGGTGTCGTGGGAGTCGCCTTCGGCCAGGAAAGCGGTTTATGCTTTAGCACTCCCACCAGATCATTCGGAAAGATGGGATCCAAAAACACGCAGATGAACGTTGAGGTTATCAGCCATCGCCGTTCTCAAGAACGTACTTTCAAGGGGTATGGCGTTGTCGTCTTTCTGACGACAATGCCACGTCTGATGTCTATCACACCTGATGTCAATCCCATTGCGCCACGGAGGCGCACTGTACCCATATACAAAGTGTTTGGGGTGATTTTGTGCTGGGCCGTGGCCACGGGGGTCGCTGTTGCTAGGCATCAAATGAGTACGCAATAATACAAATTAGGAAAATCATCATGAATTAAAATTAGACCAAAATAAAATAATCATGTAGAATGTGTCTTTATAGGTCTTTATATGGCTACAGCGCCTTCTCTTCTCTACTTTCCGCATCAACGCCAGGCTAATACAGAAACTAGCCAAGAGAGGGCACCACAGCCCCTTTAGTGAATCAATGCTGCGCACCTGACAGCTTTCACGTTGAGTGTAACTGTTTTAATTTTGTCGAGGTACGCAGCCCAAAATTTTCTTTCCATGAGACGCCGTTGCAACTTGGTTTTGGTCTCGATGTCTTAGCTTACATCCTTGCACAGAGTAAATGCGAAAACAAGTATAGTCACTAATTTCACGGTTCATTTTGATTGGGCTGCTTCCTATCTGTAAGTGAATCGCCTCTTTGAAGACCGCCTCACAAAATAAACGAGAATGAACCCCCACAAAGCTTTTTCTTGCATGCTTCACAAGGCGCTTAAAACAAAACAACCCTAGCGATTCGGTAACCTCTTCAGTACAATTAAGATATCGGGTGAGTTGTCGCCCCTGCCCTTTAATTGTAGACCGCATCGAAGCTGCGATGTGGAAACCACCTGTGCCTGAAGAGAGCTCCAGCGAAGCCCTCTCCAAAATACCACGGTAGCACATGCCCCCAAGCAGTCTTTTATGTGGAACGCTGTCTATTTGCAGACGAGTTTTGTGTATTGTGTGCGTCATTCCCGCCGTCGGTCCGCAAGGAACAAAAAATTGGCCGCGTATCTGCTCCTTTCGTTGCAAATGTCGTCAAAAGACGATAGCCTTTGCATACATTTGCCAAGGAAATCCCCCCTTTACTTTCCCGCTCACCTCTCATGCTGTTCCTGAACCGTCGTGCTCATCCCAAGGTAAACACACCAAAGGTTTGCGCAAGGCGATTTGAATTTACCTCGTTCCACTGCTACAGGCCGGGTTCCTCAGTGCCAGCGCTGCAGTACGGCGGAGACGCGCGTGAATGGAGGCGGCCGATTACAAGGTTTATAGAACCGCGTGGCCGTGCTCCACGTTCGTTCCAAGCAGAACGTAGAATCTAGCTAGTGGAACCTTTCGTTGCTGTTGCCGCGTGATTTTTCATAGCCCGCCAGGAGGCGGTGGTTTTCTGCAGTAAATTTAGAATATCATTTGTTATCGAAAAATCAAGCATCTATGAATTTTTAAATAAAAGAACGCTGTAAATATCTCTTGCGTAACAATTTCCTGTCTTATATTTGCGTAATGTCTTGTTCTTGTTCAACAAAGTTGACAAGTATGAACATATAAACCGGGCTTAGACGTTTACATTTGACTGTGAGTATATAAGACTATTGCGCTATATCAATTTAACTTTGGCCGGGTGGCTGCATCGAGTTACAGACAGACAGACATACAGACAGACATACAGACAGACCAAAATTTCTGGGTTTAAGTAGCCCAAGCAGGACTATCGTCTTTAAAAAACTGTATTGAGGTAAAGCATAACTTTGGAGTGAGCACTATAAATTAAAGCAATGCCAGCTATGTGCAGGGGTGCCTTTGACTGCGTAACCGCTCCTGTGCATGAATCCATAACCGGCCTGAGCCTGTCCGCTACGTACCGCCATACTTGGCACACAGTGACCGGAATTTTATGGCGTCGAGACAGATTGACGTATTAGGATATAGTAGCATACACACCCATCATCGCGTAAGTGTTCACACGGGAATGTTGCAATAACATTTTACCGAAATTGAAAAGCGGCTGTTGGTCGACATTGTTTTCTGAGCTCAAAATTTGCGTGGCTTCAACTGGCGGTTATTTTCACCGTACAGCTGTTAGTGGTGCGTTCGCGGCAATGTTTCATGGCCTTGTCGTCGTTGTTATTGGATAGGAAAAAGAATTAGCGTCCTCCTGCTCCTCATCTCCAATCCGCCACTAACGTTAGTGTCAACTGGGTGGCGTGGTATGATGAGCTGTGGTTTCTGTGCTCAAAAACATAGTAGAAATGACGTTAGTTACGGGTGGAATCATCGTCACTTCTACCCACACCATTTATATACTAGTTCGTGTTGTTTCATGCTCAATGCATTTGAAACGTTAGCGTGGAGCGGGTGGAGCAGGTAAAGTGTTTGGGTATACCAATGACCACTAGATATCTAGGTGGCGTTGGTTGGGCAGATGGGCGGAAACAGGAGGTTGTTCCCCCAACTAGCGTTCATCGTCTCCCTTTCTATCTCTCCCTCTCATTTCTGGTTGCGCTCGCTTCTCAGCCGTTGTGCGTCTTTGAGGATTGCTCGGGATGCGACACTGTTACCTCTACGCTGAGTCAGCACAAGTGACGCAGCACCCTACTAGCGAGGAATCTGCGTACCTCGAAGCAGCTTAGGCTTGTTTGAGAACGTTTGGCCGACGTGCACATCCAGTTTCACTTGAAGGGGGACCATGGCGGCCCGTGGTATCTGCATATCGATCAGTTGACTTTGCATTACACACTGCATGACGCCAGCTCCGCTGGAGCCGGTGTACTTGAGCGATGCATTCGCACGTTCCGCTGGGATTTTTTTTATTGCCTGATGAGGAGTGGAGTGGAGTGGAATAAACGTTTATTTAGCCTGCAAAACCGACGCGGTGCGAGCCTTGGCCAGCGTCACGTCCGTCGACCGGGCCTAGGTCGCCTTCGGGGGAGCGTCTCGATCCAGTCGAGCCACTGCCTCTCGGGCTTGCTGGACGGCCCGGAGCTGTTCGTCTTAGTCGTACGACAACAGTGCCGCTTCAAGTCGCGGCGGTAGTCTTTCTGTTTTTAGTTCTTCTGGATGCTTCCTGCAGACTCACAGCACGTGCGCGAGAGTCGCCGTCTCCCTGCGGCAGACCTTGCCCTTGCTGTCAGGGTAGAGCTCGGGATAAATGCCTGAAGAGTAAAAAAAAAGAACCAAGGGGAGCGCAGAGGACTAAGCAGGCTGAAGAAAAACCATGTAGACCAAGTTTGGAAACAAGAAGCGAATTAATAACCCCTTCCTGACACCCAAGTAGGAGTGAGATGATGCTGGAGGAGCGCGAACCCCGTGTGAACGACGATCCAACCCAGTGACGACGCTGTCACTAACGGTTGCGGGATGGGGTCAAAGAGGCAGCAGACTAGCGCGGGTTTTCTTGCCCTGAATGAAGCTCGAATATTGTCTTCAGTTTTTCGCTGCATTTCCTTGAACAAGCTGTCTGTTCGCAGATAGCACAGGTTCAGTGAGTGTTTCCCGACTCGGTGCGTTGAGCTGGAACTAATTTCACCGTGCATAATCAAGTGAAGGGGTTCACTCACCACAAAGCGTTTTACGTAATGGCGTTTCCAGGACAGACTGATTTACAGGTTGTCTTGCGTTCTCTGAGTGGCGCAATAAAACGACCATCCCAAACCGAAGAGCAAAACTTGTTTTGCGTGTTGTTATGAGAAAGTCATCGCACCTGTTTTCGAGGGCACCGTAGCCACCCAGCAAAGTGTCACCATTCCTCCTGGCAGCAGCAACATGCATGGTGGGTGGATTTTAGTCTTGATTAAGCGGGAAAAAGTCCACATAAAAGTCGGGTCGTATAGAGTGAATTAGTTGCCTTTTGTGTGGAAACCTTGCCCATGCCAATCGTCATTGTATCCGTACTGTAAGGGAGACATGCATGTACTGGGCCGTCCTACTGCACTGTTGTAATTTAAAATATTCTAACAAGAAAAAGAATGTGGGTTTGCGGTATAAGAAGGGCTATAGCCATTTGCCATCGCTGAAAATTCCAATGAGAAGAAAGCAGCTTCCATGTAGGTTAACGCTCGTTTCAAAAATACTGTCTATTGCAGATTTATTGTCGTCTTTTGTCGCAGTCAGCCAGAACAAAATGTATCTAAATTTTTAAACACGGAGACGCTGAAAGGAGCGTTATTGGCTGTTCAAGAAAACATTAAGTCTGAAAAAATGCTTCTTTTAAACAGGATGCTGTTAAAGCTGGTGGTTGGGCCGCTTAACCCACGCAGGAAAACGTCGCGGAGCTATGAAGTCATCGCGCGCGCCGGCACGGCTTTACCCTGGCTTTGCCTCGCCGCACTCGGGCAGGACTCGGGCCGCTACCTGACGGAGGCGCGATACAATTAGTACAAGCACGGATTTGGAAACGCATCGCGGGGTGGCTCGCTCTATCGCTTGTTTCGACGTGTGGTGGAGTTTTGACGGTGCAAAGAGAAGAACTAATGCCAAAATTAAAGAAGCAAAGGGCCGCAAAGCGATAACATTAATCAACTTCTTAATTATCGCCCCACACGCCAGAGTCGGTGGCAAACGAACAAGTTAAAAAATGTTCAGCAAACGCCCTCCGCTACTCTTGGATCTTCCCTGCAAAGCCAGTGGGCAGGCGTACGTTGTACATACTTTAATGACCAAGTGTTCAATAATATTTTTGGGGGGCTAACGACCACACAGAAATCTTAGCCAAACTAAGAATAATCTAAGTGGGACCGCCAGCATCGCTGTTTGCCAAGTCTTCGCGCGACTAGTGCGAAGCCACCCCCAATATTTTCGGTAAATATATTTAAGAGCCTGGAACGCTAAGGCAACACAACATTAGAAGGGCCCCATACCGAAGAAACAACATGGCTTATATAAAACCTGATCGCAGCAGAAGATGAACGAGGTGGATTTGCGCTCGTTAAAATTCTCCGCACCTTGTGTCTTTTGTTTGCACTCAACTGTGACCCCTTATTTCCTTTGGGATAGAAAAAAGGGAAGCAAAAAAGAAAAAAAGAAATAGAATATAAGCGAAGTAACGAGAGAGGGAAAAACAGAAAGTGAGAAAGGAAGCAAGAAAGAAGAAAGGAAAGGTAGAAAGAATAAAGTAAGGACACAAATAAACGACGAAAGAAGAAAAGAAGGAGAAAGGGAAAGGAAAGAACGGGAGAAAGAACGAAAGAAAGGAAGAGAAAAGCTAACGAAGCAAGGTCGAAGGAAACAAACTAACAACTTACGAAAGAAAGAAAGAAAGAAAGAAAGAAAGAAAGAAAGAAAGAAAGAAAGAAAGAAAGAAAGAAAGAAAGAAACCAAGGACAAAGAGCCAGCTGCCTGTTTAGCATTGTTAGTAAAGGTGCATAAAAAAACCGCTCATTGAAGGTGACTACCAAACTTTTTCATATTTTATATTAGCTATTGGCATCAAATTATACACATTTTATCATCTAACATTATAGATATTAGTCTAAAAGGTTTCACAACATCCTCTAGTCACATCTTTTTTCCCTTTCGCTAAAAGCTTTACTTATTAAACAATACTGCCGAAACTCTAGATCTCTTAATAAGACAATTTTTTTCTCAAAGCTTAGGTGGAGTGAATATAAAAGGTTGCCAATTTCACATTTGTATGAATAACTGCGGCAATGCAGTATGTGACCTCTTAGCAATGCAGCCGGAGAGTACCAATACTTTGCGACGCAACGAAGGCGCCGGCAACAAGATAAAAGGAAAAGCGCCGTAATAGAATCGAACTCTCAGGTATTCAACTTAAAAAGTCTCATAAGACGGGCCAATAAGTGGTAGTGAAATTAAAACTGGCATAGTTGGGCCCCACGCTCTTTATGATGAAGAGCCCTGATATCCTAGATGGGATAAAGGGGGCTCGTAGTGGCTTACTAGTTCAGTCTGTACAATATTGCTGCAGGTATAAGATGCCATAGCTGCGAAGTCGAAAGCCTTGGGTAAAAAAGGAACAAAAGGATACGGTATAATTGAGACAACTAAACTACTTATACCGATCCACAAGTGTTGCGGATGCAAGTCACAATCGATTTAGTATGCGGTGGGTCCTATGTAGAGAGAAGCAAACTTTATAATCAGTTAACCTAGCATAGTTATCTGTATGTGCCCGTATGGGCTCGTGTTACTATTTGCTTCGTCAGTTCTAAAGAAAACTTCAATGACCAAATTTCAACGCAAAGAAATCGCTTTTTTATAGCATGCTCCGCTCCCTATTTATACACATCCATCTGCTGCTTGTATAAGTAAAATCACACACCACTTAACTTGATTCCCCATATTGGTCTGAATCACACTGCAAACTAATAATTTTTGATTGGGCTGCTGTTCGAATTGAAAATTATTTTCTTGACCTCTGCTCAAAACAGGCCGAGTGCAGCCTGGTCATACTCAGGGGGAGTGCTTAGTTGTAAAGAAACCTGGAGTGAAATTGAATACAGTTGGCACAAAGTTTGCCCTTAGGAATGGCGATCACATGCACGTCGAAACCTATCGCGCTTCATTAATAATTTTGTCCTCTTCCTGCCTTATCATTTTACACATTGTAATCAAGCATTACACGTTTGTTCGCGCTTTTTCTGACGATAGCGCTTTTAGTTTCTGCATTATTTTACTGTGCCAGAACATTTTTTTTTTTGCTGAGAGCTTTAGTCTGCCCGTCTACCCAGACTGCAGTTGCACTCTGACTGCTCATCGTCAGTGAGTGTCGGATCTCTCGTTTTTCTTACTTTTAACGGCGCCCTTCAGGCTGCAATGCCGGGTTGAATACCACCTTTTCACAGACATCTGTCCACCGAAGGCAGAAATAGCAATTCTGTTAGGGGAGACCCGCCGCGGTGGCTCAGTGGCTAGGGGGCTGCGCTGCTGAGCACGAGGTCGAGGGTTCGATTCCCGGCCGCGGCGGCCGTGGCGGCCGCTTTTCTGATGGAGGCGAAGAGCAAAAACGCCCGTGTGTACAAGGTTTCGGCGAACGTCAAAGATCCCCAGGTGGTCAAAATTAATCAGGAGTCCACTACGGCGCGCCTCATCGCCTGCGTTGCGTCGGCACGTTAAACTACACAATCAATCAAGCCTGTTAGGGAAAGGCCCATTTCTAGAGGAGGCGATTTTTTTGTGTGTGCCTATTGCCGCGGTATGACAACCCAAGCTGAGTAGGCTGAAAATCCATGGATACCCAGATGCTGCAGCTACGTGTCGCATTCATTCATCTCCGGATTTCGTCACATTCCTCTTTTGGGAAAAACAAAAATAAAAAGCGGAGATAGACTAACAAGAAATGACGGATGCTTGTGAATTATGGCTTATCGTTATTTAAGCCCTTCATCCCTTACTACTCCACGGGCAAAATGTGGGACGATATCTGCGCCGGCACTCTTCTCTGCTAGCGCAAAGAAGTGAACTCGCGTGTATAGTCGGTAACGCCCATCATTGAAAGCGGAACCAAGACGTGCAAGGTACTCAGCGATATTAAAACAAGAAATAGTAATGCAGCCGGGATTCCTTACCAAAGCCTCAATTCGTGTTATCGGCTTCACAGAGTTATAGCTGTGACGTATACGTACACAGCACGTATAATAGACAAGTTCGGCTCCGACTTCGCAGTGGGATTGCAGGATGCAACATGGCTGGCACCATGCAACGAAGCCTCCCATGCAGGACAGAATACTTCGGAGAGGCCCTGAAGTCAATTTTTGGGGAGGCGCTCCGCCCTCTTATGATGTCCATGAAGCCCAGAGCTCTTTGATGTAGGTTCTTCTCCCGTGATGCAGCTCGCCCTCCTCGCCGCAACTTCTGGTCAGGTTTCAGCTGATCCGAAGGGGGCAATTCTGAAGGCACCGGCAGATGCCGTGAAATATGTCAAAAATATACCGTCGCCGAGTCCTTTGATGCTTTTTTCGTCATGAAACGCCCGCTCAAGTTTCGTTTGGGGAAAAAGGCGAGCGCCAGGGGTGCAGCCGCCGATTGGATGGCATCCAACGGCCACGGCGTCCCCCGTATAAGTGAGGCCGCCCTTCGGAAGCAGAACGTACATCCGCCTTTGGCGGTGCCTTTTTTTTATAGAAACACAGTTTTACTAGTTATGCCCCCAATGTTGCTAGAAACTCGCTTCCCACAACGTCAGGTGGCGATGATGGTTGAACGTCGCCAAGGTTTCTCGTGGGGGATTCTTTGGCTGTCATCTAAGTTTTTCAATCACATCGACCATATCGAAATGGAGCAATGGGGAAAAGGTAAATGGTAACTTATGCACTCTTGAAGTATAGTACGTAAAAGTGGATGATCCGCGAACTTGTAGAAGAAAAACCGAGACACAAGTTGGTGCACAAACAAACGCATTAACCTAACACCACCAGACTAAACGAAGAAACAAATTATCCTTGCTCATCGACTCCCATTAAGTTCCCCACACGAAGGTAGCAAATACTCTGTGTAGAGCCTGGACTTTCGCCCGCGCACAGTGCACTACCTGAAGCACATAAACAACCTTTGCCACCAAGAAGACATTGCAGACTTGCGCACGGGCAAATACAGAAAGTTCTCGCCCCGTCCATTCCTGCGAGGCGCGCTTGACATGCGTGATTGCTGAAGACCTTTTCTCCTTGTTTCTACAGGTGAAGTGAACAAGAAGCCGCCATGGGGTTTTCTAAAAGAAGTTGTGGATACTTTCCATTTCTTTATTGCGCGGTTTTCTCTGGAGTACCTGTTTAGTCTTTCAAGGACGGCTATGACGAACACTAATTCATAATCTATTCCCCGTGCTTCTTTATCGCCAGCCATACTTGCGGGACCGTAAGAATAATGTTTTAGACCGTGTCTAGTGTATGTGCGTGCCGCCAAATGCTAAAACGTTTTTCTTTAAGCTCCATTCGCAAACGCTTCCAGTTAAAACATGGCTGTGCGAAAAAGGAATGTCGATCCTTTGGTAAGACAATTGCCGCTTGTGCAATCAACCAGAGACTATTGACCATTTTTTTATGCTGTGCCGTGACGTGGTATTTTCCTGGGACGTTTTGCAACGGACACTAAAAAAGGACATCGACATCCCCCCCTACACCATTCGCTTCTTGCCGTTTGAGGGCGTTAATCGGGTGCCATATGACGTTTTTGTTCTCCTAGGATTCTTTAGCTTATGGAAGTGCCGCATGACTGATCGGCATGCGGAACCCTCTAGGCCGACCAAGTGCATTTTTCGGGAACAGGCGGCGTTGGTACGGAGCGTTTATGCAACGCAGAGTGATCCACCGGAGTGGCTGTGTCTTTTGGATGCGTGCGTTTGCTTGCCTGAGTTTTGAAATGGTGCCGACCTTTGTTAGACTGACGTGCTTACCCATTGCTGTTTGTTAGTGTTTATATTGTGTGTTATTTGTCTTGTCTGATTTTTTTTCTCACATTTCCATGCATTAAAGAAAAAAATCAAAATGGAGCAATCACATAGACGCCGGTTTCACAGCGCGAGGGACCCAGGTTCGATTCCGGCAGCAGAAAGCCTTTTTTTTTCTCAGCAGCTGTGGCTAGGGGGCCGAACGGAGCAGGTGCGCTTCGCATGGGCTCCGCAAATAGCTCTTTCCTAGTGGAATACTTCTACGTCAACCTCATTAATTTTATTACTGGTGCGTCGCTGATGTACTCCGCTGCCCACCTGACCACCTTCTGGAACTCTTGGACCATTTCCTTGGACCCTAGCACGTCCGAAGTTTGCACGGTCCAGCGGCTCGGCTAACCCTAACATCGAACGCCGATCGGCACCCCGCTGGCGCCGGCGGTCACATCGGCGCAGCGGCCCCCTCGCTACAAGCCTGCCACGCGGCACCAGTTCCAACAGCGACGCCTAAGGCCTAGGCCTCAACGTTGGGAAGATGGAACCCGTCGTGGTTCAAGGTGAGGACATATCTCCTGACATGGTCACCCCCGAGCGGGGATGGCTAGAATGCTACCGCCAACGTGGCGCTCGCACTCTAAAGGAGCATCAGAGCGCTCAACCCAGCTCCCCAACAATCAAGCAGGATAAGTTCTCGCGACAGCCTCGCAAGCCAATCCGACCACCTCAGTTACCAAGGGAACACCTCAAGATAATCATCCGCCCTCGTAACGGCCTTGATGTTACAAAGGCCGGCATGGCCGAACTCCGAGACGCCATACTTCGAGCTGCTGTTCTCCAGACTAACGAAGCCAGAGAAGACATAGTGCGCACAAATCCAGAAAAGAATATCGTAGTAGTGAGCACGCCGAGTCTTGTGCGAGCAGAGAAATACAATGCTATTGCTTCTCTCTCCCTCCATGACCGAGAATACCCGACCACCTCTTATGCGGCCAGCCCTGAAGGTACGTCCAAAGGGGTCATTCACGGAATCCCCGCCTACGACTCCCCCGAAGACATCACAGCAAGCATAATACACTCGGGCAACCCGACAGCGCTACAGGCGCGCGGCATGGGTCGCACCAACACCGTCCTTATTGTATTTGAAGGCTTTCGGTTGCCATACTACCACTACTACCGAGGAGCAGAGTACCGCTGCCACATCCATCGAAGAAAGACGGAAGCCTGCCTATCGTGTGGGGCTCTCGGTCACCGCGCCGAAGTATATCCCAATCCTGACCCTTCTCGCTGCCAACAGTGCGGTGTCCAAGCCTCTCCAAGTGACCAACACTCATGCGAACCCACGTGCATGGTGTGCGGAGGCCGCCACGTAATGGGTGATAAACTGTGTAAGCAACGTTTCCAGCCACCAATACACCCTTCACATCCACGCAATTCCTGCACACAGCGGCAACTTGGTGCCGTTTCCACTGACGCATCCCAGCAATGGGCCCCAGAAGTCTGCGAAAAACTTGCCATGCCTCCAAAAACGACAGCAGCCACTCAACACGAAGCCCCGTCCACAGCACGTCTCCCGCCGAACACTTCAACGTACGAGCATAGGGCTGGTGACTCACGTGAAAAACCTCCTCAGCGAACTTCGGGTCATCACCCCAGGGTAAGCTGGTCAGTTGTGGCCTCCCACTCTCCTCAAGCTAACGAAATAGCACACCTTAAGCAATTACTGGACATGGTCCTAGCTGAAAACGAAACCCTAAAAACTGAACTCAAAACTCTCAAGGCATCCATCAACAGCCTTACTCCTCCCTCAACCTCCACCACGCGGGACGACGCGATGGATACCGAATCCCCTTCTACACCGAAATCAGAACCCAAATCCCTCAGGCCCTCGACTAACACGATTCATCCCCCTCCTCCTCCTCCTCCTCCTTCCGCAGCCTCCACCTCGCGCGACAATGCAATCGATACTGAATCCCACCCTGCCAAGCGCCGCGCGCCCCTCTCTTCCAAACCAACACCTGAATACATTACTAAAGAGGAGATTGAATCACAAATGCGAGAACTCCATGCCAATCTAGCCGAAACGGTAGCCAAACAATTAGAACGTTTTGCCGAACTGGTAGCGACACTCCGCTCTCAGATAACAGACTTCAATTCTCGAATGACTGTATTTGAAGCCAACTGTGCACGACCACCCGCATTATTCAAAAAAATCTTCCAAACCCTACGACCCACCCAAAACCCCCGCCACTTCTGATAATGGAGGTACAGAACATTATTATCTGGCAATGGAATAGCCGGGGATATCGCCGCAAACGTGGCAATCTCCAGCACCACATAGACTCTAAAGCATTAGGGCCACCCCCAGATGTCATTTGCCTGCAGGAGACGGGCTGCGTAGCAAAATTATCCGGATACAAATCATTTCCAAATAGTGACCCCCGACCTCGTGAAACGATCATCCTCGTCCATCGTAACCTCCCAGTAATACAACACGAGCTTCCCCTGCCCCCATACATCAACCACGTTTTCATCGAGCTCATTCCTCGATCCAGTAAATGACAGCAGAGTGTGTTCATATTAAACATATATAGCAGCCCCCGACTACAGCACCGTTTCCACTTACTCTTTAAACAAGCGATCACTCTGGCAGGCAGACATCCCCTCGTAGTAGCAGGAGACTTTAACGCGCACCACCCCGCCTGGGGCTACCCAAGAGAAAACGTCAGAGGGCGCCGTCTCTGGTTAGACTGCCAACAGGAAGATATCACCTTACTCACAGACCCCGCATACCCAACTCGCTTAGGAAATAGTGTTTGCAAGGACACCTCGCCCGACCTCACCTACACAAAAAACACACGTCCCTCTCCCATGTGGTCTAACACGCAAGCCGATCTAGGCAGCAACCATAAAATTATTAAAATTGAAATGGGCCTACCATCTATACGACCCAATCAAAATAAACAGGCCCGAATAATAAACTGGGACACATTCAGGGCACATAAAACTGGACATCAGACCCCCACTGCACCCGTTACCATCGCCAACCTCGCAACGTGGGAAGAAGCTCTACACGAACGCCTACGCAACTCTACACAAACAGTAGACATCCCAGTAGATTCCCCAGAACCTGACTCCAAACTCGTCTACATGTGGTAAGCAAAGACTAATCTCCAGAAACGCCTCTCTAAACAGCGGCACAATCGAACCCTTCGAAGGAGAATAGCTGCCCTCGACCGCGACATTGAAAAATACACCTTCCAGCTCCTCACTCATAACTGGCATTCCGCATGCGAGGCTTTCAACTCGCACTTCAATCTTTCCCAGACTTGGAACATACTCAAACACCTGATTGACCCCTCTTCCACACGCACCACACAACGCCAACTCGTATCCCACATGATACATCAATTCACTGGTACTGACACCGAACTCCTCGATTATATTCAGAATAAATACGCTCCTGCTTGCCCCACTCTAACTCATTCAAGTTACTGTGGGGATCCCAACCCAGAGCTGGACGCACCCATAACGGAGGCGGAGGTGCGCGCCGCCATCCAACACCTTAAAACCAAATCGTCTGCGGGCCCCGACAAAATAACTAACAAGCTACTTCGAAACCTCGACGACTCTACCATCGCCGACCTGACTACGCTTTTCAATGAATGCTGGGAGAAAGGTGAACTCCCACCTCAATGGAAGACAGCCAAAACCGTTCTTATTCCTAAACCCGGGAAGCAGCCACACGTCGATCACCTTCGACCTATATCATTAACATCGTGCCTAGGCAAGCTCTTAGAGCACGTCGTTCTCACCCGGCTCAACAGTCACATCGAAAAGCACCACCTGCTCCCTCACTCCATGCTGGGGTTCCGACTCCAGCTCTCTACTCAGGACGTCATGCTACAACTAAAACACCACATAGTAAATGCTCGATTCAGTTCCACACATAACACCAAGGCGATCTTGGGCCTCGATTTAACGCGAGCGTTCGACTCCGTTAGCCACTCGGCAATCCTGGAAGGAGTAGCCGCGGCTGGAGTCGGTGCGCGAGCATACAACTACATTTGTAATTTTCTGACGGGTCGAACAGCCACACTCACCCTTGGACAATTGACTACACCCCCCATCCCACTCGGTAGCAAAGGTACCCCCCAAGGATCGGTCCTTTCCCACTTTCTTTTTAATATGGACCTACGAGGTCTACCCCCGCTCCTCGACGCCATCCCCGACCTACACCACAGCATATACGCCGACGACATCACGTTGTGGGTTACTAGAGGATCTGATGGTCACATCCAAGATACCCTCCAGCAACTGATGTTGTCGAAGCGTATGCTGCCTCTCGTGGTCTGTCCTGCTCCCCTACAAAATCAGAGCTTCTTCTATACAGACCTAAAAGACCAGGAAAACAACCACCTTCCCCACTCCCCTGATCCAAATCACTACCTCTAACGGCCAACCCATCCCAATAGTTGACTTCATCAAGATTCTAGGTCTCCGTATACAGGCAAACGGACATAATGTGGATACTCTCCGTGCCCTAGAAAAAGGGGTTTACCAAACTACACGACTCATCTCCCGCATAGCTACAAAACATCGAGGAGTGAAAGAAAACAATCTAATACATCTCGTACAAGCCTTCGTCATCAGTCGCATAGCATACGTCACTCCCTTCCTAAACCTTAAAGTCAGCGAAACGCACAAAATTGAAGCTATGATACGTAAATTATACAAACAGGCTCTAGGTCTCCCCGTTACACTCTCAACAGACAAACTACTCTCGCTTGGTCTTAACAATACACTAGCCGAAATTATCGAAGCAACGGGTCTCGCAACTTGAGCGACTCACGAGAAGTTACACTGGACGCCACATTCTTCAGAGTCTTGGCCTCAGTCACCCCACTATTTCTGACACCCACGTTGACATTCCCCCAGTCATTCGAGACCAATTGGTAATACACCCCCTCCCTAAACACATGCACCCGGTTCATAACGAGGAAAGGCGCCGAGCGAGAGCACAGGCTTTACACAAGCAACACTCCTCCAACCCACAAGTAGCCTACGTGGACGCTGCAGAATACCCAGGACGCGAAGCCATGGCAGCGGTCGTAGTTGATTCATCTCACCGAACACTGGCCGCCCTCTCCTTCCCTACTCAATTTCCAACCGTAGGCGAAGAAATGGCTATCGCTCTTGCCATTATTTCTAGCCCTAAGATTACTACTATAATAAGTGACTCCAAATCGGCTATTACCAATTACTCCAACGGGCGAGTTGACCCCCGAACTTTACGCCTTCTCCTGCAGGCACCGAAATTCCCGAAACGAAAAATATATATTGTTTGGGCACCGGCCACTCCGACCTCCCAGGAAATGAATTGGCGCACGAGGTTGCTCGAGAACTGGTAATCCGAG